>NC_140170.1:150482773-151082773 GCF_963971535.1 Notolepis coatsorum
GCAGGGGAATAAAAACACAACCAAAAACAAACATTTTGTAATTTTGACACCGATTAGCATGGCAGTGATTGAAACTTTTAAGCTTGGAGGCATTTGAGTCGGCCCTAATTAGCCATGACGCCACTGGAAGAAACCTTTTGATGTTGGTGTGATCCCATGACCTTTCCTCTGACTCTGAAGGTAATGGCCAGATTGCCATACAATGTGCTGTGCACATTCATGACATTTAAATATATTGATATATATTGATTTTGGTGACCCTTTGCCCTTTCCTCTCACACCACCATATGGATTTAAAGCCTGGGTCATATCAGCAACTCTTGTTTCTGTCATCTACCCAGTAAAATGTTGCATGTGAAAGTAACAGCAAATTGGGGAGATTGTTAGGCCTTGGCGGTCTGTTTTATGGCGAGACCTCGACTGTCAAGCAGGTGCAATTTTGTTTCAGCTCTGTTTTCTTTTGATTAGCACACTCTTTGCAATGCTAGTGTAACTGTATGGCCTTACATCGATCTCCGTTGACTTCTGTTAATGGTGCTATAAGTGGTATTTCTTTGTTAACCTGTTAACGTTCGGGGGCCCGCATGCCGGCCGACATGCCCGTGCGCGGGACGAGCATACGTCGCGGCACTTTGCCCTCGTCTGCCGGCTCCGGGCTGCATTTTTTGCCATGCAACAAATACATTTGCCGCCCTTCGATCATCACCACACTCGACCTAATGTGTGCTTCCAGTCTCGAGTTACGACAAGCCTTTCTGACGAGTGACCACATCCGGTTTGGCCGGGTCCTGAACTGACCAGTCACCGCTGATTGCAACGAGAAAGGGGCAGAAAAAGACCAACAAGTTCTTTGTTTGACTGCCATACTGAATGTATGGCAGCAGACGGCCATTTTGGATAATCACGCTGAATTATTGCAGTACAAGTACACACATTACAAAAACCATTGTAAAACACTAATTCTTCGTGGGATTTTTATAAACTTTGGACCTGTATGACTATAAGACTTCAGGCTATGGAACTTTTGTGTTTTCCAGCTCCTACCTCTCAGCTGGAACCACAAAACAGGCATCTGGCAACAAGTCAACACAAAAGCAAGGAGCAAATATTTTATTTCAGTGTGTTCAAACCTCTGTTTCTCTATTGCATTAGCACTCTTTATTGTGTAAGAAAATTCAGAATGTTACCTTTCAAAAGAGACCAGACCCATGCATGTGCTATGAGTATAAAGTATAATAAATTGCAAATTACTTTGGGTATGCAATCGACAGGCGTTTTATGCACAATGTGCACCCCTGTTAAGAGGTTAAAATAAGTGTTAAATAGCTCTACATTCTGACAGCCATCACTGATATAGTGTTTGGTCAGTAACATGGGTCTCGCTCTGCAGTATCTCCCGTTCTCACTGTATCCAATCAGGAGAGAGAACACTAGATATTTTTACTTATTTCAAGAAATCTTGCCAAGCCAAATTTGACTTGTTTCAAGCTCATAATTTGTTTTTATTTATTTTTGTCAGACCATTTTTACAGTGTGGAGTTCTCTCTCCTGATTGGATAAATTCATAACGGGATACAAGAAAATTTATTTTGTGTTTACTGAAGAGTGGAGGGACTGGGAGACCCATGTTAGTATGTTACTGACCAAACACTCTATATCAGTGATGGCTGTTGGAATGTAGAGCTATTATTCTTATTCTTATTGTTGTTATTGTTATTCTTATAAAAAAATATACACAAATTACAGCACCTTTAATGCCGACGTAATCTCCTTGTAACACAATGATCTCCGATGTGCATAAACACACCAGAGTTTCGCAAAACAGTATCAGGTTGTCAGACCACCGGAGGTGGTGGGTCTGTCCTGTTGGTGGCCTGTGCTTCCTGTGGTGAGGGAGGTGGTGGGTCTGTCCTGTTGGTGGCCTGTGCTTCCTGTGGTGAGGGAGGTGGTGGGTCTGTCCTGTTGGTGGCCTGTGCTTCCTGTGGTGAGGGAGGTGGTGGGTCTGTCCTGTTGGTGGCCTGTGCTTCCTGTGGTGAGGGAGGTGGTGGGTCTGTCCTGTTGGTGGCCTGTGCTTCCTGTGGTGAGGGAGGTGGTGGGTCTGTCCTGTTGGTGGCCTGTGCTTCCTGTGGTGAAGGAGGTGGTGGGTCTGTCCTGTTGGTGGCCTATGCTTCCTGCAGTGAGGCAGGTGGTGGGTCTGTCCTGTTGGTGGCCTGTGCTCCCTGCGCTGAGGGAGGTGCGTCTGTCCCACAAGCCCTCGACAGAGACAGATGAAAGGAGCATTTCTATGAATGCCAACTTAGTCCGTGACCTCTATCACCGCTCAGCTCTCCTTCCATCAACTGCTGTAACCGAGGAGGAACAAAGGCCCACTGTGCCACTGCCTCATCCGTGAGGTAGAAAGAGAAGCGGCGAAAAACAATCGCACTGTTCTATCCCATCTTTCAGTTTCAACTAACGGCCTGTCGCTTGGGATGAGCGAAGCTGATTGTGCTGACGCAGCGCTTCACAGGTAAAAGGCTATTTGTCGTGTTGGCCTTGTATTTGGATGCTCTCTCTCTCTCTCTCTCTCTTTCCTTTCTCTCAACTACAAACAACGCTGAGAATGACCTAGAAACCCCCCCCCCCCCCCCCCCCCCCCCACACACACACACACACATACACACATACACACAATCCTTCAGCTTTAGCCCAGGGGCTCAACCAGGGCGGTTGCAGCTCAGAGGAGGGTGTTACTGATCAGTGTTCAGCGTGGATATAAGAGAGGAAGGGGGAGAAAGAAGAAAGGGGAGGAGTCAACATTATGAGATCCACAGAGCTTTTATCTAAGAGCACCGGTGATCATAGCCTAGTGTTGTAGCCTATTAGCTCCAACGGCGGATAGTAGTGCGTGTGTCGGGGTGGGGGGCTGACACATGCAGTGCAGTGCAGTGATGAGGTGCTGACGCACACCACGCAGCCCCGAGCCCCAGGCTACAGCAGGAGGGAGCATCATAGAACTTGAACCGATAGAAAGGCCATTCCCGGTGAAATTGTCATTCCTGAATGGGCCATTCGCGTGGTACAACCTAAAAACGGCATGTGGAATATGTTTTATCTTGTTGTCATGAGAATGACCATTGGGTTTGGTACCATGAGACTCGGAAAGACGGTGTGTTACCGTTGAACATTGATGGACGTTCAGTCGCAGTTGTAAACATTCAAAAAAATATTTGTCTCACTCAAAAAAGTCCCATACATGACACTGTGCCCGTTTTCCACCCCAAAGACATTATAGAATTCCGAGACAGCCGATCTCACGGTGCACTGATGGGAGATTATTACCCATGATACACTAGGGTGACCTCTCTATGCCTTCCAGTTCTGTGGGCTTGGACTGGGATGATAAAGCAGCGCCCATCAGCGGAATGAGAAATCCACCAAGCACAAGCTGTTTCTAATGAAAGAAGATCTTGTGACTGAGTTGGTTGGTCAGCACTCCAGCAAACAATATTAGTTCCTGTGGAAGATTCTAAAGTAACTGTCTTTTTGTGACGCGTGAGATACATGAGGTAAGGAGAGCCAAGTTTAACGGGGTGATTCAGGAAATACAAGCTAGTGCTAGAGTAGGGGGAATATATATATATATATATATCATGATAATCAGTAATACATTTGAAGACATCTACTTACCGTAAGTATGTTAAATAATAATAATAATAATAATAATAATAATAATAATAATAATAATAATAATAATAATAATAATAATAATAATAATAATAATAATAATAATAATAATAATAATAATAATAATAATAATAATAATAATAATAATAATAATAATAATAATAATCCAGGGAAGTGCTACATTTCAATTAACTTTCCCACATATTTCTGATATAATTTAGTGAAAAATGTTACCAATATTGTGCTTTCATTGTAGATTTAGGCAGCAAAATTGTGTATCACATAAGAAAAGCATAATACCGCTGGACCGACAGAAATGTTGATATATTGCCCAGCTCTACACACTGGAGTCCTCTGCTCTGAATAGGGGCTTTCTGGCGCTGTCAGGTCAACATCTCAAGTGTGTCACCACGCCAACGTTACATCACTACTCAGGAGAGACTGCGTTGCCTAGCAACACCAAACCACAGAGCAAGGGGCAGTGGTCCTCATTCAGTCAAGGGGCATGTTAGGAGACGTGGGCGTGTCCCGTCTCCTCTCCTAACAATCATGTGGAGAGTGCTCTCTGGTTGGCTATGAAGCATACAGCTGTTTTACAAAGAATACAAAATAAAAAAGCAAAATGCGTCCAACAAAACGGCCGTGCCAGATAACTGAGTGAGTGGGAATTATGTGGGAAAGTGAGTGTATGAATGACCACAATTCTCCAGGGGAAAATAAGAATATCAAGACATTAACATGGAATTAATAATAAAACACAATACTCATACCCTAATGATAAGGATAAGCAGTCAATGAAGAAACAAAAGTCTAAAAGGCCTATAAATAATGATACACTATGGAACTATACACACAAAGCCATTATGTCCCCCAAACAGCATTGCCAAATTCAACAGACCCGTGGAATTATAGTGGTTGTTTTCACACCGTCTTTAGATCTGGTCAAATCATCTTCCCCCATCATGGGTCATTGCGCCAGTTTATTGCGACCGGTTGAAATACACATTACAACATACAACATTAAGCAAATCACTAGATATTTTTCCCCTGTTAATTTCCCCTTGAAACGTAGCTTTCACCAGACTTTCAAAACGAGACTTAAGACGGTTCTGAATTAATAAGAGACGGCATCATTGGAATTTCAATAGACGTTTTTTTTAGGTAGTATTTGAAGGTTATATGATCCCGGGTAATTGGAACTGTGGAAGGAAGGAGCGCTGGAATAAGCTTGAGAAAGATGGACATCTCACAGTTCCTGAGAGATGTAGTTTAGTAGTATACACACTCACTTATGACTGATCAGCTTTCGTAGCGCCGTAGGTCTCACCCTGAATCAACCCCCCTCCTGTTCCCTGTTCCCTGCTCTTCTGCAGCGTTCTGTTCTGCCGGGTAAACAAAAGAGACGGCTAATAACCCCCCCCCCCCCCCCCGCTTAATCAATGCCCCCCCCGCCCTTGTGACGTCCACCACGCCACATCGCAATGCAAGATTCATAGAGGGTCAGAGGCGCTGACCGCCACCGCGACTGACAGCCCAGCAAGAGGCGTCAAGAGTAATACTGCGCCGACGGGGACGTGATGGAGAGAATAGAGGTAGAGAGATGAATATAGATGGGGACAGAGAGAGCGGAGGAAGACGGGGAGACCGGTTGAGGAAAATCTGTGTACAGAATATGGCGAGGGACAACGGCCACTTGAGCAGCACCTGCCGAATGCTGGCCGAAAATAAAAATGGTGTCTGTTTGTTGGTAATGATTTTCTCAATTTAAGGATGCCTAAGGACATTAAATATGCATATAATTGGTAGCCGATTCATACGAATAAATAAATAAACTGCCATCTTCAATTTGAGCTTATATATACCTCAGTAAAAATTACATTCTGGACCATTTTCATGGGATTACTGTAGCCTAGCATCTAAGAATAAAGACAGAACATTATGTGGAATGGTCTTTGTTGACGCCGGACACTTTAAAGGACGGCACCTCACCTCACCTTTTCCCCTCACGATTTGACAAAAGGTTTTCATTTGACGGCAGTAATGGATACATTGTCTATAGGAGCGTTACAGCCTCTTCCTATAGCCGTGACCTATATCTGCTCTGTGTTGACCAGCTCCCATTCATATTCTACTGTAATCAGCAAGCAACTGTCCCAGTGGAGCTTCTGAGTGGCCAAGGCCGACAGCAGATTGACTCCGGTTGTACTGGGCAGCTCCCGGGTGTGAATATGCATGCGTGTTTGTGTATAGCTACAGTATGTGTGTGTGTGTATGTGTGTGCGTGTGTGACTGTGTGTGTCTGATACCCTCCCTTTCCCTGCTACTACTCCCCCAGGCCATTGCTGTAGATGGGACAGAATGTGTTCTTCGTCAAGCTTCCTGGTTTAAATAAAGGTTATTATTACTAAACTGAATGTTCTCCAAATATAAAATATGAAAATGTAAAAAAGATGGAATGAATTATACAAACTATGAATTATAAACGCCATGTGAGAAGGAGTATAGCACTGCCCTTCTGAGCTCATCAATTTATTGCACAGGCTTATCAAAATAAATGGTTTGGTTCCGGTTGCCAACCGACCCTGCCGATTTAGGTGCGACCCAATTTATTTTATGAGTTTAAATAAATAAATTTAAAAATTTAAATAAAGTTTCATAAAAATCTTAGTCAAACCTTTAGTATTATGGATATTAAACATGCTGGCAGAGTACATGCATCCATGTTGTCGTGAACATTTTAATTAAATAAAGAAATTCCCTAGCCATAGTCGCTGTGGGAAAAAATAAAACTTTAAATTTAATAAAATAAATTCCCTACCTACCCATGGCCTTAACTGACAACCAACAGGAACCAAACAATTTATTTTGTTAGGCCACATCAGAGTTGTAGCCGTTGTGTGGTGTTTTCAATGTTTATTAAAAGAGAAATTACACAATTAATCATTTGTTGGCTCATTTTCTGTGAAAAACATATAAAAAAACACATTTTAATTTAGTGCACACTGTGCACCTTACTACACATTTATATTATGTGGTGTTCATTCATGTCTTGTTTATAATAGATTTTCTTTTTTACACACATTGTATAACAAAAAACTATTACCACTTTTATTGATAAATGTGATCTAGCTAACATAAATGGCACATGTTAATCATATAATTCTGTCTAGACTGCTTGAGATACAATTATTTTATTATTTCATAATTAATTATAAAATGTATTATTATTATATTTATATATGTATTATATATTATTTAAAAAAAAATTGGTCTTAAACAAGACTCCAAATGCTCCTTATGTACAAATGGGGACGAGGGGACATTTATGCACATGTACTGGGACTGCCCACCAGTTAAGATATTCTGGAAAGAGGTGACCCAGCAATTATCAAATCTTTTAACTCTGAATATACCTGTACACCCCTCTGTATTACTGCTGAATAATGTTTTTGAGTGTGCAGTACATCCACAGCTAAAGAGATTGGTTTTATCGGGTATCACAGTGGCTAAAAAGCTGATATCATCACGATGGTTCCAACCGGAAAAAAATTGCAGAAAGGTCTGGATTATTACATATCTCGATGTGATTTATCAAGAAATATCTACAGCAAGAATTTTGGGTCTCAATGAATCCAAAATGACAATGTGGTTAGAAGTGGTGGAGAAAATAAAAGCTAGCATATAATGGTAGTGTCTGGTTAGGAGCGAGGGATAATGGATAGATTATCCAATGGGGGGTCCGGGAGGGGGGGGGTACGAGCTAGAGCATATAGGGTATTAGATAGCAGGTATTGGGGGTATATCCTGTATAAGACATTTAACTATATGGTGATTTCATTGGATGTGCACTGTTAATAATGCTTGTATATCTTATCGTGTGTTGTCATGTTTGTTTATATGTTAGTTAAAAAAATTATTAAAAAATAAAATACAAAAATTTATTATTTATTATATTTCTAAATGTTATACATAAATTGTTATGGCTTGTTTTAAAATCCCAATAATGTTGTGGGTCCACCAGACCTGTGAACATTAGGCGAGTAACAGAAATGAACAACACACAAGGGTTAAGAAAAGATGGTGTCAAAAGGATCAGACCGGCCTTCAGCCGACTGGAATTGCTTTGTTTGTACACCAGTGTGAAAATCCTAACAATGATCTGGACCGGGCGTCTTGGCTGAGAGTGTAATTAGGAGAGGGCAAATGTAAATAAATCAATCCAAAAGGTTATGGAATGGCATCGGTGTGAGAGCCAGTGTTGGGCCTGTCGTCGGCTAATGGTATAGGGCTGCAAATTGCATTCCAGTGACCATAAGCTGCAATTCACCACGGTTACTGTGGAAGCGCACATGAATATTTCATTCCTCTGTAAGAAGAGATAAAAAAATGTAATAAATAAATAAATAAATAAAAATACATTCAATTGAGTGTTGATGTAGAGAATACAAAACATTCTCAACAAGTCGAGAGAGAATGAGGAATCGCTCCCTGTAAAGTAAACACTGGTGGGTAAAGTCCAGTTCATTAAAACACACCAATCGTCATAATTTGTATATTCATTATTGCTTAACTGGCAATATACAGCAAAACACACACTATTAAACTTAAAGCATCCTATAATTAGCAATTAATAAAGTTCAATCTAATAAAATTAAAGGAGGGGGGGAGGGGTCAATGAGCGATCTTGGTACCATAGGTAATGCTATAATCCAATTCCAGGTTAAGCCTTTCAAAGATGATATTGGTTTGGCTAGCCTGGTCTTGGGCAGGACATTCCAAACTCTAAGGAACTAAATGGTAAACAAACTGCATTTATATAGTGCTTTTATCCGAAGCGCTTCACAACTTATGCCTCACATTCACCCATTCACACACCGACAGTGGAGGCAACCATGCAAGGTGCCAACCTGTTCATCAGGAGCAGTTAGGGGTCTTGCTCAAGGACACTTTGACACACTGCCCGGGAGGAGCCGGAATTGAACCAGGAACCTTCTGATAACCAGACGGTCAGGGAACAAAATAAGTACCAGCCAACCGCCAATGGCTGGTAAAAAATCTGCCTGGCTGGTAGTTTTTAAAATCTACCAGCCAAATGGCTGGTAAGTCAAAAAGTTAAGTTTGTTCCCTGAGAGCAGAGCTACACAGCAGTGCGGCTATTTTGCGAGCCGAAATAAGTCTGTGGTTTTTTCTTCTTCTCACAACGGGTCAAATGCATCTAACATGCATTGCATCGTCGCCATTCCTTTATGCCCACATCGCCCGAAATGAACGTTATGTTAGTGTAAGCTAACAAGCTAATCCTGATCAGCGGCAGAGCCATAGAGAACAGCAGACAGTGTGGACTGGGGAAAGGGAAATGGGGGGGGGGGCACTCTCCCTTTCTCTGTGTGTGTGCGTGCGTTTGGAAAGACGATGAAGTCACTAGTCAGGACTCAGGAGAGGAGTATATTGTAGTAAACTGAGGATTACTGAGGATGCACAGATAATGTTGATATTCAAATATAAAAAGGTTTCGAGAGGAGTGGAAGTTTGAAGACAGACTAGACTACAATATGATGCAGGGGTGGTGAGTTGAAACAGTGTGTGTGTCCCCGACCCCACTTCTATGTTTCAATAAATTATTTGCATTTAAAACTATTAACGCTGACTCATTCCTTCAGTCCACTCAAAATTATGCTAATATTCCTTATGTTGTTTATGATATTAATTGAAAATAGCATATGAGAGTATTATATAGTAATAATAACACATGGCGATATACTAAAAAGCTATTTTTAATTTTTGGCTGGTAAAAAATCTGCCTGGCTGGTAGTTTTTAAAATCTACCAGCCAAATGGCTGGTAAGTCAAAAAGTTAATTTTGTTCCCTGCAGACGGTGCTCTACCTCCTGAGCCACTGTCGCCCCTACCGATGGATAAAGGCTTGATAGAGTTTTGTTTTGGAAAGGCTTTAATTCAGTGGTTTTCAAAATGTTTGAGTGACTGCACATTCACAAGGTATGAAAACGAAAACATTGTGGCGGCTGGGTGGCGCACAGACATTGCGCTCGTCACCAACGCAAGAGACACCGGGTTCGACTCCGGTTGTCGGCGTTGCCTCCGGCTTGCGCCAGCTGTCATACTAACTCAATTGGCAGAGTTAGCGGGTGGAAGTCGATGGGTGATAATCTGGACATTGTGGACAGCGACTCCTACAGGTCGGTTGGGGACGCCTGCACAGCAAAGACAGGAAATGGCGGGGGTAGTGTGAGCCTCCCACACGTTACACCTCGCCAATGAGAGTCCGCGCTGGCAGGTGAAAAGATGTGACACGACAGGCTGCCTCCTTGTGTATCGGAGGGGACACGTGATGCAAGGCTTCTATCCTCCCTACAACCGGCCAGTGGGGGGCATATGCAAGCAACGTTCAAGACAGGGGAGGGGAGAATTGGCACAGTGGAATTGTGTTGGGAGAAAAATTGAAAAAGAGGAGAAAATGTGGATAAAAACAAGAAAACTAAAACATTGTATCATCAGAATGTTCAGAAACAGTGTTGTTACTGACAACGCAGCCGTAGCAACTTTGCCAACGAGACGCAGAGTTGGACGACGTTCCACTGTCAAACATCTCTGCCCAGAGAGGAAGTAAACTAACCGATGCTACCTATACTACTATTATTTTCCTTACGCAGAAAAATAGTAGGTTTACTTTGTTCAGACAAACTTAATTTCTGGTTATTTGTGATACACCCAATTCAAAGTTATAGCTGCATTTTCTTTCAAACTAATTTGCTGGCAGATGTCCAGATTTGGTACAGATTTTGACTCTCTTGGGCAGAGCTGTTTAGCAGGCTGTGACCTAAAGACTTAGAGACAGCTTTGTGTAGGAGTGTAAGACAGGAACTGAGAGTTGTATCTTTCCTCACTGAAAACGTCACATTCCCTAAAATGTGGCAAAGTGATTTGATTGTAGGGGTGGGAATCACCAGTTTCATCATGATACGATATCGATTATTTGGACAACGGTACGATATTTGCCAATATCACAAAGTCTGCCCCGTTACAATACAATTCGATTCAGGTGCCTGTGATCGATATGAGACGATATCATATGCCCATTTAACACAATCAGTAACATTTAGATCAACTCAAAAAAGGCAACGGAAATATAATTTTACATTTTAATTTTTGAGCTCTTCCAGATATTTAAATTATTAACAATCAATTGTTTTTAATACAAATAGACCTCCTGTTCACTGTAAAGTGCCATGTTTTTATATATTGAGCTTTAAGTTCCATTTTTGGAACTCACAACACACAACCTAAAACCCCTCCCTACCTCCCTCTCCCAAACCATTTCTACAACAATTGTTTTATGTTGCATGATGATCATGTATACATTTATTATGTATTATATTTTTTATGTTTAACATTATCTGTCCATCCTCAGTAAATACTATCAATATACTCCTGACTTTATGGGACGCGAACACACACACACAGAAAGGGAGAATGTAACGTCTACACACGGGAGTTCCACATGCTACTGCTGTTGTTGTTGGGCGTATGAGACTTGCCGCGGGATTTTCAAAATAAGAGTATCGATATATGAACCAATCTTTTTATGTTGCATCGATCCTATTGGATTGTTGATAATTAGATCGATGTATCGATCTGGATCGATGTATCGTCCCACCCCTATTTGATTGTATTGCTTAAAGGAACATGCCAACATTATGGGAAATGCGAGTCAGACAAAAAGATAGATACCAATTCCCTCTCTGTGCATTCAGTAGAAAGCTATCCACCTGCAAGGTAGCCCAGCTTAGCACAAATTAATTGAAGCAGATACAGATCAGCTAGCCTAGCTTAAAACTCCAGGAGAGGTGCTTTCACTACCACACTATAGAAGGTTAACCCTTTCACCACAACACTACAGAAGGTTAACCCTTTCACTACCCCACTATAGAAGGTTAACCCTTTCACTACCACACTATAGAAGGTTAACCCTTTCACTACCACACTACAGACAGTTAACCATTTCACTACCACTACAGACGGTTAACCCTTTCACTAACACAGTATAGAAGGTTAACCCTTTCACTACCACACTACAGATGGTTAACCCTTTCACTACCACACGGCAGGCGGTTAACCCTTTCACTACCACACTACAGACGGTTAACCCTTGCACTACCACACTATAGAAGGTTAACCCTTTCACTACCACACTACAGACGGTTAAACCCGTTCACTACCACACAGCAGACGGTTAACCCTTTCACTACCACACTACAGACGGTTAACCCTTGCACTACCACACTATAGAAGGTTAACCCTTTCACTACTGCACTATAGAAGGTTAACCCTTTCACTACCACACTACAGACGGTTAAAATGTTAAATATCTGAAATATCTTATTGTTTTTGTCTAGTTCCTAATCAACAACAACCATGCACCACAAGTAGCACAGTTTGAGTAACGGCAGCCCGGCCGGCACCTTCAGTTCCACTGACTACTCTATAGCTGAAGATGCACACTATGGGGAGGCTTCTCTTCGCCTGCCGAGTCTAATGTCTCTCTGACATGCCAAGCGTTTTATAACCTTGCTCTCAGGGCAGTAAAGCAAGACCTATAAATTCCCCTAAAGGCCTAAATGACCCACCACACTCACCATGGCACTGAAACCTTTGTCTTGGATTTACCAAATGTGTGAGAATCAGCGCCCAGTAACAATATTTATTTATCCACTTATTTAACAATTTATTTGTCAGGGACAATGCAAAGAAAACATTGTAACAAGTTGCAATAACAAGATACAGACGTATTGCATGTAGGATTTCTATCCGAGCACCATCATGTACAGAACCAACATGTATACAGCAGCACCAACATGTATACAGCAGCACCAACATGTACACAGCAGCACCAACATGTACACAGCAGCACCAACATGTACAGCAGCACCAACATGTACAGTAGCACCTACATGTACAGCAGCACCAACATGTATACAGCAGCACCAACATGTACAGCAGCACCAACATGTACAGCAGCACCAACATGTACAGCAGCACCAACATGTACAGTAGCACCTACATGTACAGCAGCACCAACATGTATACAGCAGCACCAACATGTACAGCAGCACCAACATGTACAGCAGCACCAACATGTACAGCAGCACCTACATGTACAGCAGCACCAACATGTACAGCAGCACCAACATGTACAGCAGCACCAACATGTACAGCAGCAGCAACATGTACAGTAGCACCAACATGTACAGCAGCACCAACATGTACAGCAGCACCAACATGTACAGTAGCACCTACATGTACAGCAGCACCAACATGTACAGCAGCAGCAACATGTACAGTAGCACCAACATGTACAGCAGCACCAACATGTACAGCAGCACCAACATGTACACAGCAGCACCAACATGTACACAGCAGCACCAACATGTACAGCAGCACCAACATGTACAGCAGCACCAACATGTACAGCAGCACCAACATGTACAGCAGCACCAACATGTACAGTAGCACCAACATGTACAGCAGCACCAACATGTACAGCAGCACCAACATGTACAGTAGCAACAACATGTACAGCAGCAACATGTACAGCAGCACCAACATGTACAGCAGCACCAACATGTACAGCAGCACCAACATGTACAGCAGCACCAACATGTACAGTAGCACCAACATGTACAGCAGCACCAACATGTACAGCAGCACCAACATGTACAGTAGCACCAACATGTACAGTAGCACCAACATGTACAGCAGCACCAACATGTACAGTAGCACCAACATGTACACAGCAGCACCAACATGTACAGTAGCACCAACATGTACACAGCAGCACCAACATGTACAGTAGCACCAACATGTACAGCAGCACCAACATGTACAGTAGCACCAACATGTACACAGCAGCACCAACATGTACAGTAGCACCAACATGTACACAGCAGCACCAACATGTACAGCAGCACCAACATGTACAGTAGCACCAACATGTACAGTAGCACCAACATGTACACAGCAGCACCAACATGTACAGTAGCACCAACATGTACAGCAGCACCAACATGTACAGTAGCACCAACATGTACAGCACCAACATGTACAGCAGCACCAACATGTACAGCAGCAGCACCAACATGTACAGCAGCACCAACATGTACAGTAGCACCAACATGTACAGTAGCACCAACATGTACACAGCAGCACCAACATGTACAGCAGCACCAACATGTACAGCAGCACCAACATGTACAGCAGCACCAACATGTACAGCACCAACATGTACAGCAGCACCAACATGTACAGCAGCACCAACATGTACAGCAGCAACATGTACAGCAGCACCAACATGTACAGCAGCAACATGTACAGCAGCACCAACATGTACAGTAGCACCAACATGTACAGCAGCACCAACATGTACAGCAGCACCAACATGTACAGCAGCACCAACATGTACAGCAGCACCAACATGTACAGCAGCACCAACATGTACAGTAGCATCAACATGTATACAGCAGCACCAACATGTACAGTAGCATCAACATGTATACAGCAGCACCAACATGTACACAGCAGCAACATGTACAGTAGCACCAACATGTACACAGCAGCACCAACATGTACAGTAGAACCAACATGTACAGTAGCACCAACATGTACAGTAGCATCAACATGTACAGCAGCACCAACATATACAGCAGCACCAACATGTACAGTAGCACCAACATGTACAGCAGCACCAACATGTACAGCACCAACATGTACAGCAGCACCAACATGTACAGTAGCACCAACATGTACAGCAGCACCAACATGTACAGCAGCACCAACATGTACACAGCAGCACCAACATGTACAGCAGCACCAACATGTACAGTAGCACCAACATGTACAGTAGCATCAACATGTACAGCAGCACCAACATGTACAGTAGCACCACCATGTACAGTAGCAACAACATGTACAGCAGCACCACCATGTACAGCAGCACCAACATGTACAGCAGCACCAACATGTACAGTAGCACCAACATGTACAGTACCACCAACATGTACACAGCAGCACCAACATGTACACAGCACCAACATGTACAGCAGCACCAACATGTACACAGCAGCAACATGTACAGCAACAACATGTACAGCAGCACCACCATGTACAGCAGCACCAACATGTACAGCAGCACCAACATGTACAGTAGCACCAACATGTACAGTACCACCAACATGTACACAGCAGCACCAACATGTACACAGCACCAACATGTACAGCAGCACCAACATGTACAGCAGCAACATGTATACAGCAGCACCAACATGTACAGCAGCACCAACATGTACACAGCAGCACCAACATGTACAGCACCAACCCCACCTCCAGTATTACCTGGGCTGCTTTGAATACAGGACAGGTGTGACGATGGCCGAGACAAGCGGTTGTTTTCTGGTTTCGGTTTAATTTCTATTCCAATCGCCGATTTGAAGACAAAAATGAGAAAAGCTCAAAGGATTTCCGTAATTATTTTGTTTATCATTATTATAATTCACACCAAACAAATTTAAATAATTGCATTTTTCTTTATCTACTTTTTCTCCCATTTTCTATTTTTCTCCCATCCCAATTTTGTATCGTCCAATTCTACCCTCCCCTGTCTCGAACGTTGTTAGGCCATGCCTCCCACAAGCCGGCTGCAATGTGGACTAAGCCTTGCATCACGTGTCCCCTCCGGTACTCGAGGAAGCAGCAGTCGCATCTTTTCACCTGCACAGCGCGATCTCTCAGCGTCGGGGGTCTGCGTTTGGAGGGCACGCCGCCCCCGTCGCTTCCTGATTCTGCTGCGCAGGCGCACCAACCGACCTGTAGGAGTCGCTGTCCACAACGTCCGATCCCCACCCATCAGCTTCCCACCCCCTAATACTGCCAATTGTATTAGTATGAACGACCAGCTAAACTGATAGCAATGCGGAGAGCTGGGCTCGAACCCAGAAATAATTGCATTGTTTATCCCATTCTCAAACAAGTTGAATACAGCGTTTGGAAGGAGGATACACACACTGACCCGACTGTGGAAGAATAGATTTGGATTTGATGATTTTAAGGAGCTGAAATGGCTTCAAAGTGTTAAGGGTTTACAAGGCCTTAGTCAGCTGTGTGCTACAGGTCTCAGCAGGGTGTTAAGAGACAATATAATAGCTATAACACAGAGCCAAGCCATGAGAAGTAAAGCTGTGAAATGTTAAAATCAATTCTAAAAGTGGAGTAAACAAAGCGAGGCGTGTGGTGTGATCACATTGAGGACTGGCTGGAGAATGGAGAGGTGACTCAGGAGTAAATAATAGAGTCAGGTGTGTGGACTCAAGCAAAGGTATGAATGAATGAACATTCAATTTATATAGCGCTTTTCTAGACACTCAAAGCGCTCCCCACAATGTAGGGTGGAAATGGCTTCCTTCACCACCACTGTATTGAGACAGGTAGACAGTAACCATGGGCATAGCCAGGGGCTGTCTGCACCTCTCTAATGGAACTGAGCCCAACAACATGCTAAAGACAAACCCCTGGACATACTGTGTGAAGTGGCTGTCAAGTAAAATCAAAGAGTTGATTTAAGGTCGTCATTGATGCATCTATGACCTCCGTCGGCCCTCGTGGCTGTTTTTATTATCTACAAAACTGTAGTCCTGCCTGAGACGGTGACATTCTATTTTGGGGAACCATTTCTCACAGATCTCAGGTTATGATGGGTAGGAGAACCTTAGGCTGCAGGGAGTCTGTTGATGCTGGCCAGGATGCCACTACTGTTTTGCTATCAACTGTAAACAACATGATAGAATCCAAATAAAGGCTGTAAGGGATGTACAGATATGTCGTAAATTGGGATCTTAGGCTAATCTGGGCTTTAAAGCTGCAGTGCGGAACTTTTACATATAAATGAACGCCAGTTACATTTTAACCCCAATATACCAGAGTAGTGTTTTACCTCAACCAGCAATGATTGGTTAGTTTGTCAGAGCCTATATTACCTCTATATCACCTCTATATCACCTCTATATCACCTCTATATTACCTCTATATCACCTCTATATTACATATATCCTCTATATCACCTCTATATGACCTCTATATCATCTCTATATCACCTCTATATTACCTCTATATTACCTCTATATCACCTCTATATCACTTCTGTATTACCTCTATATCACCTCTATATCACCTCTATACCACCTCTATATCACCTCTATATCACCTCTATACCACCTCTATATCATCTCTATATTACCTCTATATCACCTCTATACCACCTCTATATCACCTCTATATTACATCTATATTACCTCTATATCACCTCTATACCACCTCTATATCACCTCTATATTACCGCTATATCACCTCTATATTACCTCTATATTACCTAGAAGAAGTATTAGGCCCACAGTTGTCAAAGACATACAGATAAAGGCATTTCAGAATTCTGAAGCCAACAACAAAATAACATTGTATGAACTCCCTGACAAACAACATCAGACGTTTTGTTATCTGGTTGAACAAGCTCCTCTGACTGAATAGACAAGAGATATACAAACACTGCAGTGAACTAATGCTAAATTATATAATGTAGGTGTGATAATAAATAAATCATATATCAGTTATTCTCCATGTAGTGTAAACAACAGAGGTAGGCCCATGAGTTCTTCTCCATGTAGTGTAAACAACAGAGGTGGGCCCATCAGTTATTCTCCATGTAGTGTAAACAACAGAGTAGGCCCATCAGTTCTTCTCCATGTAGTGTAAACAACAGAGGTGGGCCCATCAGTTCTTCTCCATGTAGTGTAAACAACAGAGTAGGCCCATCAGTTCTTCTCCATGTAGTGTAAACAACAGAGGTGGGCCCATCAATTCTTCTCCATGTAGTGTAAACAACAGAGGTAGGCCCATCAGTTATTCTCCATGTAGTGTAAACAACAGAGGTAGGCCCATCAGTTCTTCTCCATGTAGTGTAAACAACAGAGTAGGCCCATCAATTCTTCTCCATGTAGTGTAAACAACAGAGGTAGGCCCATCAGTTATTCTCCATGTAGTGTAAACAACAGAGGTAGGCCCATCAGTTATTCTCCATGTAGTGTAAACAACAGAGGTAGGCCCATCAGTTCTTCTCCATGTAGTGTAAACAACAGAGGTAGGCCCATCAGTTCTTCTCCATGTAGTGTAAACAACAGAGGTAGGCCCATCAGTTATTCTCCATGTAGTGTAAACAACAGAGGTAGGCCCATCAGTTCTTCTCCATGTAGTGTAAACAACAGAGGTAGGCCCATCAGTTATTCTCCATGTAGTGTAAACAACAGAGGTAGGCCCATCAGTTATTCTCCATGTAGTGTAAACAACAGAGGTAGGCCCATCAGTTATTCTCCATGTAGTGTAAACAACAGAGGTAGGCCCATCAGTTATTCTCCATGTAGTGTAAACAACAGAGTAGGCCCATCAGTTATTCTCCATGTAGTGTAAACAACAGAGTAGGCCCATCAGGGCCCGGCCACAGTGATCTGTTGTCTATGTTGTTTGTCAATGAGGAATCCGTTTGTTGGACACGGCTGATGATGAGTCCATCTCCGCCAGATTTGTATAGATTTTGATGGATGGAAAAGAGGACGAATATTTAGAACTCACGGATACCGTAGCAAAGCTGTCATTTGTTTCTGCAGATGCATGATTGCCATTTCTATGTTCCAATTAAAAACAAACCAACTGACAGCAATACATTCCGTCTCCGTTTTGTGATGGCTCAGGGTTTGGCTGCTCCCTTAGGTCTCATTCAGATCTAATCAGACAATGCAGGGAAAACCCTTCTGTTGAATTGGGGTAGTTGCTTCTTTTGAACACTAAGGTGGCCAATCGATCACAGCGGAAGACAAGGGATGGGGGGGATAAAAATCTCACAGCATGATGTCACACAAATGGTCCATCAACACCAGCACACCAACCTGCGGCGAGGTGCTGCATTGTCCAATTAGATGAGAATGAGTACTTATGCAGAGAATGAAAAGAATAATTCTTGTCAAGAATCGTTTGATAATCGAACCGTTGCCATACTTGTCGGAATCAAATCGACCTACATTATCTGAATTGTAAGGTCGCCGGTGATTCCTACCCCTAAAATACTGATTTCCATGCTTGCTTATGGTGATGGCTGATTGGTTTTAAAAATGTATTCTGAAGCTGTAGATTAATATAATACTTTTGTATTGTATGTAAACACTGGGTCAAAAACTGACATGCATATATATATATCGATTTCCATTGAATGAAGCACAAAGAGCGGATGTTCTGTTTGTTTGTTTTCTTATACAGATGCCTATATTACTGTATTAAGTAATTGTTCATTAAATCATTCAATAATTAGTCTCGTTCTTATGTATTAAGTCATTCAACGCCATAGCACTTATGCCTGGATGAATTAATTTACCGTCTGTTGAAATTTCATCTACTGCCCCGTCTGCCTTGCCTGGATCCAGTCCCCTAAATCTCCCACGTCTGCCCTTTTTTCAAAATTCCGATAATCATTCTATGATTCAGTTCACGGAGTGTGTGATTCAGAGGGCTGGATCCAGGCCACAGTCTGCTCTCAACTAGCCCAGTGCTGCTGTTACAGTAGATGCTAGGTCATGGGTCATGGGAGGGCCTGACAAGGTCAGAAGGGACTATACCAAGGCTGAACAAGTTGCAGGTTGAAAAAACACTCAGCTCGGAACTAGGCAGAATCTGCACCTGGCTCGCTGATAACAAACTATCATTACACCTGGGTAAAACAGAGTCCATTCTCTTCGGTTCAAATAACAAACTCAGCAAGACCGACGGCTTCTCAGTTACAGTGGGTGACAATATTGTGACAAGGAAAGATGAAATTACATACCTGGGTTCCATCCTAGAGGAAAATCTTTCCTGTGATAAAATGGCATCCAATGTAATCAAAAAAGTCAACCAACGAACTAGATTCCTGTACCGGATCTCCTCTCTGGTAAACAAGAATACCCTGAAGACTCTGGCAGGAGCACTCATTCAAGGGTACTACGACTATGCTTGCACCTCATGGTACCAAAGCACCTCAAAGGTGCTAAAAACAAAATTACAAACATCACAAAACAAACTGGTCAGACTACTGCTTGACCTTACTCCTAGAACCCACCTCACCCCTGCCCACTTTGACAACCTAGGATGGCTTAGAGTAGACGACATAGTACAGCAACTTGCAATGGGCCTGGTCTACAAGATACACTACACCACTAAAGTACCCATGTACATGTCAAAATACTTCCCAAAGGTCAGTGAATACCACGACCACAACACCAGAGGGAGCTCCACAAATCATGTTAAACCCAGATTCGGCTCAAACAAGGGACTAAACACGTTTCACAATTATGCCACATCAATGTGGAATGCCCTACCCAGTACCCAGTACCCACAGCTGTAAAGGAATGTGAATCACTACCCACTTTCAAAACCACTCTCAAAGAGCACCTACGGGAGACTGCAATTCGAAACTGGCCCATGTAAATGTCTAAACCCAACCCCCTCCAATGTACAGTTTCCCCCACCCCACCTACCCTACCCCCCCCCCCCCCCACTCCACCCACCCAACCACCTCCAATGTACAGTTTCCCACCCCACCTACCCAACCCCCCCCCCCCCCCCCCCCCCACCCCACCTACCCAACCTCCTCCAATGTACAGTTTCTTCCCCCTCAAATGTATATACTCTCTTTTCAGACTCCTTTTGTACACATAAACAGTACTGTATATTTGTCGATCTGGTGTGTCATAAATGTCTAGATGCAACAGTACTGTCTACCTGTATGTCATGTATGTCATATATGTTATGATGAATTGAAAATGGGGGACCCTGATGTAAACAAGACGAAAGTCTTTCTCTGGTCTGCATCCCCTTAACAATTGTGTGTATTGAGCTGTACTGTATTGTACCCATTCTGCAATCTGTTAATACAATTTTCAATCAATCAATCAATGACCAAATCCACCCTTCCACAACATTGTTTCAGCCCACGAAAGACTTCAGAGAATGATAAACTATTAAATGTTGTCTATTTTGATGCAATTTAACTATATTTGAGGAGATATTTTAAAACACTGCAAGGTGCAAATACACTGATATAATAACTAAGACACAGTTATTAAATAATTACTTATGCACTTAGTACTTAATTATACGGCCAACCACCCATATTATCTTTTTGGACCTTGGCCCCTCCATGTCTAAAAGGTTTGAGCCCCCCTGGACTAAAACAACCTGCTTCACCCTCACCTGCTCAGGCCTCTGGGTGAATCAGGACTCCGGGGGGAGCGAGAGGCAGTGTGGGCACAGGTCCAGTCCCCAGCTCCACTCTCTTGTTAGAGCCATTCATCTCCTTATTAGGATCAGTGCTGGGGCTGAATGGAAGCTAAAGGGGGCTTTCTGTGTCATGGGTGTCAGTGTCAGTGTCGAAGGGTTGTAAAGAACAAGGCTGAACAGTGAGTTCAATGATACTTGTTATAGTATAGACAGCGCCATGGCACAGTCTGATTGTCGCTATAAGGAGCCACATCAACGGCACACAAGACCATTTTAGAGTTGTCTTTGAACGCTCTTTTCTTTCATCAAGGCCCAGTCATTTCCGTAGGACTACTGTGTAGAACAGAGTGTGTGTTTTTTTAAATGCCAGCTGAAAACCAACACCAAGCATCTCTTTTATCTGCAAACTAGAGGGGCTGGCGGTGCCATGTTCGGTCGCTTTTCGTATCAGAGGAGAATGCAGCAAGAAAACCGCTACCAGGGGGACCTTCTGCATCTATTGTGTTATGAATGATAAAAGAAGCTTATTACTAGCAAAAGCTGCTTTTTTTATCCTTTGATGCTTCCAACACCTGGAATGCCCTCCAACTGACTCTGAAGCTGAATGTTTTTTAATGTTTATTCTTATTTATTGTGCCTGTATGTATGAAATTGCTGATAAATGGTTTTGTAAGCTCATCGTTGCTGTAAAGAAGAGTAACCCCAGTCAGTGTCTTACAAATCATTGAACGACACAGAACAAACGATGGGATCAACTTGCACACGGCTAATGGATTTATGCGGGGGCCAGCTAAGCACTCGGCCCGTTTCTTCATCATCTGCCTCTTGCTCCTGCCTGTGTCCTGCACTTGGGTCCTACTACAAAACTCTTACAATGCTACACGGCTAACAAGCTTGAGGTACACATCTACCAGGGTTTTCTAATGCCCTCGATTAAAAGGGGCACTTCACCAGTTCACCAGAGTTAATGTGTCTAAATATGTCCTTCAGTGATGTCATCAGAGGACACTGAATCCTTCAACATGAGCGTGTGTGGGGCGGCTGGGTGGCATACCGGAGATTGCGCTCATTACCAATGCAAGAGACTCCGGTCTCGACTCCCCGAGTCAGCGTTGCCTGCGGCTTGGGCCAGTCGTCATACTATCTCAATTGGCAGAGGTAGCGGGTGGAAAGTCGATGGGTGGGGATTGGACGTTGTGGACAGCGACTCCTACAGGTCGGTTGGGTGACGCCTGTACAGCAGAGACAGGAAGTATCGGGGGCAGCGTGAGCCTCCCACGCGTTACTCCTCGCCACTGAGAGTCCGCGCTGTCTGGTGAAAAGATGCAACAGGCTGCCTCCTCGTATACCGGAGCGGACACGTGATGCAAGGCTTCTATCCTCACTACAGCCGACCAGTGGGAGGCATAGTCTAGCAACGTTCAAGACAGGGGAGGGAAGAATTGAAGGGGAGAATTGAAGGGGAGAAATTGGGATGGGAGAACAATTGAAAAATAAGGAGAAAAAGTGGAGAGAGAAAAAAAACATGAGCGTGTGTGAGTGCACAACCAACCAACAACTGACTGCACGACTTGAACGCCACCGTCGAAACTCCCACACTAAATACATTACAACTATCAAAGTTCGCTCATACATTACAAAAAACATGAGCGTGTGTGAGTGCACAACCAACCAACAACTGACTGCACGACTTGAACGCCACCGTCGAAACTCCCACACTAAATACATTACAACTATCAAAGTTCGCTCATACATTACATAACGCTATTACAATGAATCTCTCCTGGGTGTGGATGTAAACCAGTAATGCTTTGCTGAGCAGCATGACTGGATTTAATTGCTGTGGGCTAATATTCCCGTGGGTTAGTATTATTGACGTAGTCCCAACTAGGACACTTAACCTCAGTTTACTTAATTGCTGCAGTAAAACTCGGTCAGCTTATGAGAAACAGAATGTGGATAATTTGACAGGGAAACTCAACCCCCAGCGTGGGTTTGTCGAATCTAGTAGGTCGTATCTATTTGAACAAGGCCGGGGAACACTCGCTGGGAGTACAGATGAAAAAGGTATAGCACACAGAGGAGGGAACAAAGCACAATTGCGTAGCCGATCCGAGGTACAGATACAGCAAGGTCGCACAACATCAGCCTAGCCTTTACGCTCTGTACACAGAAATGATCCGGGAAGACAAGGTATCATGAATATTGTAATGTGAACATACAGTAGAAACATACAAATAGAGGGCGCGTAGCTAGGCGAGCGAGGTGTATAGGGACTGAGGCACAGCCTGGATCTCTGTTCCAACCTGTCGGACCAGTTTGGAGGCCACAGGACAAGGCCCAGGGGGACTGGGAGTCGTCTCCCGTCTCCACGCCTCCTCATGCAGACCCCCGGCGATCACACACTCAGCCATGCAGGGCCAAACACACATCACCGGGAGCTGCAGGGAACACAGTAGAAGACCTTCGAGAGGGGAATATCCTACAGTGATGGTAGTATACGGAGTTGTCTAGAATGCTTGTCACGGTTGTGACCTCCAGACCTCTTGTTTCTCTCTCCGTCTCCTTGTGTTTCACCAGGTCCAGTAGATGTCGCCAGTGTTTTGCCGTGTCTCAACCAGCTGTGTCGCACCTGTCATCACACCCTGTTTGTCATTATCCACATGTTTATTCAAGTTCACTTTCATTCCCTTAGTTCGTTTCTGTCTGGTCATTTTAACACTGTTGGGTTTTTGTCCTCTACGTGCCTGTGTGTAATAGTGACCTACTGTTGGGGTTTTGTGCTCTACATGCCTGTGTGTAATAGTGACCTACTGTTGGGTTTTTGTCCTCTACGTGCCTGTGTGTAATAGTGACCTACTGTTGGGTTTTTGTCCTCTACATGCCTGTGTGTAATAGTGACCTACTGTTGGGGTTTTGTGCTCTACATGCCTGTGTGTAATAGTGACCTACTGTTGGGGTTTTGTGCTCTACATGTGTAATAGTGACCTACTGTTGTGTTTTTGTCCTCTACGTGCCTGTGTGTAATAGTGACCTACTGATCTACCAGGGTTTCTAATACAAGCATGGAAACCCGATTAAAGGGACACTTCACCAAAAAACTCTACTGATTGATTATATACATAATATATAACATATCGCAAAAATTCTATGTTTTAATTCTATTCTATTATTGAGAGTTATGTGCTTGAATAAGTCATCAGAGGACACTGAATCCTTGTGTCGTTAATTACAGCTGAATGAAATGATGTAGATGAAAAAACACAACAGTGAAGCAATAGGGATTGCTATTCTTCTATTCTGCATCATTTCATTGACCTGTAATTAACACAACATGAGGGATGATGACATCAAACTCATCAACCTTCACTGTCAAACTAAATGAATGTGTGCAAAATGATTTAGAGAGTTTGGGGATATGTGTGAGATTGTGTGCGTGTGTGTATGCAAAATAAATAGGCATAGTTTTTCCGGTGAAGTGGCCCTTTAACTTCCTCCATGTTTGTCTGACAGAATGTGGCATGCAGAAGTTTAGCATGCATGGGCGTTACTGTACGTGTAGGTGTGAGGCTCGGCTCAGTGTGTGCACATGGTTATTCACGTACCAGACATAACAACGAGGTGACATCATCATAAGGCTCAGACGTCGCCTAGCAACACCCTACAAAAAAAACAATAGACTATGAGTCTATCATAGTATATAATCATAGAGTATACATAGAATATGACAGTCATAGAGTATACAGAGTATGACATAGTCACAGAGTATACATAGAGTAGGGCTGGGCAATATAACAATAAATATCGCGATATATTTTAATAATCGATATCGAATATCGAAATTAAAAAAATCGAAAAATCGTTTATATATATATATATATTTTTTTTTTTTTTTTTTTGACCTGCAAAAAAAGAGTATACATAGAGTATGACATAGTCGTACTGTAGAGTATACATATAGTATTTGTTTTTCATGTCTGATCCTTTCAGTAGTTATAAAAGATTTCCGTAGGAACAGCCCACATCATATTGGTATCTGTAAATATCGGTTATCGACCATAACAGAATAAAGATTTTATTGGTATCTGCCAAAATGTTGATATTGATGCCAACCTTCAGACGGCAGCAGGTAGAGGTGTTGCTTCTGAGCACCTACAAATATCATATGTATATGATATTTTGGCAACAACGGCCAGCCCTAATATCTCCATATCTGTACGTAATCCAACTGACCCGTGACATGTCCCAGTTTATACTGTACCCAGAGCAATTTCACTGGCTCACCTCATTTTATCTCTGCTTGACATGGTCATTAAATATGGGATGTTTTGCACAGTGGACTTAATAAATTGGTGCCGAGGTCAACGCTGGGGCAGCTTTTCAAAAACGCCTGAGGCGGGTCTTCATGTACATTGGGGGTGACAGACACTGTGACACTGGGGAAATACAACCAGCATAATGGAGCACAGCCAGAATGACAGCCACACTGCTGCACAACAAGGAAACAGATATACGGTCTAACACACAGCACAGTAGAGTACAGCCAGTCTGCTGCAGACAGACAGCCACACTGCTGCACAACAATGGAACAGATATACATCCAGTCTAGGCCTGCCACGATAACACATTTTGCTGGGCGATTAATTGCCCCCGAAAATATCGCGATAAGCGATATTATTGCGACCGGTTAGAGAATTTTTTTGAGAAATTTATTTCCCAAAACCTTTATTTTGAAGCCCACCGCTCCGTCTTTTCCGGTGTTTAAGACTTTTATTTTGAAGCCCACCGACCGGACCGGAAGTATTGTTGTGATTATCCTAGCCGACAACTTGTCTCGTCCGGTTGTGTTTTTTAGTTTTAACGTTAGCTACTAACGTTAGATGCAGCTACTACAGGCAATCAACGATGAGGAGGAAGCGTCAAAGCAGTATATAATAGAATAGCTGTGGTGCGTAGGCACTGCAGCACGACTCGAAAACGACCCGTTATAATAAATTAATTCATGTTTAACTTGTCCCCGTCTCCAGTCCTTTGACTAGCCCCACCCGTTCATTGTAAACAATGATGCATGTAATTGTATTAACGTTATTCTGTGTTATTCTAACGTTACACTACAAATAACGCTACTTGGTTAAAAGGAGCAACACTATTGAGAAATGTAGTTAAGCTATATGTGGCGTTGCTACTGCCCCACGGAGCTCCCGTGCTGTGCTCTGTAGTAACGCCAGCGGCCGCCCACACGGAGAGAGACTGACAAGGGGCACTGGTTCCGCCTCATTAAAACAAACGCGCAAATAGCAATTAATCGCGCCCGTCAAAATCATTGCATTCATTTTAATTATCGCGGCAATTAATCGATTTATTGCTTATCGCGGCAGGCCTAATCCAGTCTAACACACAGCACAGTAGAGTACAGCCAGTCTGCTGCAGACAGACAGTCACACTGCGCTGCACAACAATGGAACAGATATACATCCGGTCTAACACACAGCACAGTAGAGTACAGCCAGTCTGCTGCAGACAGACAGTCACACTGCGCTGCACAACAATGGAACAGATATACATCCGGTCTAACACACAGCACAGTAGAGTACAGCCAGTCTGCTGCAGACAGACAGTCACACTGCGCTGCACAACAATGGAACAGATATACATCCGGTCTAACACACAGCACAGTAGAGTACAGCCAGTCTGCTGCAGACAGACAGTCACACTGCTGCACAACAATGGAACAGATATACATCCAGTCTAACACACAGCACAGTAGAGTACAGCCAGTCTGCTGCAGACAGACAGCCACACTGCTGCACAACAAGGGAACAGATATACATCCAGTCTAACACACAGCACAGTAGAGTACAGCCAGTCTGCTGCAGACAGACAGCCACACTGCTGCACAAAAAGGAAACAGGCAGCACAGGAAGTGTATGTCCTGTGTGCAGCAGAGCTGGGCAACACATCAATATATACCGTTTATCATCAATCTGTGTTATTGTATATGAATATTGGATACCTGCGATATTGTGGAATTATGGTACAGATATTACAGGGTAATTTCTGATCATGCAAATTGAAAAATCCAGAGATTACCCAGAGATTACCTGGCCCTTTCTGGTAATGATACGTATTTATTTGTAATTATGGATGAGTGTAACTAGACGAGAAAGCACTCGTACAAATAACACAAATAATTACTTGTAATTAAATTACTTCTATGCTATTACAAAAGTACCCTGTAATATGAGGTTTCTAAATTGACACAAAGACGTAACAATACTTAATAGTTACAGTTGCAGTTTAATAATGCATCACACCTCCCATTACAGACTTGATTTCCCATACCTAAGCAGATATAGTGATACAGTATATAAAAGATGTCTTGCTGAATACAAGGTTTCAGAGTCCCACTAGTACCAGAGACTCTGAATGGGTCCCCATAGCCTTATATCCTCTTTGTTCCTTGTTGCCATGTTATCTTGCGGGTCTACAAACTCTTATCCCTACACAAAAACACCAGTGATGTTACCACATAAGTATCTCCAAAAGCCAAGGGAAAACCCTGCTATTTATTCCTTTCACACGTCACACGACCTGCTGCTCCACAACAAGACAACAGTGTGTTCACTGTACCACCAAGTAACCCGTTAAATTCAGTTCAGACTAGAGGACGTCAGTCTGCAGTGTGGCGTATGGGCCGCAGAGGCTGCCAGTGGAGCTAACGGGCACCTGTCCAAGGATTTTACTGCGTGTATAGGGTGGCTCAGCACTGCCAAGCACTGTGACTAGGCCTGTGCGTTGTGCAGCGTATTTCCCTATTAACCTTGAGTGAAGACAGCATTGCTCTTTCTGGTAGAAGAGAGATTTACAGATACGCAGATATGTGACCTTTTTTACTGGATTTTACTATTATGTACTCTGCTACTCATCATCATCATTAGGTGGCTTCTTCGTTCCGAAGGTTGCCTATCACTCTCCAACCCATTCTGTCCCCACTTCTTCTCTCCAACTCCGTGACTCCGCCTCTCACTCCACTCCAATCACAGACATCGTCTACCCAGCCTCTTCTTGGTCTTCCACTTCCTCTCTTTCCATCCACCTTCCCCATCACCACCTTCTTGAACATCTCCCCGCTGGATCCTCTCAGAACATGCCCGCACAACTCCATCTTTCTCTTTTTCAACCTCTCCAGCAGCTGTCCCCCTTGCATATCCGCTCTTCTCAGTACCTCCTCATTCTTGATCTTATCTTATCTTATACTATGTTTATACTACTATCTACTATGTACTGTATACTACTATCTAGTAGTATCTACTATGTCTATACTACTATCTACTATGTCTATACTACTATCTACTATGATACTAGGTCTATACTATCTACTATCTACAGTACCTGTACTATCTACTATGTCTATACTACTATCTACTGTCTATACTACTATCTACTATGCTACTGTGTCTATACTATACTACTATCTACTATGTACTGTATATACTACTATCTACTATGTCTATACTACTATCTACTATGTCTATACTACTATCTACTATGTCTATACTACTATCTACTATGTCTATACTACTATCTACTATGATACTAGGTCTATACTATCTACTGTCTACAGTACCTGTACTATCTACTATGTTTATACTACTATCTACTGTATTGAAATTGACCCAGTTTTAGCGTTTTTTTATCAAACATTTTGTCTGCCCAACACAATCACCACGCACGTGGATATTTTAATCAATGGTTCATAACGTGCGTGTGTAATCGAAATTATCTCGTCACAACAGGTGCAGGGCACCAGGGGGCTCACCAGGGGGCACTGAGAGTCACACACAGCTAGTGGCAGGCACTGCAGGCAGAGAGCCTTGCTACCATAGATATATGCTTGCTACTACTAGCCGAATGAAAATGTATCCGTTTCACCTAACACTATTGTTCTGTGATTATAGCCACCCATCTCTAAAGCCACAACCACGTTACCATATTTGTAATAATGTAAATCATTGTGTCGTTGTACACATATTGTGTTTATAACGTTAGTAGCTAACATAGCTTAGCTTAGTAGCTATTGTGCTAACAACATATCCCGACATCCGGCTCGCTGGCCGGCATGAACGGCCGACCCAAAATGGTTCTCTCCTCTCTGTACACCCCGTCCCCCTGCCGGGGGGCCCATGGACGCGACAACGGCGACAATGGTGGCAGCCTGTAGGGTGCTCGAGCCCGTAAAGGCTAGTGGTACACGATAGCTATGAGCTAACAACGGCCGCCGCTGTTGACGCGTCCACAAGCTCCTCCGCAGGACACCCGCGAGGACGGGGGCACACAAAGAGGAGAGAACCATAGGCTAACGTCAGTGTAGTGGTCCCGACTGTAGCAGGGACGGCGGACCTATAGGCTAACTGTGATGCACCGAGTGGGCCACCATTGATCTAGTACTATGACCCGGACGGGCAAGGCATTTCCTGAAGTGACGTCACGGCCGTGCTAGCGTCTGATAAGCTTTTAGATTCGGCTCATTAATATGCACCTGTAGTGACGTCGGCGTTTGATAAGCTTTTTTGATTCGCGCGTGCATGTTATTCGTGCATGGACCTTTTTAACTCTTTCAGAGTGGCATTTCCGGTGTCAAATGGAAAAAAATAAATAATGAAATTATATACCAATGATGTAAACTACCCATAATTGATCAGTAGGGTTTAACCTGGAGGTTGGGCTTTAAGTTGTTTATCTAAGTATCTTTCCTTGTATTACTATTACCTGCTTTACCTTGTAAAGTAAGGTTATCGCTCAAAGTGGTTCTGATAATAAAATAACTCGAGAATTCGAGAAGAGCAGCACCCTCTCTGTCTCCATTCTTTCGTGCCACACTTGAACTCAACATTCTTACCTGGATTCCTAACATATACTATGTTTATACTACTATATACTATGCACTATGTCTATACTATCTACTATGTTTATACTACTATCTACTATGTTACTATGTCTATACTACTATATACTATGCTACTATGTCTATACTATACTATGTTACTATGTCTATACTAGTAGCCTATCTACTATGCTACTGTGACTATACTACTATATACTATGCTACTGTTTATATTTATACTAATATCTACTATGCTACTGTGTCTATACTACTATCTACTATGCTAATATGTTTATACTACTATACTAGTCTATGCTACTATGTCTATACTACTATATACTATCCTACTATGTCTATACTACTATCTACTATGTACTATGCATATACTACTACCTACTATGCTAATATGTCTATACTACTCAGAGTGTAGCACTGAAGCATGACACTACTAGATGAACAATACCACTTACACTTAGGTGTACCCCTCCTGCTGACCTGATAACACACAGGTACAGGTGTAAGTCGCTGTGGATAGAAACCACCAGATAATACATTTACTACATGTAAATTTAAATATGTGCGTTTACAAAAGATTGCAAGATGCCACAAAAGATATATAAAAAGAGTGGGGCTGCAGGGGGATATTAATACCTAACGTTAGCCTCTGTAGTTTCCTCTCCTGGCTCTCTCCCAGTCACAGATTACAATAACGATAAGAAGAAGGTAATATGGAGCCCTGACCATCACTCCTCCAATTCGGCCCCATATTCCGGCTGTCAACCAATGTGGAACCGCAAATGCTGACGCCCGCCAAAACCACCATGGATAAAATACAGACCACACTTGGCCACCCTGCAGAAGTCTGTCTTGGCCGTTACTGTGAGGAGGGAGAGAAGTACAAAAGGGGAATGAAGCATGTACACACCACCATCATCATCATCATCATCATGTCAGATCAAAAGTAGAACATGGCACCTCTCATCCCTCTGAGAAAGAAAAGATTTGTTCCCAGGAGGAAGCTGGAGGAGTGGAGAGGAGGAGGCGATGGGAGGAGGTGGAGGCAGGAGGTGAGGGGAGGTATGTAGAGGAAAGGAACAAATAAAACACAGAAGCTGCTGACTCACTGTAATCATGGTGTCTGCGGGAGGCGGAGCGCCCTGGTCCCCTTCAGAAGGACACAGTGATGCTTCACGTCCAGCCCTCTGAGGCACAGCGGCCAAATACAACCCCTTTTAAAGGTCTAATTCGCAATTCAAATGTAAACAATTCCCAGATTAGCAAACCAACATAGAACCGTTTAGAAACGCCATCAAAACAATGTTGAATAATGTAAATAACGCTGAATCGACGTTGAAATGTTGCTTCCCCAACAAACAAAAAAGGCCACCGGTTGTCATCATTAATTCAACGGGGATTCAGTTGCATTTTCATCCTCAACCAAAATGACAATTCTGATGTAATTTCAACATTGAATCAATGTCACTTTGCTATCGGGAATACTGTCAGTGTTTGCCACGGATGATCTGCGGTGCTGGGGTGGCTGGAACGGGAGATGTACACACAGTGAAATTATTAATGTGTTAGTGTTAACAGTTAACAGTTTGGAAAATCTATTTGGGGCCACCACAAATAATCCTTTGTATGGGAAGCACTGCATACACAGGTAACAGGTAAATATGAGGTAGAAGTATTTGCTGTATTATGCTGTTGTAAAAGGTTTGTTTACATTGGTAATATCTGTAAACACTAGAGCGAGACAGACATATACCGTATTCTGATTTACTATGGGTTAAGAAAAGATTATTTTCAATGCACAAATCAAACTCTTCCAGTAATATGATGTGAATGTGTCCCACGTCTATTTGGTGAAAATAATTCTGGAGCTTTGAGGGATGAAGCCGAGAACAGCCACATCTTTATTTATAATTTTATTGCCGTTCTCTCGTGATAGCGATTTATTATTTCGTTATCTCGATATAACAAAGTCAGTTTTCTCATGATAACGGATTCATTCATTTCATTATCTCGATATAACAAAGATCGTTTTCTCGTGATAATGGATTCATTTATTGAATGATCTCTATATAACAAAGATCGTTTTCTCGTGATAACGGATTCATTTATTGAATGATCTCTATACAACAAAGATCGTTTTCTCGTGGTAACAGATTAATTTATTGAATTATCTCGATATAACAAAGATCGTTTTCTCGTGGTAACGGATTCATTTACAGAAGATATTCATTTTGGTGGGATAATTATCCAGAACCATGTGCAGAATTCGGAGATGATTGCGAGCTGGTTCATGTGATCACGCCATCCTGATTTCAGCCTTCAAGAGCTGCCACTGGCTGTCTGTTGCTGTACTGAACAACTTACTGAAATAAATGAATCCGTTATCACGAGAAAACAGACTTTGTTATATCGAGATAACAAAATAATAAGTCGTCATCACGCGAAAACAACAATAAAATAAATAAAGACATGGCCGTTCTCGGATTCCATAGATATGGCTTCTCTTTCTCTCTTCAAACATCAAAGCACAAAGAGACTGATGTCATCTGGAGAGGCTAATAAATCAGCCAATTCTCTTTGTGGGTAAAAAAAAAATGTATGCTAATAATAAAGCTTTGAGCAGACAGAGCGCGATGGGAGGTGAGAGGCTTGGAGAGAAGCCAGAGGGAGGAGAGGAGGAGAGGAGAGGAGGAGAGAAGCCAGAGGGAGGAGAGGAGGAGAGAAACCAGAGGGAGGAGAGGAGAGGAGGAGAGATGCCAGAGGGAGGAGAGGATGAGAGGAGAAGCCAGAGGGAGGAGAGGATGAGAGGAGGAGAGAAGCCAGAGGGAGGAGAGGATGAGAGGAGGAGAGAAACCAGAGGGAGGAGGAGAGGATGAGAGGAGAAGCCAGAGGGAGGAGAGGAGGAGAGAAGCCAGAGTGAGGAGAGGAGGAGAGGAGAGGATGAGAGATGCCAGAGGGAGGAGAGGATGAGAGGAGAAGCCAGAGGGAGGAGAGGAGGAGAGAAGCCAGAGGGAGGAGAAAAGGAGAGGAGGAAAGAAGCCAGAGGGAGGAGAGGAGGAGAGGAGGAAAGAAGCCAGAGGGAGGAGAGGAGGAGAGGATTGGACCAAACCAGAGAACACTGACAAAATAACATTAAAGGGGCACTTCACCAAAAAACAATGTTGATTTATTTTGCACATAATCTCACACACATCCAAAAACTGTAAACCGTTTTGCATACATTCATTTCGTTGACATCACTGGTGGCCATATTGAAACAAATGTACTCTAGTCTAAATAACTCACTAAATGAATGTGTGCAAAACCGTTTAGAGTTTTAAGATGTGTGAGATTTTGTGCAAAATGCTGAAGTGCCCCTTTAACGTCTTTTTAATTCCCTTTTTTAATCTTGTATATTTAACATTTTATGTATCATCATTGTGTATCTACTTTTGATGTTTGGAACATGCATTGTATTGCCACTTTGTATGAAATGTGCTATATAAATAAAGCCTGATTGATTGAACATTGATTGAACCCTGTGCCTCAAATAGATCCGCTATCAACTCTATCTTTAATCTTTCAAAATGTTCAGTTGCTATCGCTATTAGCTCTATCTTTAATTTTTCAAAATGTACAGTTGCTATTGCATGCACTCATCTGTGTTTCACCACACACATGAGTGCATGCTTACCAACTGTCCGTCTGCAACACTACTATCACCAACATCTAAGAAGGGAGATCCCCCCTTGAATGGCCCTTCTAAGGTTTCTCTCCTCCACACTGCCTGTGGAGCTTTTTTCCCTATTGTTAGGTTTTAGTGAGTTTTTCCTTACCTTCGCGTGGGGTATGTCTGGGAGTGCTTGCATTCTTTCATTTATTTGCATTCATCTAAAAAAAAATTGGACCTTATGGTGTTCTTGTTCTGTTCTTGACTTATTGTTATGTTGTCTTCTTGACTTGTTTAAAGAAGACCTGTACGGCCCATGGGGACATTAACGTGTGTTGTCGGGCCCTATAAATAAATTTGATTTGATTTGATTTGATTTGGTTGTGGACGGTAGTGCAGGTGATCTCAAAACTGGAGATCGATGACACATGGAGCAGAGAGGGGTGAAAGAAGGTTGTTGCGAAACGGTGCAAAACAGATTTATTAAAGCCAATGGGCTTCATTCAACAATACTCTCTTATTATTTTTCTTATATTCTTGCTTACCTGTCTGTTAAGAGAACAATAAGAAAAGCCACCGCCACATTCATCAAGCCGTTCTTAACATTGAAATCTGTGCATACCCAGGAGATTTGCATAATGAATCCCACTCATTCTTAAACTCAAAAGTGTGTTCGCGCTAAAATGCATTTGCATAGACACGCCCCCACAATCTCCTTATAAGGCGAATGAGGCGGGTGTAAAACAGCCGAGTTTCGCCATCTGATCCCTATCTGATATATTCAACAGGAAGCGTTTTGCTATCTCAAAATTACACATGTTCCTGTGAGTCGCTCATCGCATGTGTGTTAATCTAATGACAAATAAAGACTTATACTTGTACTTATACGTATACGTACTGTATAGTGTGAAATAAATCGGTCAAAAGTAGGCTTTGTCATATTACTGAACGACTGGCTGCCTGCTTGTCAAGAACCAATCGCGGCGTGCAGTATACTGATATATATGTCGCTGATATTATGCTCTCTCCTTTCAGAGAGAGATGTCATCTCTCTCTGAAATGTCTGTGGAGAGATGTCATCTCTCTCTGAAATGTCCGTGGCTAAGGCCCCGTTTAGACGGAAACGCTAGCAGGTGAATCCGCAAAAATATTTTTTCGGATGTGCCTTTCGTTTATACGGAAACTGCGTTTTTACGGGGTGAAACCGCAAAAAAGTGAGACTACCTTCCAGGGTGGAATTCCTAGAAACGCAAAACCTTTGCGCTCTCGTCTAAACTGTTAAACCGTATAAATCTGTTAAAACGATGACGAAAGGGTTGTCACGGCTCTGGTCGCGCGTACTGCTTACGTCACAGGTAGCAGGTATGCGCCAGTAGCCGAGACGTAAACAAAGCAAGTATGTCTGACTATTATCAACGGAGATCACCTGAAGGCTACATTGGCAGTACTTTTAACCCTTTCACTGCCACACGACAGAAGGTTAACCCTTTACTATCACACAACCGGCTGTCGTGTGGCAGTGAAAGGGTTAAATACACAAGAATCTGTCCCGCGGCGTGAGTGGACCCACTGTCTGTGAGTGACTCTGCTTTGGTCCAATCACATTCCCCATCCACAGTCTGCGAATCAGAGGCAGAGTAGGGCGGGTCTTCACAGCACGTCATGTGACATATGCGCCAATCGTGTGACAGCGGGGCTCCGTCGTTACAGCCTCGTCTGCACAAAGAATTCCACCCCAAAACGCTCGTCTAAACGTAAAATTAAAAGTGAAACCGCAAGATGACTTTTGCGGTTTCTGTTCACAAAACGCTCGTCTAAACGTAGCCTAAAACTCTGAGTGCGCTCAGAACTTTAGGTGTGGAGCAGAGTTTTGATTGATTGAACATTTTATTAACAGATTGCAGAATTGGTACAATACAGTAGGGATGCACCGATATGAAAATGTGCCACCGATACCGATTGTTCAACTAACACAATCGGCCGATACCGATATTTGTGGCACAAAAGAAATTATATAGGTATTTTTTTTTTTTTTTTTTTTTGAAACTACTGTATATTTGTAATATGTCTCTAAATGTTTTGATGAGTTGAAAATGGAGGACCCTTATGTAAAAAAGCCGAAAGTCTTTTTCTGGTCTTCATCCTCCAGTCCACTGAGCTGTACTGTATTGTACCCACTCTGCAATTTCAATAAAGCTTTCAATCAATCTATCAGACAAATGCATAGAAAAGCCCTTATTATAACCAAATAACAAAATATTATATTGTTTATGAAAATGTTTTAGCCCTATGCTTGACTATTATTTTAGCCATGGCAACAAATAAAATAATAATAATTAAATTAATAAATAAAATATTAAATAAATAGGCTACACGTCTCTCTTTTTGTGTTACAAATTGTGCTCACCGATATGAACATAGGCCTCTTTACTTACTTAAAAAAAGGAAACATCAAGAAATATGTTTATGGTATTAATTCCACCATGCCATGTAGCACTATGTCTCTCCCAGTATGGTCTGCCGGGCTGCAGCTGGATACTATTGTCTCAACCAGAGCTCTCAACCAAAGCAATGCACAGAACCATTTTGATTGACAGTCGATTCGGCCAATTACGTCACACCGCTAGCACCCACCTCCTGCTGTTCTTACCACCAATCGGCAAGCGTTTATTAGTTTTTTACTTCCGGGAATGCCGCCATTGACCCGCTTGCGAGAAGCACAACAAACTTACCGTAGCTAATACATTAGCTCTCCGCCGACCAGGAGTAGATTACCAGCAGGATAACCAAACGAGGCATAATGATTTTACTGCAACTAATGTTATAATAAAACAAAGCCTTTCTATACATTTTGTCTGATTTAACTTTATTAACAGATTGCAGAATGGGTACAACTCAGGGCTCTATGAGCAACGGAATGGAACTGAGCTATGAAGGAGTAATGCTTGCTACTTGCTATGTTCGGGTAAATAATATGCTGATGTTATTGAACGTGTAACACTAACTATATAACGTTAATGCCACAAAACGAATGCCTTTGTTAATCATAAGTAGTAACTTTGATGCAGTAGCTTGTGTGTGTGTGGGGGCGCCGGGCGGCGTTGTGCAGGTCGCAACTGAACTTTTTTTGCCTTTTGACGGTACACAAATTGATGGATATTAATCGGCTACTGCCATCGGCACATTCGAGCTTATCGGCCGATTGCAGTCAACAAGGCACTTATCGGCCGATACCGATACCCGACCGATACATCGGTGCACGACCTACAATACAGTACAGCTCAATACACACAATTGTTAAGGGGATGCAGACCAGAGAAAGACTTTCGTCTTGTTTACATCAGGCAGGGCTGTACGCTAAGCTTTTTCACTAGGGGCACACTTGCCCCTAAATGAGAAATTGTGTGGTCCTTTTATTTAACATTTAAGTGCGTTTGTTTTCAGGTTTGTATCTTTTATAATGAACCAACTGAGAAAGTGTGTACTAATAGAACAAAAACAACAAACTGTGTGTGTGTGTGTGTGTGCGTGCGCTTGTGTAGTGCTCCTTGAATGAGATCACCACAACACACACACCATTGCATTAATCAGAAGGACAAGAAACTCTGCATACATTTGTTTCACAATGAAAAGTGCTTTAGAAATCAAATGAATTATTATTATTGTAAATAACCCCATGAAAGGTTTATTATTTTTATGGGTAATTACCTGCTTCATATTTGTGATGTTACTGGTTTCAGTGTGTGCCTAAAGTGATCAATGTGTTGGGCCGTTTATAGAGATCTATGCCAATTAATGTTTATGTATATCCGGGACTTTTTTTTATACGAATTGAGAGGTGTTTATTTTGAAAACCGTGTTGCGACGCAACCTTATTTACATTTGCGCTTTTGACAGTGAAATGTTCAGTCCAACTTAGCTCGAAGGAAAGACTAATAAAAAAGGTTTAATTGACCCGTATGAGGCTCTTACGGTAGGACTTTGATTGTTTATAGAAGTGGAATGTAATACTATGCAAAACGAGAAATAAACAGTGATTTTACCAGCAGTAAAATTGCAAGCCACTTTCATTTCATATACGGGGAACCGTGACAATTATTAGTATTATCTTATTTGCATATTGTCTCATTATTAGATAGGATAGATAGGTTGATACTTTATTGATCCCCGGAGGGAAATTGAAGTAGACAGTATTTCACGTCCTAATATGGGGTTACTACTCACCTAATGCATGGCTGAACCTGAACGTTAGAAGTGTCTGTGTCCCTGTCAATCAATCATCACATCATCACGTCAATCATCATCATCTTATCATCTCTCCACATCGGACGTGGTTGTCATAAGATGGACTGATATCCACTCCGTTGTTCTTGCAGAGCAAAATTAGCGGCTTAAATTTATTGAAAGGAAGTGCTTCTTTGGCGATGCAATAGCCCATATTATTATTGAAAGGAAGAGGCCACATTCGGTTTCGTTTCGCTAGGAATTATGGGATTTGGTGTTGGATGTATAGACTCTACGCCAGCGTTTCCGTTAGCCGGTAATTACCGGTATTTGACTGGCAAAATATGTTGAAGTCCGAATATTTAAATATCTCCGGTCATAATGTCCGGTGAAAATAATTTCTCTAAGCACAATTTTATTATTTGAATTGTATTAAAATAGGCTCAAATTAAATAGCCTATGCGATGAACGAAACAATCATTACATGTTGCTTCACGCTGATAAAGCGCGGATGGCGCCGCTCGGATGTGAATCTTTTTTTCTTTCTTTTTTTGAGCCTGTCTGGCCACCATAACGACAAACAGGTATATCAGGCCCGAGTGGAAAGTTTAATTATCCTGGCTGAGGTGCGACATTATATCCACATTTTCCAGTTCACTGATCCAGCCAGGGTTACCAGTGACACAGTTCATTCTGGAACCTCAGATCCCCGCTGATCATGGAGTTCTACAGTATCGCGTTGGATCCATACACGTATCGATTTTTTCGAATGGTGATCAGGAATTGGAATATACCAGTTGGATACCATCTGATGTCACGTAAGGACTCTATGTTATCAGTGGTAGGATAATCAGAGTAAGTTTGATGAAGTTATAAGCTGTTTTGTGAAATGTCTTCTTTCGTTTTCACTAAAAGTCCGAGAGGAAATCAACGGGGCGATTATCCGCGCGCGGCCGTAATGTGCTTGCGTGCACGTATAATATAAAAATATTGATCATCTAGCGTTTATTTGAAAACGATTCATAAAAAGGCCGACGAATATCAACGTTGTGGAATATTCCACTAAAAGACGATTTTCATAGAATGCTCCAGAATGAGCTGTTTTTTATCTGAAAACGGGGGCTTTTCTAACTGCTCTGAAACGGAAACGACGCGATAAACAGCCTTGACAGCACTGACTGGAAAATAGTCTTTGATAATGCGATGGGCAGATTAGACACATAGCCATAATTTAAAACATAGATTAGGCGATATTAACGTTAACATTGGCGCCGATGGTGGCATTCAGCTGGTAAAAAGGAAAACCAGGCTGACCGGCATTTCTCGAATATGTCCGGGGATAGAAATCTTGCAGGACAAACAGACCGGCACGAATATGTTCTAACGGAAACGCTGCTCTACGCAGACAGGGACATGGTCTTTAATCGCACGATAGACTACAAGTAAGTATAGCGTGACCCAGATTCACTCCACGCAAATCTTTTTTTCACTCAGGCTATCGGCGATCGCAGTAAGTTCATTCATTGCCGACAGATTCTTTCATAGCACCACGACATTATGTCGCACTGTACAGCCTTGGTTGTAGGCTAATGTTTTAAAAAAAATGTATCCAATTTGTATGGATTAATTTAGGAGTGAAATGCGAATGAAGGGTTGAAATCACTACTCGCAACGTTGCTCCCAAATATTATTTTTCACTCGCAACGGCCAAATTAAGGGGAAATTTGCGATCATCTCGTCGCAGTGTACAGCCCTGTCAGGGTCCCCCATTTTCAATTCATCATAACATATACATGACATACAGATAGACAGTACTGCTACATCTTCATCTATACAGAGAAGAGAGGAGAGGAGAGCAGAGGAGAGGAGAGGTTGTAAATATGCGTTATATGCGTACGGCCTGGGCAGCCAGCATCTAACTGTTCTAACAGCAATATATAATCCATTTCAGAAGCAGAACGCACGCAATAAGTTATAATAATAATAATAATTATTGAAAAGTTCTGCATGGGTTTATAAAGTCATATTTGGGGGTACTGTATTTGGGGGCAATTGACCAATGGTTTGCTTTCAACCTATGCAAACCTACGTGGACGTACTCAGGAGAGATGTGGGAACAGAAATCACCGGCGAGCTAGCCAGATGCATGGAGGATCGGGATGACTGGAAGCACCGATGGAGGGCCCGTCCGAGGACGACCTAGATAGATATGAACTCCTTCCTGAACTCCTTTATCTACTAAAACTGTATTGTATTATATTGTTTGTTTTGTAAAGTGTCTTTGAGAATTAGGAAATGCGCTATATAAATCTTATGTATTATTATTATTATGAATGGTAGGCTTTTTTAAATGTTTCTCATCTGGGTAAGAATTTCTTATTTCGGTAAGAGTGCTCTCGACCACTCTTATAATTTGTTCTTGCCTGAGAAAAAAGCAACAATAAGAAAACGTTGCTGAATCCCAGGTAAGAACAAAGTAAGAGGAAATGCTAGTTAAGAACAAAATCTGTTCTTATATTGCTTCATGCATGAGGCCCAATGTTTTGACGTAGTAGTCTTCTTGAGGGCACTGAAAGACCCCTGAGGACTATTATGTCGAAAACCTTTGCCTTACATACATTTAGTCATACATACTTTTATCCAAAGCAACAATTGTGTGCACAACAAAGCGACACACTCCCGGCAGTCAACAATAAGTGGTATTATTGTTCTTCTAACGGCTTCAAACTCAAGTGCTTCACTTGAACCTGGAGTGAATAACAACAGCTTTAAAGGGGCCATATTTTAGTCATCTTCAACAAGTTAATGTAGGTCTTTGAGGTCCCTTAAACAAGTTTTTTTGCTGGGAAAAAAACACTCAAATGATGCTTTCTAGCAGCCTTTATACCCCTCTGTTTCAGTCCTGTTCTCAACTGGCTGTTTCTGTACCTGTAAATGAGCATGCCGCTTTCATCATACAAATATGATCATTATTGTACAAATACGATAACTATCGTACAAATATGATAACTATCATAAAAATACGATAATAATAGTACATCTAGCGGCGGTGCGCAAGTCTGTACCTTTGAACGCAATTCAGATTAAACCAAGGTTACAAGTGTGCGACAACTTTCTTTCACACTATCGTTTTGTTTTGTGTTTTCATTTGGTTGCAGTGCCATGTTTGGTCAATAAGTGGTGCTCCTTGTTTGTACTTGAGTTAGCGACAAGTTTAACTTGATTTAACTTGAGCCAGTGACTCATTCCACTTCCTATCTACCTGCCGTCAGGCACAATACGTTAACTTATCCTCCAGTAACGATTTGGCTTGTGTTTGTGAATCTATATATAAATCTACTTGTATGTTGAGAGATAGAGCCATATGACCAGGCATAGTAAGGTTATAAATCATACATGACAATAAACAGGTACATTATAAATGTGAAATCCCAACAGTGACATCATCTGACTAGACACGTTACAACCTCACTACCACCAGTTCCCCTTTTCCCTTTCTTTGGATACGTAGCACCTTTATAACCGGCTATAGTTGTTGACCCAATCTGCCCCTAGTGGCAGTCCACAGTCATGGCACCTTGTATATCATGTGTATACTACAGTATTATCGATAGAGTATACATTATCTATAGTGTATTGCCACTCCATTATTATTATGTTATATTCTACTATTTCTATTATGTTTTTCTTTTTCCTGCCTGTACCTCTCATCCCCCCTCCCCCATGCTGATATGACACCTGGGGATTCATTCAACACTTGAACTGATTCCGATTCTGATTCTGACTCTGGACGTGAACTTGTAAGAGCAGTTCAATCTATGCAAGAATTCTGTACATGTGTGATGCTGTGTCCACAGGGGACGGGGAAACACTATGAGGATCCACTGACAGGGTTTCTGACCACTCTGTGTGACGGCACTATTGGTCACGGGGGGAAAACGCACGTCCCCATCAGGTCAGTCGCTGCATAACTGGATTTTGAAAAGACTGGAGCTGGATGAAATTACCTGCTAATTCAATCACAAAATGTATGGCAACAGACGGGTGCGCACACACACACACGAACACATGAACAGACACACACACACACGAACACACACACACACACACATGAACACACACACACAAGAACACATGAACACACACACATCTTTGACCACTGCTGCTGTTGTATTTGGATTGTATTACTGAAACGTTCTTTCCTTCTCCATCTTATTATTCGAACCAAACTTCAGAAAAAAGCAACCCAAACATAGTAAGATTAATCCATTCATCCATCCAGCTCAGCATTCAATACCATAGTCCCCTCCAAACTCATAGCCAAGCTCAGGGACCTCCTGGACTTCCTGACGGGCAGACCCCAGGTGGTGAGAGCAGGCAACTGCACCTCCTCATCCATCACTCTCAACATAGGGGCCCCCCAGGGTTGTGTTCCGAGTCCCCTCCTCTACTCCCTGTTAGGGGTGGGACAATACATCGATCCAGATCGATATATCGATCTATTATCAATAATCAAATAGGATCGACGCAACGTAAAAAGATCGATTCATATTGCGATACTCTTATTTTGAAAATCCCCGCGAGTCATATCCGCCGGCGCCCAGTATTGTGAAACTCCGTGTACACATTACAGCAGTGTTTGCGTCTGCTGTAAAGCACTACAGAGCGTCTATTTTGCGAGCCGATATAAGTCTGTGCAGTTTTTTCCCCGCAACGGGTCAAATGCATATAACAGGCGTTGCATCGTCGCCATTCCTTTATGCCAACGTCGCGTTAAATATCTAAATGAACGTCGCGTTGGCTGCTTAAAAGCTAAGCAGCTAACCGTGAGAGAGAACAGGAGAGTGAAGAGGGGACTTGGAAGGAGGAGGGGTGGGGGCTGTGGGGGACTGTGTGTGTGTGTGTGTCTGTGTGTGTGTTAAAGCTCAATATATAAAAACAAAAGTGAACAGGAGGTCTATTTGTATTAAAAACAATAGATTGTTTTTCATTTAAATGTCTGGAAGAGCTCAAAAATAAATACATCAATTGATATTTCCGTAGCCTTTTTTTAGTTGATCTAAATGTGACTGATTGTGTTAAATGGGCACATAATATCGCCTCATATCGATCGCAGGCACCTGAATTGAATCGTATCGTATCGTGGCAGACTTTGTGATATCGGCAAATATCGTATCGTTGTCCAAAGAATCGATATTGTATCGTATCGTGATGAAACTGATGATTCCCACCCCTACTCCCTGTACACACATGACTGGGTGGCACAGCGGAACAACAACACAATCATCAAATTTGCTGACGACACAGTAGTGGTGGGCCTGATCTCTGCAAACGACGAGAGGGCCTACCTGGAGGAGGTCAAGGTTCTAGCGGGATGGTGTCAAGAGAACAGCCTCTCCCTGAACGTCAGCAAAACAAAGGAGATGATTGTGGACTTTAGGAGGTCGGGGGTCAGGGACTACAGCCCCCTCAGCATCGACGGGGCACCGGTTGAGAGAGTGAACAGTTTTAAGTACCTCGGAGTCCACATATCCGAGGACTTGACATGGACCACACACATGACAGTGTTGTGAAGAAGGCACAGCAACGCCTCTACTTCCTCAGGCGCCTAAGGAAGTTCCAAGTCAGTCAGAAGATCCTTAAGAACTTCTACTCATGTACAATAGAGAGCATCCTGACTGGCAATATCACCTCCTGGTTTGGGAATAGCACAGCACAAGACCGTAGGAGACTACAGAGAGTGGCCCGTTCAGCCGAACGCACAATTAGAGGGGGGTTTCCCACTCTCCAGGACATTTACAACAAGCGGTACATGGGTAAGGCTAAGGGTGCGGTTACACCTTTCGTTTCATTTTCGTATCGTCGTCATATGCGTTTCGCCGCAACGTTGTGCGCCTCGAGTCACACTTTCGTTTTTTTCCGTTTTTGTCACCCGAGCACACTGATGTAGTACACTGCCAAAGCAGTAGGTGGCAGTAGGTGGCAAACATGAAGGCAATTTCAACCAATCAGAACTTGAATGTGCCTGCAAAGCAAATGTCAACAAGGCGGCCACCATCTTTTGCCTAGTTACCCAATGCAGCAATTCTTTTTCAGCAAAGCCTAATAAAAGTGCAATAAACAAAACGGATACATTCACTGTGTGTTCTGCCTGTCATTTGTTGATGAAACAAAACTAACATCAACACAAGTGACCACCAAGAGCGGATAGTTTAGTCTAAAAAAAGATCGGTAGCATTGTTAGCTGCATGCTAACGTCAATGGAGTATGCCATTATAACAATATAGCATTGTGGCTAGAAGCTAACGTTAGCTCACGCTACTTAGCCAGCACCAAACTGATGATATCGCGAGCTATCAGTAGTTAGATAACATTAGAGACAACGCTGTGTGTATTAAACAAAGGTGAATAGATGACTGGGCCATTTTGTTTAATGCTTGTTAAGTTGAAAGAGGAGCTCTATTCCTAATTTATGCAAATGACATGTCGTCAGCTTGTGACTGCAACTTGTTCCTGTTTGCGGACGACTCAGCCCTGCTGGTCTCTGACAAGAACAAGTTACAGGTTGAAAAAGCCCTCAGCTCGGAACTAGGCAAAATCTGCATATGGCTCGCCGACAACAAACTATCATTACACATGGGCAAAACAGAGTCCATTCTCTTCGGTTCAAATAACAAACTCAGCAAGACCGACGGCTTCTCGGTTACAGTGGGTGACAATATTATCACAAGGAAAGATGAAATTACCTACCTGGGTTCCATCCTAGAGGCTAATCTTTCCTGTGACAAAATGGCATCCAATGTAATAAAAAAAGTCAACCAACGAACGCGATTCTTGTACCGGATCTCCTCTCTGGTAAACAAGAATACCCTGAAGACTCTAGCAGGAGCACTCATTCAAGGGTACTACGACTATGCTTGCACCTCATGGTACCAAAGCACCTCAAAGGCACTAAAAAACAAATTACAAACATCTCAAAACAAGCTAGTCAGACTACTACTTGACCTGACTCCTAGAACCCACCTCACCCCTGCCCACTTTGACAACCTAGGATGGCTTAGAGTAGACGACAGAGTACAGCAACTTGCAATGGGCCTGGTCTACAAGATATACTACGCGACCAAGGTACCCATGTACATGTCAAAATACTTCCCAAAGGTCAGTGAATACCACGATCACAACACCAGAGGGAGCTCCACAAATCATGTAAAACCCAGATTCGGCTCAAACAAGGGACTAAACACGTTTCGCAATTATGCCACATCAATGTGGAACGCCCTACCCAAAGCTGTAAAGGAATGTGAATCACTACCCACCTTCAAAAACACTCTCAAAAAACACCTACGTGAGACTGCAATTCGAAACTGGCCCCTACAAATGTCCTAACCTAGTTGTACAGTAAATGACCAAGTAAGGCTTTGTCAATATTCCAATGTACAGTGTAAAATGTGTGTGTGTCCCCTTCCCAACCCCCCCCCCCCCCCCCCCCCCACCTCCAATGTACAGCCCTCACCCAACCCACCCAACCCCACCCCACCCAACCAACCTCCTCCAATGTACAGTTTCTATGCCAAATGTATATACACTCCTTTTCTGGACACTTTTGTATCACAAACAGTACTGTATTTGCAAATCTGATATGTCATAAATGTATAGATGTAGCAGTACTGTCTATCTGTATGTCATGTATGTCATATATGTTATGATGAATTGAAAATGGGGGACCCTGATGTAAACAAGACGAAAGTCTTTCTCTGGTCTGCATCCCCTTAACAATTGTATGTATTGAGCTGTACTGTACTGTACCCATTCTGCAATCTGTTAATAAACTTTTCAATCAATCAATCAATCAATCTCTGAGCTAACAGGGTCTGAATCCTGATAGCTCACGTTAGCCAGCTGCTCATGCAATCGGTAATGCTAGCAGAATGAATGGATGTAAACTTTATTTAACATATTGCATATGGGTACAATACAATACGGCTCAATACAAACAATTGTTAAGGGAATGCAGACTGTTGTAGCTTGGACTGGGGTCCTTATAACAATAACTTGACAACACATGGTAGCTGAAGCTATTTGGGACACGGAGCTATGTCCCAAACACACACACTGTTGTCACCGGAAGGGCACGCAGATGGGATCTACTGCGCATGGGCGTTTTCGCAACAATGGCTCATGCAGACTACACGCTGTTGTCGACGCGTTTTTTTTCGTTTCTCCAAAACGCAAACACAATTTTGCGTTTCAGCCGTATCCACAAAAAAACGCCAAAAAACGCATTTCTGTGTAATAGGGACATGAAACGTATTCAAAAACGTATAAAAAAAACGCCAGGAATACACTAGTCTAAACATGGCCTAAGAGAATTATCAAAGACTACAGCCACCCAAACAACTGCCTCTTTGAACTGCTGCGATACCGGAGTCTCATGGCAAGCACAGAGAGACTCAGAAGAAGCTTCTATCCCCAGGCCATCAGGATGCTCAACGAACAATAACACTATGTAACAACCATCAAATGCACTCACAGCACACACATCCACACGCACACACTCACTTTAAACAAACAACTCACTGCAGCACCCACTTTAGAACACCTAAACACACTTTATATTTATTGGTAAAGAATTTGCACTACAACCCATACCTCATTACACCTTACTGTAAATGTTACCTAAATTGTACCTCATCCCATTTCTGCTTTGCACTGTATAGTATATTGTATATTATTATATTGTATAGTATATTGTATGGTAACTCAGTTACTTCTACTCTGCATTGAACATTGTATATATGTACATACTGAACACTTGTGTCTACGTACTTGACTTCTATTTTATACTTGCTATACTTATTTTATACTTATCTATTTTTGTCTAGCACAGTCTCAGGAACGTAACAGAAAGAAGCATTTTGTATAAAAGTATTCTGTACTTCTGTATGACAACTAATAAAGAAACTTGAAACATGTGTGTGTGTGTGTGTGTGTGAGAGAGACTGGTCCCTGTGGTGTTGTGTGGTGTGCAAGAGGAGACGTGATCAGATTCACCCTGCAACAAAAACACAGCGAGCCAGAGAACATTCCACAAGGCCAACAGCAGTGACAGCCAAGTAGAGACACTGACTGACGTGCACGCGTGCACACACACACACACACAGACACACGCAGGCACGCAAACACACTCATGACATTTGCATCATTTATTTATGTCCACCATAATTACAAGCATACAAGGGATACAAACTTTGTAGACTAGACGCATGCGGATATTAGGAGACATTTCGTGCTCAATTATTGATCACCAGGTTGCGACATATGCACACACACACGGGTTTTCACCGGGAGTCTGACCCAACCTGGTGCGTATAGTCCCTTGCTTAAAATGTATAGACCCTTCTTTCCTCAAGGTCATCTTGTAGGCAGGACTCTGCCCCTGGAACCAAACCGCAAGCATGTTTTGGTGGAGACACTCCAGGGGACATGGAAGCGATTGCATTGACACATCGTCAAGACATCACACACTTTCATTCTGTGTGTGACTGTTCCCAGAGCAGTGCCACACCCCCCACCCTCCACTGGAGTCGGTTTGGTCGCGGTAGCAGTTTTGCCTACAAACGTCATGATTGTTTACAAGCGGTGAAATGGTCTGTACTGCACATAGGAGCAGCCGCTACACAGGCGGCAACGCGCTTCAGCGATGCTGGGGCACAGCCTCTAACCGAGTCCTCGTTAACAGTGATATTTATTATTAAAAAGCAGCCGTGTTAACATGCGAGCTCGCAGGAACAATCGCGTCCAATAAGGGATGGAGCAGAGGAGCGTTGCTCTAACCTCTCTGGGTGCTTAATGTCTGCTCATTTGAATTGCAAATCAGGTCAGGTTGCGTTATGAAATCCCAACAGCACCCCCAGCGTCTTAAAACACAAACACACACATGTGATGTGACATACACACAACCAACACACGCACACACACACACACACACACACACACACACACACATACAACATTCACACACAAGCATGCACAAACACAACAAAGACATCATGCAGTACAGTACACTGGGCCACACGTAGAGACGCAGAAGGATGACATACACAGAACATGCAGGTGCACATGAGTGATCTGTGAAGACTGGCAGGCAGGCAGGCAGGCAGGCAGGCAGGCAGGCAGGCAGGCAGGCAGGCAGGCAGGCAGGCAGGCAGGCAGGCAGGCAGGCAGGCAGGCAGGCAGGCAGGCAGGCAGGCAGGCAGGCAGGCAGGCAGGCAGGCAGCGTGGCGGAGAACCGACGGAACTGATCTGGGATGTAAAGGCAGCCTGGTAGCTACTGATGTGGGGAACATCAGGTGATGGCCAGGTGGAGGGGATGCAGGCTGGCTGGTTGGCTGGGCTCTCACAGCTGGCTGCCAAACGCGTGTGTTTAATGTTAAACACAGGACTACTATCTGACAGGTCGGTCAGTGTGGTGAGGGAAAAGCTGGTGTGAAATGCCACAAAAACGGCTCAGGAAACTTTCCCAAACTGTTGTCCCAGTGATGGTGCAGGAGAAAGATCTGGCAGAATTATTATCTTTGCACACTACCAGGGGGTGGGTCTGGGTTGTCTGTATGTCTTCACCAATCACAATCATCTAGTGTGGCGCTAAAGCCCCAGGAAGCAGTTATACTGCATTTTGTAAAACAGTGTTGTTGTTGTTGTGGGCCGAAAGGTTTCTTTATCAAAGTGTTCCAATGTGAGCGTGTACTAGCTTTTTAGCTCCAAGGATTGTTGTCATTGTCGTTGTTGTTGCTGCTCCTAGAGACCGAGATTCTGGCGCACAGTCGACATCCTGCGAGTCAGACTACAGCAGTGACTTAATAAGCCAAACATTAGAAAGCCAAACAAAACAAAGAATTAGGAAACTTTACCGATGGGGACCTCTGGAGAAGGAATCAACGCACCGCTAAATGGCACCAGTTGACGCAAAGGTCATCCAACGGTTCATGACTTAATTAGCAGATAATCAGCTTTAATTCTTCAAAATTCCACTCAACCTACAGCATCAACCAGATAACATGAGTAGATCCCTTGGTCAAATAGACCTCGCAATTAGCTCTAAAGTATACTGAGAGCAGGCAGAGTAATGTGCTTTGCTACAGTCGGGTTACATTTCAAATGTAATCCATTACCTGATGCATAAACTGGTAATAATCAGTAACATAATCCATTGGACTACCAACTCAGAAACATAATTTGATTACTTGCTACTTTTAACTTCTCCAAAATCCATAGAATACTGTATGAAAATGAATACAGACAATTTATTCCATGATTCCATGATTTTTTTTCTAAATTGTCTGCAATTTGTTATCATTATCTATGACCATAATTAACCATTAATTACATGAATTAATGTTTGCATCCATAATCTCACATGAAAACGCCTGTATCTGCCTAAACCAACAACCAATCGCCATAATTACAGTATCTGTACTCATGATATTTTTTTAGTTTCTTAGAGTAACTGCAACCGGTTACAGTTACCGGTCAATAATAAAGCATTGTGTGGCTGAAGCCAGTCCATGCAATGATAGGTTGTCTGAACCATCCTCCAGGGCTGGGCGATATGAGAAAAAAACTCATATTACAATAATATCATATGGAATTCTTTCCAATATCAGTACATATCGATATATATGTTCACGTACATGCAAAATCACAAGATCCGATTGCTGTTCATTGCATTTAACCGCATGACAATGTAAAGTGTGTGACATCAAACCAAAATTCAAAGACCTCATTTTGAGAGACATTTGAGTTAGTGGTTGCTGTCGTTGTCATTGTCATCCCTCATTTGCACACAAGGATATGACAATATCATAATCTTCTCACAATATGATCACAATAAACAATAATATGAATACAGTATTATCGCCCAGCACTAGCTTCCTCTGTTCTGCAACAAAACCTGCGTGTATGGAGTCGTGGAGGCCTGGAGGTGAGGCCAGCTCCATACGTGAACTTGTCTGAGCATGCAGCAGAACGGAGGGGGACTACTTCACCTTTGATGCTATAGATGTCATGCTATTGTCGTGTGGAGACATACCCAGGGACGGACTGTCTGTCAGACAACATTCTGTTCAAAGCGTTTGGCCTGTGCAGTAGCTACTGAACATGCCCAACTGAGGGCGTTTTGTATTTGTAGCAGAGATAGGGCATATGTGCCATTCTAACATGTGTAGAATGTTACTTTGTATTCTCTCTTCCACACAACCAGACCATGCCAACTCCAAATTGGGGTGGCAGATCCAGTGTGTGTGTGTGTGTGTGTGTGTGTGTGTGTGTGTGTGTGTACCAGGCAGCATCTGTTAGTCAGTGTATTTGTCATTTGTAATTAGTGATGGGTGTGTCCAGGATAAAGGAACTGGACCATGCCAACTACAAATTGGCATGGCAAATTGTAACGTGTGTAGTACAGTAGTAGCAGGACCCAAAAGCAGGACATGGGCAGAAAGAAGCAGGTGGTAAAGTAAAGCCCAACACTATGGCCGTTTGATACAGAACTGGCAGGCAGGCAGGTACAGGTACTGTAGGTATAGGAAGAGACAGGCACGCGCCACATCGAGACAATGGCCGGTCCGTGAGTGACAAAGGAACTTTAATACACACGGGGGAAATCAAGGCTAACGGAAGACAGCTGGACTGATTACAACACAAGACACAGCTGGGACAAACTTAACATAGAACTGCTGGACATAGACAGTGAAACACAAGGAGAGGCACTAGAAACACTAGGGGGCAGGGTAGAAAGTAAACAGAGGTGTGACAGCAGATCCAGTTTGCCTTGACAGCTGGACTGAGATAAATTGCTAGATTAATCTGTGGCTATCACAAGAGGTGGAAGAGATCAACACCGTTAACCAATGCAACATTCCAGCCTAAGTAGCCCAATTGACATTATAGGCTACGTGAAGAGTAGCACCAGAATATACAGTACAGTCACTCACCAGGCAATTGAGTCATAAGGATGAGAGAAAGTCCTCTCTAATAACGTGGGTGCTCACGCTTTGCCCACACAACCATACTAGGCTCCAGCAGCATGGAAGACAGTAAGACACTCAAACGGTCTCCATGCATATGATTGCAGGTTGGACATTGCGCTGAACGCGCGACAAGGCACAAACAGACGCCACAAGTTGCGCCAATTGTTTTCTAATTCCATCATGTGTATTTTTACTTTTACATCGACAGAGTCCGCATGTATGTGCACAGGACATTATAAGAACGATAATAGCTTCGAATGGAATAACCCGGAGAGCCGCTTCATATAACTGCCGTTTCCCTGCAGCAGTAAAACGCACAACAACCAAATAATTATATGAAAGACTAGCCCCTAATGAAAGACCTGATATATTCGAATATAAAAAATAATGGATTTGGCCTTTTGCGTTCAGGAATTAGTTGGGCAAACATAATGATGTTATTGGTTTCGGAATAGCCTGGGCCGACACTCAACAATTCGTCCAGAAAGGCTTCACATATGACTATAGTCTTAATAACGGCATGCGCAAACTATAGTTAAAAAAAATACACATACGGCATAATAATTTACATGTTCAAACCTACCCTCCCGTCAAACAGGCATCCAGGTGTGAACCATTGATATTACGCACCGCGAGTCAATCCGATCCCTACGCGCCTCTCCGTCGCTATTCCCTTGTTTGCGGCGGGATCTCGTATGAAGATAGATAGGGAGCGTGTCGGTGTGTGCGGGAGAAGCTTCAGCTGAATGTGAGGGAGGAGGAGGAGAGTGAAAGAGGGAGGAACAGTTGGCGGATGCAAGGAGGTAAATCCTTTGGGTGAATCGAGAAAGACGTAGCCTATGGTCCAGCTAATGCGTCTATAGGGCGCCAGGTCTCCAACAGCTCATTTGGATGGCACAATGCCTTTGATTTCATCACTTAACCTACCCTGCCACGAACGCCCCCTCACATTCACAACAGCTTCTTTTTGCATACACAGTGATGATGATGGTTATGATTATGATGATAGGCTGTTTAGTTGTAGAAAAGGCCGGTGCGTCGAGATATCTTCTGATTGGAGAGGAATAACGATGTAAATTACAAGTGGGGGGAAATATCTGTTGTATGAAAAACCTCCAATATCAATCTATATCAAACCTCCATTATGTTTTCAAATACCAATTGTGATATTTGGTTTGAATTTAAACTGACATTTTCAGTGTGACAAATGTGATCATGATAAGCCACATTTTGATCAAGCACTATCAAGGACCCTATATAGATTTCCCTGGATTTGTTTGTTTACAGTTAACTGCGATAGCTCTCCAGAATAACTAATTAAAGAAGACCACCCACATTTAGAATTCCAACATGTTTATTTCCATGGCATGGGACATTTTAATCAATATTAAATATTGTGTAAACATGAGCTCTCTCTCCCAAAGCCAGAAACCAGAGAAGCAAGACTCAAATGTGTGACGTCATCAGGTATAAAGTCTGGAGCTGCTCCATAGACAATGAAGGGGAGACTGATTTTGTGGAGCCATGGAATGTTTGTTTTCAGTTTTTTACAGACATTTGCTTTATTCTATAGTAATGCTCTCAGTTCTGAAACAGAACATGTACCTGTATACTCAGAACATTTCCATGGGTGCTCTGTGTCATCTATTAATTTATTCATCTATAACATCTTTCCCAATTCATCGTCTATGGAGCAGCTTTAGACTTCATACACGATGTCATCACATATTAAGCGGTTTAGCACTCTAGTTCTTGGATTTGGGAGAGTTGTTCATGTTCACTAATATCTTTGGACTGTCTTAGACCACTGACATGTGTGAATTCTTAAATACGGTGTACTTCCCCTTTAAATATTGTGTATTCTCCCTATAACTGCAGCATTTAGCCTGCATCTCAGTTTGCAGGCCTGTGAGTGTGTTTACTTCAAACAGAACATCCCAATGTGTCACAAAGGAATTATGGATACATCATGCAGTCAGCAGATCAGATGATGAATGGATACAGTGTCTTCCCATGACTGCATGTATTACTTGTTTTATAGGCTAATGAGTAATGACCTAAGGCAAAGAAACAAAATTGTTACCATTTTAAGCAAAGAAAACCAACTTCCAGATCTCTACATTGAAATCACAGCACTGCACTGCTAAGGAGAGGAAGGCACTCCAGCGAGTGATTAAAACTGCTCAGTACATCTCTGGAGCAGCCTTCCCCTCACTACAGGACATTTACTCTACCAGGGCCACCAGGAGAGCACACAACATAATTAAGGACAGCACACACCCCCAACTCAGACTCTTCAACGTCCTGCCATCAGGCAGGCGATATAGGAGTCTGAAAGCCAGAACTACGAGACTGACAAACAGTTTCTACCCACAGGCCATCAGGCTCTTGAATGCGGACAAGGTGATAGGCATTCCTGAGGTCCAGCTTCGGTAAAATGGTGGCACCTTGCAGGGGTTCAATTAACGGCAGGGGGTACTTGTTCTTGACCGTGATGTTGTTGAGGCCACGGTAGTCAATACAGGGGCGAAGGGAACCATCCTTCTTGGAAACGAAAAAGAAACCAGCGCCGACAGGAGAGGAGGAGGGGGTGATAATGCCCGAGGCCAGGGACTCGTGGACGTATTTCTCCATGGACTCCCTCTCCGGGCGCGAGAGATTGAACAGGCGACTAGCGGGGAGCGGGGCTCCAGGGAGCAGGTCAATGGCACAGTCGTACAGGCGATGGGGTGGCAAGGAGAGAGCATGCTGTTTACTAAAAACAGCCTCTAGATCTAGATCATGATAAATTGGAGGGATAGTGGAAAGGTCAATGCGTTCGTTGGGAACGTGAGAACCAGCGACCTCCAGTGGTGGCCGAGCAGACTGTATGCAGGTAGCGTGGCAGTGAGCGCTCCAGCCCACGACCGAACCAGTTGGCCAGTTTATCACTGGGTTGTGTAACTTCAACCAGGGCATGCCGAGTACAATAGGATTATGGGGGGAACTAGTGACGTGAAAACGAATAACCTCGTTGTGATTCCCCGAGAGCAGCAGGCGGAGTGGCCTGGTGTGGCGAGTTATCCGTGAGAGTAGCCTCCCATTTAGACCGTGGGCATCGCGGGAGATAGGCAACGTGTTGGTAGCAATGCGGAAGCGGGACACGATGCCAGCGTCAATGAGGTTTTGAGATGACATTTTTAATATAACGTTGATCGGTATCAAACTGCATTTGATCATCTAATATATATGGCTAGCCATATCACTGAAGAAGGACATTGTCCGAAACATGTCTGCTTTTTATTCAGGCTGCCATTAAAAAACATTGAACCTGTGAGTGCTGGTCCGGCTACCCTGCTATTTGATATACTGAACTTTATGGGATTACAGCACCCAGTGTGAGAACTTGTGAGCGCGGTCTAACTTGACTATATCATCTAATATATGCATTTATGCCTATATCTCACGTTCTATGAAATACTGCAGAAAACGATAAAAACATATTTATACTCTAGACGGTATTTTAGTATGAATGTGTGAATGAAAAAGTAAAACGTGACTAACATCCAGAACGATAGATAAACATCTCCATAGATAGACAAATAGCGCTGGCAGAGGATGGTTTAGGATGGATATAAGCCTGGCAGAGAATGGGTTAATTTAGTTTGTATTTACTTTTCTAGTTTAAGTTAATTCAATTAAAGAAATTGTAACTACAATATTGTATCTACAATTACATTTAAAACATTGTTTGTTTTTCAACCATATCTGTTGACAATATAATTTCTTTATATATTGAAGGCTACATCCTGCTACCTTTTTCAGCTTCTCTATTTCAAGGCAATATTTACAAAAACTAAACTAAAACTAGTAATTTGTTTCCTATACAAACATGTTTCCTACTATTTATGCATAATAATCATCTGTTCTGTGCGCACGCGAGGGAACATATATGCGCAGAGTTTCCTCTCTGTGCTGTGCGTTCAGTAGAAAGCTATCTGGCTGCATGTTAGCCTAGCTTAGCACAATGAATGGAAGTGGACAGTGCTGGTTAGCCTTCGGGAGAGGTGTTAGTTGGACAATGCCTATAGGCTAACCGGCACTGTCCGCTTCCTTTTCTACTGAAGGCACAGAGAGGAAACTTCGTGTCTCTCTCTGGAGAAGACAGTAAGCTAATTTCCAAAAATGTTGGCGTGTTCCTTTAAGAATGACATGAGAACAGTCGTTACTTCATTCATTCTCTCCATTGACTCCCATATAAAAACTCAAATTTTTACATGGAGCAGAACATACCGTTCATTACAGTATCTTCATTCAGAGTTGAGGTCAGGACGTGTTGTTTCCGTTGTAATGTGGGCATGTGAAGCCTGTTTAAATGTAACTGTGATAATGAGCTGTACAAATAAACTTGACTTGACCCTATGTTTACCACAGAACCTTGACCCTATGTTTACCACAGAACCTTGACCCTAAGTCTTGTTAATTTTCCCTATATGGAGGATACATCTGAAAACACCTAGCAGTAAAACTCCTGTTTTTATAAACAGATTGTTTTTAGTAATACTGTGCATGAGCATTACACTAGAGGTTCCAGTAGTGGGCAGCTTGATTGGCCAGGTCCAAAAACCAACGCTTTAAGGAGATCTTTTATTTTTAGAGATAACCTGCCTCAAAACCTCTGCTGCATTTACAGTAGATTCACTTTTTGCTATGGCACCAGCTAATGGGGATCCGTAATAAAATCAAAATCCAAAATCTGAAAACACCTAATGGAGCAAAAGAGGAACAATATAATATGGCCACACCACAAATATCACTGTAACATCACAAATACCACTTTAACATCACAAATACCACTTTAACATCACAAATACCACTTTAACATTTACAAATGCCTTCATTGTACAGGCATGACACACTTTCTTGAAGTGATTAACCAGCAGGGGTGTAAAGTACTTGAGTAATTGTACTTCGTTACAATACTTAAGTACTGTTTTTGGGGATTTGTACTTTACTTGAGTATTATTAGGTTTGTATACTTGTACTTTTACTCAATTACATTTCAGAGAAAAAAAACATATTTTTTACTCTTTACATTTAAAATGCAGACCTACAAAGTACAAATCTCGCAGATCCAACTATTTTAATTAGTATATTTGTTTCTCTGGCCGAACTAACATTAACGTTATTAATCCTGCGGCTGCACTTTATTTAAAGACAGCCAATCAAATCCCCAACAATGGAAAATTAACCCGCCCATGCCCATGCTGATTGGTCCTTGTGCAAGACTAGAAAGCGGGGATCAGAATGATAGACAGTCAGAAAAAAGGTTTTACTTTAACTTTTTAGTACTTAAGTACATTTAAAAGTAGAAACTTTTTTACTTTTACTCAAGTGTGTTTTTAGCCAGATACTCTGACATTTACTTGAGTAAGATTTTGAGACGGTACCCATACTTTCACTAAAGTATAATTTAGTAGTAGTACTTTTTACACCCCTGTTAACCAGTGTAGAGATTGGTTCTCTCATCAATCATCAGTGATGGATCCTTGTCAAAATAGACCATGTAACAGCACCCTCATCTAATTATCTTTTGCCTGACTTCTAGAGGGCAGTAATGTGACCTTACAAAGCAACCTGACTCTATTAGTATAACGCTAATGGATGCTATTACTCTTTTACAACTGACCACTTACGAGTACTGAATATAAAAAATATATAAAAATGGATGCTATTTTTCTTTTACAACTGACCACTTATAAGTACTAGATAGTACAAATAAAACAAATTAAAACTGTAAATTAAGTTACCACAGTAATATATCCTAAAACCTAGAGCAGTAGGGCCCCCAGATGACAGTTCCAGGAGGTCCTCGGAAAAATAGAGGATAGTTGAATTTCACTATTAATTTATTCACCCAAAGTTCAGAAAACAAGAGATTGTATGAGAATGACAATTTTCACAGGTTTCACTCTATCTCAGTGATGGAGGACTTACCCAAACCATTTACTTAAAGGAACACGCCAACATTTTGGGAAATTAGCTTATCATCTTAGCGGACAGTGCCAGTTATAGTATCGTGTAGCTCCGCTCTGCGTCATACTGCAATACTCCCCATATCAGTATTAGCACTGAATAAATTCTCACATGCACCTTTACATACCTCATCTGTCTGGCCACACCCCCATCCGCTCCTCTACATAAGCAGGGGTGTGGCCATACTATCAGCTCCTTCCTAAGTTTTCACCACGTCAAGTGCCTGCATGTACCACACTTTGAAATTGCTGAAATATTGAAGAAGGGAATAGGAGTTACGATGAAGGAGCTACGTTGACATTATATCTTTGTTTTCTCTCTCACTATTTTTCGAGGAAATACAGCGATAATGTCTTCGCTACTGGGGTGTCTAGAAGATGATGATCATTCTGACCCCCACCGGCATTTTCGTATTAGGGGCTAGCGTCGCTGGCCTAATCCCCACCTGCATTCCTCCAAGCTGCAGCTGAACATGTATTACCTCCATTGCTGCAGCTGGATTTTGTTGAGAGGCGGTCGGCTGTTGTGAGAGCTAGCTGCCTCTCCAGGTGAGTGATGGTTTTGATATGCGAGCGCCAGTTGTGTTGTTATGAGGGGAATAGCTACATGATTTACGAAAGCCGGCCCCAGGCTGGTACCCTTTTTTCTGTCTCTTAAACGGCGGGGAGAGGTTTTCTGGTTTGACGCCCACGCTACATGAGCTCCTCTTCGGGAGCTCTATTTTGCTTGGGACCGTGACCAAATCTGCGGTTCAAACCCCCGGATCTCTGGACGAACGGATTTCTCTCTGTCACCGTGCATGGCCCCATCTTTCAAGTGGGTTTTGGTGTTTCATTATCGGAATTTCTCCACGCCCAAGTCGGCTGCAGCCCATGGGGAATTGTGCCGGCACCACTGTATCTGTTAATCACCATTAACTTCTTTTTCTCTTCTCTCTTAGGATGAGGAGGGGGACAGACAGCGGCTGTCTGAAGTGTTGGCCTATATTGTGTTCTCTCGTTGTGCAGTTCGGTGATAGCTGCTTAGCTTGCGTTCTAGCTGGGTGAGCTACCTGTTAGCCAGTTAGCTGTTAGCTGCGGCGCTAGCTCTGTACGCTCGCTAGGCTAGGAACGTTAGCTTGATGCTACCAGTTGGCCTGGAGTTGGCTGTTAGCTTACGCTACACCGTTGAACATTAGCCGTGAGAATAGCAGGCCATAACACTCTGACTACGACATCATCTTTGACAGAGGATGTAGTCGACCCTGCACTATGATCGGCTGTTGGAGGGGGGCGTTTCGCCGGAGCAAGGCTCCGGCCTTAAAGAGCTTCTTTGCCCCGCCAGCGAGGGCCTTCGTCCACGTAAGGAGACCAGCCTGTTGCGGTCCTCTCAGCCTGCGTTCATTGGTGCAGGTAAGGGTCCGTTGGACACTTAACGCCTCTTCCTTCCTTTCCCTTATTTTTTTTTTTTTTTTTTTTTTTTTCCCTCCATTTTCCTCCGATTTTCTCCCATCCCAATGTTAGTCGTATGCCAATTCCCAGTCCCTTCCTGGTCGCTGCGCACTTACCCCCCACAGTCAGATCATCTGGGAGAGTGGAGGCTACCACGTGCTTCCTCTGACACACGTCCAGCCAATCACCGCTTCTTTTCACCTGGCAGCGCGGATTCTCATCGAGAGGGCGTAGCGTGTGGGAGGATCACACTATCCCCCTCAAGTCCTATCCGCGCTTAGCAGGCGCCCCGACCGAACTGTAGGAGTCGCTGTTTACAACGACCCGGACCCACCCCGCCAGCTTCTCCCACCCTCTAATACAGCCAATTGTATTAGTGCAGACGGCCAGCCAAGCTGGTGACAACCCCGGAGCTGTGAGCTGGATTCGAGCAGGCGAATCCAGCTCACAGCTCCGGGGTTGGTGACGAACGCAATCTCCGCTCGGCCACCTAACCGCCCTCCTTCCTTTCCCTTCTGAATGTTTTGTAATAACGTTTTTTTTTCCAAAACGTATGTTGCTTCACTACATTGGGGATGCGACATGTGTTGTGTGTGAATTGTCTTGTCGCTGGTATAGCTTTCTCTCTACCTAGAAAATCTGCGTTGTTTTTTACGTGAGTAAAAATTAACTGGTTTGTTGTATGATGAGAAATTGTGTGTTCATGTAACGTTAGGCAACGTAGTTGAGCTCACAACTAGCTGGGTTAATAACCCTGCAAAGCTATGCATAGTGGCGTGTGATCGAGGGGTGAGTCCTTCTCTCAGCCTGTGATGACAATAACAGGGCTGTACCTGTTCAACCGAGTCGTATCAGGGGTAAGGTGGTGAGGGGTGGTCCCCCCGGTTTTCCCCTGGGCCCCCCCCCCTCCCCTCAAACATGATTTTGTTTACAATATATTGTTTCACTATGTTTGTGGGGATACGGTGTAACCCCTCAGCTTCTGCTGGGGTTGTGCTCCTGCTTAGAGAAGCAATATTTTTTCTAGAAAAGATTGTTTGGTCGCTGTCATGTGGACTTAGCAAGGCCTGTGGCCAGTACTTAATCGAGGACTTGTTGTTACGTCTATGGCCGAATGTGACGTTGACGTTGATGTTCTGGTGTACGTTAGAATGCATGTGTCTTCAGTTCAGTAAACACCGACATGCTGAAACTACGTGTTGTCTGATTCTTCCAACATAACACTTGTGTCTTCTCTCGTTATGAAAAACGGCGTTCCTCTTACGGTAGTGAGAATGTACTTTTGCCTTTTTTGTTGTGATGGAGGGTTGTGTGTGTCGTTAAGATCCACAACTGGGTTAGGTGTTGGCCTACAGAAGTCACATGTGTAAGCTCTTGTACCGGGGCCCTTAACACTTTCAGTGCCCAGCAGGGGGCGCACATTTAGTGCTTGAATGCCCACCATCCACTGCAATGTTAGCATTAATATCGCCTAATCTATGTTTTAAATTATGGCTATGTGTCTAATCTGCCTGTCGCATTATCAATGACCCATTTCCAGTCAACATTGTCGAAGCGGATTGTTTTTTTATCGGTTCATTTCCGTTTTATAGCATTTTGAAAAGCCCTCGTTTTCACGAAAAAAATAATGGATTCCATGATAATCGCCCTGTACTTTAATATTCTAGAACGTTGTAATTTTTCGGCCTATTTATGAATCGTTTTCAAATAAACGCTAGATTATCGATAGTATATGTGTACGTGTGCACGCTGGTGCCGTGCGCTGAAAATTCTCTCAGTTCCTGATCGCTCTTACAGTCAAACAGCCATATCACATTATAGGGGGAAAGCTTATATCTCCGTGAAAACGGGTCTGATTATCCTAAGACTGGTAAAATAGATTCCTTACCTGAGATCAGATGGTATCCAAATGGATTATTCCAATTCCTGATCGCCATTCCAAAAATCGATCATTTTATTGATCCCACGCGTATACTGTAAAACACAGTAACCACGCTGTGCTGAGGGTCCAGCATGAAGCTGATCGGCCCCGGTTATATGCGTGAGAAGTAAAATGTGGATTCCGGGTTTTTTTTCTCATGCATTTTCATTGAGTCCAATCCAAAAGGGTGAATTACCATCTGGGAGACGATAGGGGGTGCTTTTTTCACATCTGAGCGCCTGGGGTGGCTGATTTACCAACGGTAGACTCGGTTGATGAAATATGAAAAAAAAGAGAAAAAACGAATATTCTCGTTATGGGCATTCAACCCACGGGGTGATAACCCGAAATATCTCGTTATGGGCATTCAAAGTCAACTCTCGGGGTAGGCCGGGTTTGGCCCCGTCTACCTGTGAGTGTGCCCCTGCACCTTTCATGACGTCTGCCAATCATGTCAGCCTTCTCTGCCTCGGCCCCTCTAGAGAGTCGAGGGGTTTTTGTGGAGGCTGTGACATGGTGCACAACAATGCCAGCATACGCCCCTTCCGGCGGGGTGCTCTTTCAGCAGACCCCTTTGGCGCCTGTCTAGTCCGCAGTGCTCCAGGCTCAGGTCGAGTGGCCTGGATTGAGGGATCGACCTCTTTTGGGGGTCGTCTCCCCGGTGCGCTGCCTGCTCCCGCTGTGGGTGTAGCCTCTTGAGTGCTTCGGGGCGGCGTGCTGTAGGGGGGAAGGGCCTGCTCTTGGATGGGCCCTGTCCGAATACGCTGGCGATGTGGGGGGTGGTGTCACTAGTGACCGCCTGGTGGGGTCTCGATGCTGCGGCGTCGTTGGCCTCTCCAGGCCCCCTTTTCCGGGGGGGTCCAGTCCCTTCCTGGGTCTGGGTCCTCCTTTGCGCTCCGCTGCTGCGGCTTTGCCACGGGGTTGGGCTTTTGCTCTTGACCCCGTGATATTGGGGGTTGTAAGGGGGGTTTTGTTCCTTCCGTTCGTTCCCTAGTGGCATGTGGGTTGCGCGTTTGTGTAGTCGTGGGTAAGTCCCACGGTCTGCTCACCCTGTGCGTTTGAGTTGCTAAACTTCTCTTCACACAGTTGGATCCGATACCCTCCCGTCCTCCGCTAGGGGGGTCCGGGGGCTCGGGTCCTCCCCGGTTTTGATGGTTGTGGGGGGCCTCAGCGGGTGCATTTGTCGAGCTCCGCTCTGCTCAGCTCCTGTATTGCAGTATGACGCAGAGCGGAGCTACACGATACTATAACGTACGGTTATGTATATAACCATAGTTATATGAGTGTAGTGACGCTCTGCGTCGGACTCACTGAGGACCCCGTGGTCTTGCCTTGTGGTGAAAGACTTGGGAAGGAGCTGATAGTATGGCTTATGTAGAGGAGCGGATGGGGGTGTGGCCAGACAGATGAGGTATGTAAAGGTGCATGTGAGAATTTATTCAGTGCTAATACTGATATGGGGAGTATTGCAGTATGACGCAGAGCGTCACCACACTCATATAACTATGGTTATATACATAACCGTACGTTAGCCTTCGGGAGAGGTGTTAGTTGGACAATAGGCTAGCCGGCACTGTCCGCTTCAATTCATTGTGCTAAGCTAGGCTAACGTGCAGCCAGATAGCTTTCTACTGAACGCACAGAGAGGAAACTGGTATCTATCTTCTTGTCTCTCTCTGGAGAAGACGGTAAGCTAATTTCGCAAAATGTTGGCGTGTTCCTTTTAAGTAAAAGTAGAAATACGCTGATGGAATTGTACTCCAGTTAAAGTAAAAGTCCTTCATTTAAAATTCTACTGAAGTAAAAAGTATGTACTTAAAAGTATATGATAGTAAATGTACTCAAGTTCAACCTGGTATTTTGGAGGGGGAAAAAGCATTCCATCTTTGATACTTAACCTCAGTTCGTTAAGCTAAAAGGGATGGTGGTCCAAAACAGCCCGCTTAATATTGTACTTTGTTTACATATTTTGTTGTGGTCTGATGTGTGGATTGGAGTTTAGAAACATAATTTAAAAGTAAAAAAAGATTTAAAGTTGCATATATACTCTGAAATGTAGTGGAGTAAAAGCATAATATCCCCTAAAATCTAAATACACAAGTGAAGTACAAATGCCTTAAACTGCACTTAAACTCAGTAGCTACTTGAGTAAACTTACATTTACATTTAGTAATTTAGCTGAGGCTTTAATCCAAAGAGAATTACAAGTTCTGTACAACAAGTCAGCAGGAAGGGTACAACTCTGGCAGCTAAGGGTCAGTAACATTGTTTGTCAAACAGTGTTGAACTTGAGTGTTACAATCTTGAGTGCATTTCAGAGTTAGTTACTGTCCACACCCGCCCTGTCCAGTGGCCACTGGCATCTCCCCATCTGCAAATCTGTACTAAATATTTTCTAACAACCCATTTCTTCTCACGTTAGGGTCCCTGTGACATAATCTACTCAAAAGTATCCGTGACCAAATGTGTGAAGTTTGAGAACCCTTGTTGTCATAGGCGAATGCATGGTCTTCTTAAAGGGGCACTTCACCAAAAAACAATGCTGATTTATTTTGCACATAATCTCACACACATCCAAAAACTCTAAACAACAGTTTTGCACACTGTATTCCTTTAGTTTGACAGTTATTGAGAGTAAATTAGTTTGAATATGGCCACCAGGGACACTGAATCCTTGTGTTGTGTCAATTACAGCTCAATTAAATAATAAGGTAGCCGTCCCTATAAGACAAGGTATTGCTATTTTTTCATCTACATCATTTCACGGTGCTGTAATCCCTGATGACATCACTGGTGGTGGCCATATTCAAACTAATTTACTCTCAATAAGTCAAACTAAATTAATATGTGCAAAACTGTTTCGAGTTTTTGGATGTGTAAGATGTACAAAATAAATCAGCATTGTTTTTTGGTGAAGTTCCTATTTAACTGCTGCACGGCATGATGTTTTCAGGGCAATGTACACATGTTCACATTGTACACATGTTCACCTGACAGATACATTTTACTCACTTGTTTATTTTTTATTATTAGTATTTTTATTTTTTTTACTAATAAAAGCTCTATGCTGCCAAGAACTTCAGTCATAGATTAATTTCAATATGTATTAACTGATGTGTGCTTTGAAGTGTCTGTTTATACACTTAGGGTTTTGTTTTACAGTATTTACTGACAGACAAATCAACCATGAATACTTCAAAGTCTTCATTATTTTGTAATGAAGCACCACTGAATCTCGCAGCAAGAATATAACAATGCAGTAATTCTTCACAAGAGTCTGAATGCTGGAGGTGTATGAGGATGATGATTTGGCCCTGCATGAAAGTGAAGTGTGCATGTACAGAGAGAGAGAGAGAGAGAGAGAGAGAGAGAGAGAGAGAGAGAGAGAGAGAGAGAGAGAGAGAGAGAGAGAGAGAGAGAGAGAGAGAGAGAGAGAGAGAGAGAGAGAGAGAGAGAGAGAGAGAGAGAGAGAGAGAGAGAGAGAGAGAGTAAACAAGACAAATCCATTTTCTCATCCTAGACAACGGTGGAAGTGAAATCACTGCAGCATATTCCCTTAGCATTAATCAAAAAGGCTCCAGTAAATGTACAAAACACAGTTGTTATTATCCCTGTAGACAGGCATGCGTTGCTGATTTCAAAGCTGGCTGCACGGTGTTGACGCCACGTGCACGTGCGCTCCCGGGCGCATAAATGTTCCCTCGCGTTTGCACAGACTAAAGACGATGCCTAATTTCCTCTACGAATGGAATAACACATTTCATTCACAAGTTTTGTGTGAATGTATCTGAGAACGTATTTGAACACACCTGACGACCGGCGCTATTGTTATGCAAAGTAGCCTGGTGGGTACTTAGCGAGTTGGCGCATCAGTCGAGTGCAGCGCATTCCTGTGTGCGCGTGCTTCTGCTCACAGAGCCGGTTGCAACCCCGTCCCATGAGCAACACACCACTGCCTGTAGACCAGTGGCGGCCGGCCGATAGAGGGCGCTGGGGCGCCGCAACCCCCTGGTGAAGAGAGAAGGAGAAGAAGAAATAGTGTTTTTTGATTTTAGATTTTTGGACCCCTAAAAATAAACTAAACATGTTTAAAATGAATAATAATTACTCATTTTAAGTATGTTTGTGTTTCAAATGCACAATAACGTTAATATATCAAATATAAATCATTGTTTTGTGCGTGATTCACATGACGTCACTCTCTCTCTCCTGATAGAGTGTACCTGCAATGCTGGGCACATAGACGTAACGTGCACACTGTGCGTCACTCTATCGTCGCAGCCAATGTAAATAGATCAAGCAAATACATTTCGCCTATCAGGGTCTTCAAATGATGTCTCTGGGCGCATTTTCTAGCGCTCGAAGCAAGCTCTGCGCCACTGTACTCGTCACGTCGTCAGTCATCAGACAGAAAACAATGCTTGGAGGAGGAGCCAGTAGTATTTTCATTTCAGATCGTGAGTTAGCTTAGCTAGGCTCGTGGTTCGGTAATAAGAAGTGTATTCTCAGGAGTTGGAGAGATCATCACGAGATACTGTACATTCAGACAGTGTTGGATCTAACAAAAGGATTTATATGGACACTTTATCATGGAAAGTTCAAGACCGGACCACAAAAGCTTCTCGAAGGGTTAACGCAATGGCTCAAGGCTCGTTCCAACCTGATGCAACCAAACAACAAGTGAGTCTAACAATATGTACTGTTCTGTAGTTGCTGAAACTGATTGAATATGGCAAGATTCAAGAGGTTACATACACAAGGCGTGCAGTGAAATGAGGGTGGGCTGGCCGCAATATCTCTCTCTCTCTCTCTTTCACTCTCTCTCTCTCTCTCTCTCTCTCTCTCTCTCTCTCTCTCTCTCTCACACGCAGTACGCACGTTGATTCATGATGCATGATCATTACATTATTATCGACTGGAATAAAAAAAAAATAGCTTTACAATTTAGTTTCAAGTTTCAAGTTTCTTTAATAGTTGTCATACAGAAGTACAGAATACTTTTATACAAAATGCTTCTTACTGTTACGCTCCAGAGACTGTGCTAGACAAGATAAGTATGAAATAAAATAAAGTAGCATGTAAAAGAAGTAAAAATAGAGGTCACAGTGTTCAGTATAGACATATGTACAATGTTCGATGCAGACTAGAAGTAACTGAGTTACCATACAATATACAATATACTATGCAATATACTAATATACAATACTATATAGTGCAAAGCAGAAATGGGATGGGGTACAATTTAGGTACAATTTACAGTAAGGTGTACGAGTTGTAGTGCAAATCCTTTACCAATAAATATAAAGTGTGTTTAGGTGATCTAAAGTGTGGAGAGTGGGTGCTGCAGTGTGTTGTTTGTTTAAAGTGAGTGTGTGCGTGTGGATGTGTGTGCTGTGTGCATTTGATGGTTGTTGCATAGTGTTTATTGTTCGTTGAGCAGCCTGATGGCCTGGGGATAAAAGCTTCTTATGAGTCTTTCTGGGCTCGCCTTGAGACTCCGGTATCGCTTGCCTGACCGCAGCAGTTCAAAGAGGCAGTTGTTCGGGTGGCTGGAGTCCTTGATGATTCTCTTAGCCTTGCCCCTGCACCGCTTGTTGTAAATGTTCTGGAGGGTGGGAAGCCCCCCTCCAATTGTGCGTTCCGCTGAACGTGTCACTCTTTGTAGTCTGCTTCGGTCTTGTGCAATGCTATTCCCAAACCAGGAGGTGATGTTGCCAGTCAGGATGCTCTCTATTGTACATGAGTAGAAGTTCTTAAGGATCTTCTGACTGACTTGGAACTTCCTTAGGCGCCTGAGGAAGTAGAGGCGTTGTCGTGCCTTCTTCACAACACTGTCAATGTGTGTGGTCCATGTCAAGTCCTCGGATATGTGGGCTCCGAGGTACTTAAAACTGTTCACTCTCTCAACCGGTGCCCCGTCGATGCTGAGGGGGCTGTAGTCCTTGACCCCCGACCTCCTAAAGTCCACAATCATCTCCTTTGTTTTGCTGACGTTCAGGGAGAGTCTGTTCTCCTGGCACCATCCCGCCAGGACCTTGACCTCTTCCAGGTAGGCCCTCTCGTCGTTTGCAGAGATCAGGCCCACCACTACTGTGTCGTCAGCAAATTTGATGATTGTGTTGTTGCTCCGCTGAGCCACACAGTCATGTGTGTACAGGGAGTAGAGGAGGGGACTCAGAACACAGCCCTGTGGGGCCCCTATGTTGAGGGTGATGGATGAGGAGGTGCAGTTGCCTGCTCTCACCACCTGGGGTCTGCCCGTCAGGAAGTCCAAGACCCACTGGCAGAGGTCATAGTTCAAGCCCAGGTCCCTGACATACTTTTACATACATTTACATACTGTAGCTGTCCCTTTGTTCATTAATGTTTAACATAAATGTAGAACAACTCACCAAAAGTGACTATTGCTCAATTTATTTGACAAAAAAATCTAGGAGGGATTTGCATACAGACATGCCCTGCCAGCTCCTTATAAGGTGAGGGCCGTGTGCAAAGCGGAAGCGAGAGGCTCAGCATTGCATCAGCGCGGAAGCGATAAAAAAAGAAAAAAATTCGATTTAAATGTATTGTCATCATACAGCACAAGTACAATACAACATCCAACCAGAGTGCAAATGTAACAGTAAATTGCAATAGTAAAATACAATGCACAGGTGATGAAACTGCTAAAATGCTTAACTCATTCAGCGCCAGACCCGACATTTCTCGGGTTATCTCGCCAGCGGTTGAGCGCCATACCAGAGATTTCTCGGGTTTTGATCCTTTGATATTTTTCCTCTGATCCCCGTTCTAAAACATCATCCGGATCATTCTATGTGTCCCTGGCCCGTTTACCTACGTTGGAATTGCTGATAGAATATCACCAGGTGGCAGTATCGCCTACCTTTTGAACTCTGTCTCTCCTGTTCCCTTTCTATCAATGAATGAAATGGACTATCAAGACTCGCTCTGAGGGGGAGGAGCTCCTGCAAAGCAATCGCTAGCAGATCTGCTCACCTCAAAACCTATAGTGTCCCGTAAACACGTGTAATTACTAGTGCTGTCAGGCGATTAAAAAAATGTATCTAATTAATTACAGGATTTGTAATTAATTTATCTAATTAATCGCATAACCATTTTATGCCTGATATTCTATATTCTATAATCATATTTCAAATTGCATGTGTCCGGATGGAAGAATTCAGTACTGTATCTACAAAACCTTCTGTTTAATCATCTTCCATCTATTAATTTGCTTAGATTTTTCAGGTCTGGTCAATTTGAGCATAGTGTTATTCACAGTCAAAGATATAAAAAAATGTAATTGATATTCTCATTTGGTTCATTACAATTTACTCAACCCTAGTAAAGGACACAGTATTTCTGACACTGGGAATACATTCCCTGAGATCCATAGATGTCCCTAGAATCAGATACCAAGAACATGCAAATGGACCATATAAAAAAAAAAGTCTGTAAAGGTGTATGCTACGTTCTTATGGAATGAATGAGATAAAAAAAAAAAAAATTTAATACATTTTGAGTTAATTTTCATAACGCGATAATTTGCTGTGTAATTAATTAATCTAATTAACACGATAAACTGACAGCCCTAGTAATTACATATAAATGAGTAATCACGATCGCCGATGGGATCATTGGAATTATTCTTTTTGGATGACCTTCTGGCCAGAGATGCGTTGCTGATTTCAAAGCTGGTTGCACAATGTTTTAATGATGCCATGTGCACGCACGCTCCCGGACACGTGCACGCACTCCTGCGCATGCGCATAAATGTTCCCTCGAGGGGCTGGCTCACAGGCTAAATTAATTAAAATCATGAACCACCTAGTGGAACTAGACATCTGTCTATTACAGGAAACCCACCAAGCAGAATCCGACCATCAAAAATTTAAATCTGTACATTTCCCTCAAACCTTCTTAGCAACATATAATTCAAAGCAAAGAGGAGTTTCCATTTTAATTAATAAACGACTGCCACTCACTCACAATTTCACATTTTCAGACCCAGAGGGTCGTTGTCAACTGCTCTGTTTATAATCACAACATGACCATTGCCAGTATTTACGGTCCTAATGCTGATGACCCCACTTTTTTTCACTCTTTCTTCTCAGCACTAAGTAATCACCCCAACTCAACTATCATAATTGGAGGTGACTTCAACACAGTTATTAATCCCACTATTGACAGAACAAGCAAATCAAGAAATTGGCATTCCACTGACACACTGAAACAATATATGACGAATTTTGGTCTTGGCGACAGCTGGCGCACAAGCCATCCCTCCTCTAAAGAGTATACACATTTCTCACATGTCCATAAGTCTCTCTCTCGAATTGATTTCTTTCTTACCAGCAATTCAATCCAACCAGACATCTGTGATTCTAAAATCCATCCCATTACAATCAGTGACCATGCACCTGTTTCCCTCACTCTAAATACTAATCACCCCAAACCACCTTCCCAGAGATGGCGCTTCAACACATCACTGCTGGAAGACCCTGAATTCGACACATATTTCAAGAAAGAGTGGACATCCTTGATGGAAACGAACGACTCTCCAGACATTTCATCCACATTACTATGGGAAACGGCCAAAGCAGTATTGAGAGGAAACATCATATCATATTCATCACATAAGAAAAAAAAATATCTCCAATTTGAAAATAATCTGAAACAAAAAATAGAGGAATTAAATAATGCATATGTTAATGACCCTAACGAATCAATTTTGAGGGATTTACGCAAATTACAATTTCAGCTTAACGATATTTTTGATACAGAGATTAAGACAGGACCACTTTAAACACAACAATAAATCTGGAAAATATCTAGCCAACCAACTAAAAAAAAACAAAGAAAAATCAATTATACTTGCAGTAAAGGACTCAGCAGGGAAGACGCTGAGAGCACCTCAAGAGATCAACGACACATTTAAAAAATGTTATAGCAAATTATACACACCTGACATTAATCCAAGCACTGCTGATATGGACGCCTTCCTCGATGATATAAATCTTCCCCAAATATCCAAAGAGCATGCACAATCACTGGACAATCCATTAACCTTAACTGAATTCCACAAAGCATTACTTCAGATGCCCAACAATAAATCCCCAGGACCCGACGGCTTCCCTGCTGAATTCTTCAAACATTTCTGGTCAACAATATCTCCACTATTCATAAGGATGGCTAATGAAATAAAACATACCTCCAGAATCCCCCCACACATGAACACAGCACTCATCTCACTACTGCTCAAGCCGGACAAAGACCCAACCAAAGACCCGAACAACTGCCTCTTTGAACTGCTGCGGTCAGGCAAGCGATACCAGAGTCTCAAGGCGAGCACAGAAAGACTCAGAAGAAGCTTCTATCCCCAGGCCATCAGGCTGCTCAACGAACAATAAACACTATGCAACAACCATCAAATGCACACAGCACACCCACCCACATGCACACACTCACTTTAAACAAACAACACACTGCAGCACCCACTCTCCACACTTTAGATCACCTAAACACACTTTATATTTATTGGTAAAGGATTTGCACTACAACTCGTACACCTTACTGTAAATTGTACCTAAATTGTACCTCATCCCATTTCTGCTTTGCACTATATAGTATTGTATATTAGTACATTGCATAGTATATTGTATATTGTATGGTAACTCAGTTACTTCTATTCTGCATCGAACATTGTACATATGTCTATACTGAACACTGTGACCTCTATTTTTACTTCTATTTTACATGCTATACTATTTTATTTCATACTTATCTTGTCTAGCACAGTCTCTGGAGCATAACAGTAAGACGCATTTTGTATAAAAGTATTCTGTACTTCTGTATGACAACTATTAAAGAAACTTGAAACTTGAACTTGAACTACGTGTTAGCCATAATACACACTAACTCGCCTACGGTGAGTGAGTTCAAATGTATTTGTCTTAGAACTATCATCTTTGAGCTGTTTGAATATTTCCTATCGTGTGTAACTGTAGGATTTAATGCATATCGAAATATTGAGAGCATAAAGTACTACTCAGGGGGGCTTTCTTATTATTTAGTGTGGCTAAAAAACTATTTTAACTAGACACTGTTATGCAAAGTAATTCAGAAATGTATTTGTTGTATAATATACCTTAGAACAGCTTAAAGAAAATACCTTTGGGGCTTGATGATACAAACAGTGATTCTCATCTGAAACCAAAAGCTTTTGTGTCAAGAATAATATGTCTGTGTTTAGGGAATCAATCAGAATTCAATAGGATTATGTGATATCATGTTCTCTGTGTACAGATGGAAACTAGTTTCTGCTAAATCTGATGCATCCATGTTTTCATATGACAACGATATAAATACAAAGTGTCTATAGTAGATAAAAAAAAGATAAAAGATTTTGTAATACTCTGTTTAGAACTATAGTGTTTGCAAATAGTCTGTTTTACTCGTGTGTAACATGTTAGAGTTGCAATTCTTGCATGACAGGTGGTATACATATACAGTTTATTATTATTATATAGATTATAGATTTTTTATTTATTTTTTTATAAACAAACATATAAACAAACATGACAACACACGATAAGATATACAAGCATTATTAACAGTGCACATCCAATGAAATCACCATATAGTTAAATGTCTTATACAGGATATACCCCCAATACCTGCTATCTAATACCCTACACACATATGCTCTAGCTCGTACCCCCCCTCCCGGACCCCCCATTGAATAATCCATCCATTATCCCACGATCCTAACCAGACACTACCATTATATGCTAGCTTTTATTATCTCCACCACTTCTAACCACATTTTCATTTTTGATTCATTGAGACCCAAAATTCTTGCTGTAGATATTTCTTGATAAATCACATCGAGATATGTAATAATCCAGACCTTTCGGCAAATTTTTTCTGGTTGGAACCATCGTGATGCTATCAGCTTTTTAGCCACTGTGATACCCGATAAAACCAATCTCTTTAGCTGTGGATGTACTGCATTCTCAAAAACATCATTCAGCAGTAATACAGAGGGGTGTACAGGTATATTCAGAGTTAAGAGATTTGATAATTGCTGGGTCACCTCTTTCCAGAATATTTTAACTAGTGGGCAGTCCCAGTACATGTGCATAAATGTCCCCTCGTCCCCATTTGTACATAAGGAGCATTTGGAGTCTTGTTTAAGACCCATTCTGTTCAGTCTTATAGGAGTCAAGTATGTCCTATGGATATAGTTAAGATTGATTTGTTGATGGTCCGGGTTCCTTGATGCAAGTCAAACATTTGCCCAGGCTTCTTGCCACTCAAAATCTATTTCCAGGTCTGGTATATCCCTCCTCCAAATAGAGTCTAGGTGGAGGGTTTCATACGAGGCCGTTAGTAATTGATGATAAAAATCTGATACAAAACCTCTCGATGTCTCTCTTTCATAGAAATTTGTGGTATCTGTGGTGTGCAATTGGTATCGTTAATGGAACACCGTGAGCCTTCAAACATGCCAATAACTGTGCGTAAAAATAATATGTGGACTTGGTGAGATAAATTTTTTTGCGTATTTCATCGAAACTACAAAAACCCTGTTTGTTGAAAACGTCTCCTAATGAGTGTATGCCTTGCTTTTCCCATCTAGGGAATCTTATAGGTTGTTTTCCAATCAAGAGTGCATTGTTATTGAATAAGGGAGTATGATTATGCCATTTATGTGGGATAAAATCTTTTTTTTGTGTTTCACGCCATATCCGGATCGCATGAGTGATTATGGGGCCAAATTTCCGTTTGCATTGCTTAATTGATAATTTGGTGTATACTATGTCCTTCAGCCTATATGGAGCTACTATATTTTCTTCTAAATTTCTCCAGGATACTGATGCTTGGGGATCAAACCATGTTGTCAGTGGTCTTAAAGTGTACGCCTTAAAATAGTGGTCGAAATCTGGAAATGCCATACCACCGTCTGCTTTGTTTCTCTGTGCGGTGGATCTTTTTATACGTGGTGGTTTGTTATTCCAAATAAATTTGTATGTGGAGGAGTGTAATTCTTTCCAGTAACCCTTTGGAGGGGGTAACGGTAGCATTGAGCTGAAGAAGTTGATTCTAGGTAGGATGTCCATCTTAACTATTGATATCCGTGCCTGTACTGAGTTTTTAAGTTTTGACCACCTGACAAGGTCGTATTTGATTTTGTTTTGGATTTGCTTCACCGTTTGGCTTATGGTAGGAAATATTTCAACTCCCAAGCATCTAAAGTGTTTTACCATAGGTATCTCTACTGGGAGGGTTATATTTCTTTTTGCAGGGGCGTTAAGTGGGAGGAAGGCCGACTTCGGCCAATTTATCCTAAATCCCGATAAATCTCCAAAGTCCTCAATCAACTTGAGAAGATGAGGCAATGCGGTGTTGGGGTTTTGCATGAACAGTATTACGTTGTCCGCATATAAACTAATTTTGTGTTGTGTGCCCTTGATTACGATTGGTTCTATGGATTGGGATTGTCTTATATATTGTGCTAAAGGCTCTAATGATAGATCGAATAGTCCGGGACTAAGAGGGCAACCCTGTCTGGAAGAACGTGATACCGGAAAGATTTCGGAGGTGATTGTGCCTGTTGTAATCATGGCCGATGGGTCTTTGTATAATACTTTAATCATATCAATGAATCCTTTTCCTAACCCCATCCTTTCTAATACTGCCCATAGATATGACCATTCCAACCTGTCAAAAGCTTTCATTGCATCCAGGGACAGCATCGCCTTAGGTGTGTTGTCTTCCTTGTTAGCATCTAGTACGTGTAGTAATCGTCTTATGTTATCAGTGATCAGGCGGCCTCTTATGAAGCCAGTTTGGTCGGGATGAATTAAAGACGTCATATGCTTTTGTAGTCTGATGGCTAATACCTTAGAGTACAGTTTGATATCGGTTCCGAGGAGGCTTAAAGGTCTATAAGCGGCGTGGCTCAGGGGTAGAGCGGGTCGTCCAATGATCGAAGGGTTGATGGTTCGAATCCCGCTCAAGCCCATGTCCATCCCACTGCCGTTGTGTCCTTGGGCAAGACACTTAACCTACTTGCCTCGTATGAATGTGTATGCATGTGAATGAATGTTGGTGGTGGTCGGAGGGGCCGTAGGCGATGATTATTCGCCACGCTTCCGTGAGTCTGCCTCAGGGCAGCTCTGGCTGCAATTGTAGCTTACCACCACCGATATGACTGTGTATGAACGAATAATGGACTCTGTAAGCGCTCTGGGGTCACTGGGGTGTCATGAAGAGCGCTATATAAACCAATCCATTATTTTTTTTTTTTGATCAAATTTTTTTATTGACATTCTCACGAAACAAGACAACACATTAACCACAATCACAATACATAGAACTTCACAAGAAAATAACAAAAACAATAATAATAATGACTAACAATTATACAGACAAGAGAAAAGAAACCAGAGTTCAACCTACTAAATTAATTCCAAGGGGTACTATCTAATAAATGGTCTTTCCCAGTGTTCAGTCCCGATTCCCGGCCGTGTGACCCCATATTAATAAAACGTACATCTCCAACCCACCACAAGGACCATTTTTTTGGGGGAACACGACCTGAAAACAGAGCAATGAACCTTCATGAAAAAACAAAAACCTGTAGGTGTTCCATAGACTCACAGAGACCGTGTAAAAGTGGCCAAACAGTGAAGAACTAGTTAAATAGCTGCCCCCCCATAATATCCCCAGCTAAACTCAAGATGACAAGACAAGGGACAAGACAGACAAAAACATTTCCTCCTCCCCCTCCCAAGAGACCGCCGGACTCACCCGAACACGCACCCCAACCCCGCTCAGCCGCACACTGCGGTCTTTACCTTCTCAGCTGCTGCGAACCACAGGTCAATTCCAGCCTGCCCCACCCCAATCACCCGGGCTGTGGATATCTCAAGATAAATCACATCCAATAGAGTTAGGGACCAGTTAATCATTGTAAGCTTCTCAGGCTCCTTCCATCTCATTGCTATTAGCTTCTTCGCTGCTGTGACGCCCGCTAGGACAACCCTTTTCAGTTGTACGGACGCGGGTAGTGTCGTTATATCGTTCAGGAGTAGCGTAACAGCTGTGAATGGGATAGTTAAGCCACACAGATCTGAAAGTTTGTCCGTTATTGACCTCCAGAAGCGGGCCACTGGTGGGCAATCCCAATACATATGCATATAAGTGCCAGTGGCCTTTTGAGAGCACAAAGTGCACCGAGAGTCGGTTATCAGTCCCATAGCAAATAGCTTCCTAGGTGTAAGATAGGTCCTATGAATATAATTAAAATTAATTTGCTGGTGATTGGGGTTGCGGGAAGATAATGCCACATTCGCCCAAACATCATCCCAGTCAAACTCGGGGTCCAACTCCGGGATATCCACACGCCAGATTGTATCCAATGATAAATTTTTATACGTGGATTGAATTAAGAGCGTATAAAAGTCGGAGACAAACCCTCTGGATGTCGTCCTGTCCACTATGAGCCTGAGGAAGGGGTGTGGGAAATCCAATCCATTATTATTATTATTATTATTATTATAACTACCGCACTCGGTGGGGTCTTTGTCTTTTTTAAGGAGGACTGTTATGAGTGCAATATTGTCATTCTTATGGAAGTTCCCCTCCTTGACTGAGTATAAAATCATATTTAGTAATAAGGGACCAATTATGTCCCAACAAGAGAGGTACATTGTGTCCATTTTGTTTTGATTGAAGGTCGTTTCTGATTTGTATAAGTTGGAGTAGAATTCTTTGAATGTCGTGTTTATTTCTTTGGGTTCTGTAACAAGTCCTTGTTGTGCTCTAATGGTAGTTATATCTGCAAATTTTGCGTTGACTCTTAATCGGATAGCTAATAGGTGACTTGGTTTGGAACCTTGGGAGTACTGCTGTTGTCTTGTGCTACGTATTTGCATTTCAGATTGTTGTCTGTATATGGCGTTAATCTCTTTTTTTAGTATATTGACTTGATTTTCCAGTCGAACCGAGTTGTTGTATTGTAAAGAATTAAATAACATTGAGTAAAGCGTTTCCAGTTCAGCCAGTTTTGAGCATCGATTCTTGCGTATTTGGGAGGAAAAGCTATCAGTGAAATCCTTGATCATTCCCTTTGCCGACATCCATAATATTCTGGATTATAGATTTTGTATCCCTTACATCCTGATAAAAATGGAAACAGAAAAACGAGTCTAATCATTGTAATTACAGCACCAAAGCTGTTTGTCTTACAAAGGAGTGAGGTGTCATGGGGGTGATATATGTCAACCCCTTGACAAATTAGCATTATCCTCCTACATGCAGAGATCCTTCTGACTATTGACTCAATCTACTAAAAATAGTTAATTCGCCCCTTTTAAAAACACCTCATACAATATCTTGAATTTCCTTTGACTGTTACTTTTGTGTTGATTGAATATTTCATGCTGTGTAATGCAGGTCACCGTATTAAACTTCTAAAATACATCTGTATTGTAACACATTGTTTTTACCCTTTTTCTTATCATTGTGTAAACGTATTGTATTGAAACACATTGTTTTTACCCTTTTTCTTATCATTGACACTCAACCAATAAACAAAAAATTCAGAATTCAATAGGATTATGTGTTATCACGTAACGAACAATAACACTATGCAACAACCATCAAATGCACTCACAACACACACATCCAAACGCACACACTCATTTTAAAACAAAACAACACACTGCAGCACCCACTCTCCATACTTTAGAACACCTAAACACACTTTATATTTATTGGTAATGGATTTACACTACACCCCATACCTGTGTACACCTTACTGTAAATTGTGCCTAAATTGTACCTCACCCCCATTTCTGCTTTGCACTATATAGTATTGTATATTAGTATTGCATAGTATCTTGTATATTGTATGGTAACTCAGTTACTTCTATTCCACATCGAACATTGTACATATGTATATACTGAACACTGTGTCTACGTGACTTCTAGTTTTACTTATATTTTACATGCTATACTATTTTATTTCATACTTATCTCTTGCCTAGCACAGTCTCTGGAGCGTAGCAGAAAGAAGCATTTTGTATAAAAGTATTCTGTACTTCTGTATGACAACTATTAAAGAAACTTGAAACTTATGTTTTTTTACATTTACCATAGTTTCTGCTAAATAACCTGCAAACATGTTTTCAAGTGACAATGATATAACTGCAAATTGTCTACAGTAGATAAAAGATTTTGTAATACACTGTTTAGAACTATAGTGTTTGCAATATTATGTCTGTTTTACTTGTGTGTAGCACGTTAGAGTTGCAATTCCTGCATGACAGTTGCTATACATTTTACCAAGTCCATTTATGCCTTGCACTATATTGTATTGTATATTAGTACACTGCACAGTATTGTATATTGTATGGTAACTACGTCTACGAACATTGTACATATGTCAAAACTGAACACTGTGACCTCTTTTTTTACTTCTAAATTTTACTATGTTTTCATTTCATACTTATCTTGTCATGCACAGTCTCTGGAGCGCAACAGTAAGAAGCATTTTGTACAAAAGTATTCTGTACTTCTGTATGACAACTATTAAAGAAACTTGAAACTTGAAAGTAGTCATTTGAGATCATAGATCCCTTTTTTCCGAGCTAGACCTGGCCCCCAAATGACAGCAACAACAAACACCTAAAAATACACAAAAAGCAGACTGATACATAAAAAAGGCAAAGTGGGCCCTGGGGTTACATTTGAGGTGGAGCAAACTATATTGAATGGGTTTTGGGGGGTAAAAAGAGGATGGAAGGTAATGATTTGCAGGAGGTTGGTATGGGAGAGATGGTCAGGTCAAAAATATAAAATATAACACCACGTTATGCAGTGAAGCAAACTATATTGAATGGTCTCATTCTTTAAAATGCCCTTAATTTGGAACTTTAAAATCAGATATGTTATTGAGGGCCTGCATATTCAAAGTTTTTTTTTTAAATCCTTTACAGGCTTAGCTATCAGAGAACATGAAGGCCTTTTCCCCAAAACTCTGTGCTATTTTCAGGGGTACTGTGACATATAAATTGGGTTTGATGTTATGTTGAGGTTTGAACCGTGGTAAAAATGGTAGTTGACCTATAAATGCTTTATAAATACAGGTGTACCATTGAACCAGTCTATGGACATTCATGGACGGTTAGTTAACTTTAGCTAGAGTGCTTTGAAGTGACCTATATCCAGAAATAAGTCTTAATTTATTAATTTAAGACATATGAAATACCCTATTGAAACAGTTAAAACAGCTTGGACAGACACATACATACACACACAGACACACACTTACAAGTTATCACTCTTTTTGTTGTTTTGTATCACAAACACTGGTGTATTTGCAATCTGGTATGTCCTAAATGTGTGGATGTAGCAGTACTGTCTATCTGTATGTCATGTATGTCATATATGTCCTGGTGAATTGAAAATGGGGGACTCTGATGTAAACAAGACAAAAGTCTTTCTCTGATCTGTAACCTCTTAACCTTGTCAAAGACTCGAATATAAGGTACATTTATATCTTAATACATTGTATTCGTTTTACGAAATAAGAAATAAGAGATAATAACTACAGCTATCTCTATTGTATGATCACCACTGTGTCCCAAAACTGTCAAATAGTTGGTATTACAACATTTACATTTAGTCATTTAGCTGACGCTTTTATCCAAAGCGACTTACAAGTTCTGTACGACAAGTCATCAGGAAGGGCACAACTCTATCGCCTGTGTAACAATATTCATCAAAGTGTTGCGTGTTATAGTGTAGGTTAGTTTATTAGGACAAATGCATGACTGTAAGTTAGTTAGGCATTGGTCAGTTTATGTTACAGCGACCCCTTCCATTGTGTGAACAAAAAATATGCTATGAGTATATGGTTCTACAATACAATACTTGTAGATGTACATGTTACAAAAATATAAACCATTTGTATTTGAATGATGCCTGTAAATATGTCAGAGTTTTGCTCTAACTCTGTAGATCCCTTAAACTGTTAATCTTCTAGCCACCATGGGGTGTTTTAACACCTAAAGGGGGCCAAATTCACCCCCCCCCACACACACACAGACCCTCACAGACACATATTTTCTGAACTTTATATTTTCAGCACACTATCACGTATAACATTTATACTCATATATTTAACTGTAATAATTAATGTGTACAATAATACAAAACACTGTAATGCAACCTTTTTTAAAATAATCTATTTTAAATAAAACGCTTCACCGAAACCTAATTACTACGACACCTTGGGGTGTTTGTAATCAGCCCCTTACCCCCACCCTTGACACGCACCCATCTAGGAGAACCTAGCCTCCATGCATATGACTTAAACACTAGCCCTGTCCCCCATTGGCAAAACACCATGCTGTAACAGGTTTCTATGATACCTTTGTTTATCTACACATATATTTTCCGAACACAAGTGTCTAAAGATTGTGATATTCTACACTTTATAGACACATTGTATTTTTCTTAAAAAAACAATCCTCCACACACACACACACACACACACAGACACACACACACACACAAACACTACATATTACATACATACAAACATACATACATGCATACATGCATACATACATACATACATACATACATACATACATACATACATACATACATACATACATACATACATACATACATACATACATACATACATACATACATACATACATACATACATACATACATACATACATACATACATACATACATACTTAGTGTGGTTACTTAGAACCCCTGTTTACAAGTTATCATTCTTTTTCAAACAAATCAGCCTATTATTCACTTACATTGTATTTTCTTTTATTTACACATATATTTTCTGAACACAAGTGTCTAAATATTGTGATATTCACCAAGAAACTAAAATATAGACACATTGTAATTTTCTTAAAAAAGAAAAGTTAAGGAGAAGTGTCTAAACACTCTCTTGCATTTGGCTTTATCCAAGAAAACACACACATACACACACCCACACACACACACACACACAGCTTAGGGGCCATAAATTACATAAAAAGGGACAATGACAGTAGTTTTCCCCAGAAAAGGGGAAGTCAGACTTACAAGGTCGTAAATCTATTGGCAATGACAGAAGTTTTCAGGTTTCCCCAGAAAAGGGGAAGTCAGACAAGGTCGTAAATCAATACATACCCCAGCTTGACAGAAGTTTCAGGCTTCCTGATTCGCTGAACTCTTTTTTCAGGTTTGCCCCTCAAGTCGTAAATCAATACTCACCAGGGTTCTGACAGAAGTTTTAGAGTCCCCTGATTCGCTGAGCTCATCCTCCTCCTCCTGTGACGGTCATAGCGAAGGGGGACTGTCAGTTTCAGAAACAGCAAACTGACAGCCTTCAGAGGGGAGATGCTGATCGAGATCCATGCAGGCCACATGGGCATGGAAAAATGCAAACTGAGAGCACTAGACAGATTTGCTTAAACAAACTCGTCCATGGGGCATTCTCCATGAAACCATTTTCTGAACACAATTGCTTAAAGATTGTGACATTCTACACTTTATAGACACATTGCATCACTAGGGAAACCAAAGAAAACACACACACACACACACACAAATTCAATCGTTGAATGTCCCTCCCCCTATAACTCCGCCCCTTCCGAAACCGGATGTCCCTCCCCTCCGAAACCGGAAGTCCCGCCTCCTTGAACCCCTCAACCAATCAGAAAATGGGGTGGGGCTTATGGTCATAAATCATCTCAAAGGGGGGCATGGCTACACTCAATCAAACTTGCCATATGGTCTGACAGGAGTAGGATCCCTATTCTCTCTCTATCTGTGTAGATAGTGTTGCCAATGCTCCGCTAAATAAAATCGATAGAAAATCTATGCGAAATCTTCAGAGGGCCTTTTTAGATTTCAAGCGATATTTGATATTCGGCACAGCTTGCTCATCACAGACAGCACAGAGCGTGAAGGGATTTGTAGGTGAGCAGGAGGGTTTTGTAGGTGATGCAGGATTTGATGGGGAGCCAGTGGAGGTGGATGAGGGTGGGGGTGATGTGCTGCCAGGGTTTGGTGCGGGTTAGAACCCTAGCAGCTGAATTTTGAACATACTGGAGCCTGTCCAGGGTTTTGCTTGGGACCCCGGACAGGACCCTGTTGCAGTAGTCCAGGCGGGAGGTGACATAAAGGCATGGATGAGGGTCTCAGCTGTGGAGTCGGAAAGTGATATAGCGCTTTTATCCAAAGTTCGCTCACACATTTACACAGTGACGGTGGAGGAAACCATTCAAGGTGCCGACCTGCTCATCTGGAGCAGTTAGGGGTTAAGTGTCTTGCTCAAGGACACTTGGACACACTGCCGGGAGGAACTGGAAATTAACCGGGAACCAGATGACCACTCTACCTCCTGAGCCACTGTCACCCCTTAAGGGATAGATTTACAAACTACATTTTAAGTGAAAATTGTGATGAGTTACGGCTTTGCAACTTGGCTAACAAGTATAAAAACATATCATTGTAGTTTGATGGTGTTTTAAATGTGACCATAGTAGAAGATTGTTTTACCATATTTACCATGGTACTTCTGGATTCAGATAATACCATGGTAATAGCACAGTATAATCCAATTTAAACCATGATTCCAATGGTACATATCATGGTATGGAATAACCTGCTTCCTAGTCACAGGTATTTTTGTGTGATAGAATCAAGCCACAACCAGGCCTGGCCATTGGGAGCACCGGGAATTTTGCTAAGTGAACTGCTTTTCCCAGTCAGGCCAGTGTTTCTAGTTGCGATGGTGCAATAGTGAAGATGAGGTGGTAGACCTCTCAGCAGGCCCAGACTGGCCATTGGGCTGCTGAGCTGGCCTGCTAAATGACCTGCAGAAAACGTTTTGGAAGTGTCTTGAACCAACACTGCACTGCGCGAGGCTGAAACAAGGCAGCCAGCCAGACACAGACTGACAGAAGGCTGCAGTGCTTGACTCTACAAGTTCATTGGCAGCAAATGTGCCTACAGCTAAGCTGTTATGTTCATTTGTTCAACCACAACTGATGAACTGAAGTCCACACCTTATTTTCTATTTTCTTATGTAGGTCTATAGTTATTTATTTTGTATTTTATTATCTAATAAATATTGGTTAAACGATAGTCCTTGTGTCGTCTCCCTCCTTAATGATATACCTTTCATTTAGTTTGAGGTTTATAACAGTAGATTGTACTAAGCAGTTGTTGGCTCATTAGTTTGTGATTCACATGCACTGAAATTCACCAGAATGCAGGAAAATTACATTTTCTTACTGGGGAACCCCCAGACCCCCACTTAAAGTGTCCTGACTGGGGCTATATTTCCCAGTCTGGCCATGGCCACAACTCTGACTATTAGCATCTGCCATTTAGTGGCTACTAGTTCCTCTGTTTATATAAAACCATAACACACACCAAACCATTTCCCTCCCTGTGTGCGTCAAAGTCTAGTTTTCAAACGACAAGGCTATAGCCCTGACAAGTGATTCACAGTGCTTTTTTGAAAAGACTAAAAAATGACACGTATCCTGTCTCTTCCCAGCCTGATCCTGCAGCTCTTCCCTGCCCCTCCATATCTGTCAGACAGGACATGGCTACTTCCCTCTCTCCATTTGTTCACCGCCACATGACCTGCTCTGCGATGACAGTGCAGGGAGGAAGGTGAAAATGGAAAGATTTCTAGCTTCTCTCAGACTCTAAAGGACAGAGGGGTTGCCAGGTGACACATTAGGTGGAATGTGAAGGACCAGCTGCCGACCGGCAGCTTTCTTTCTTTCTTTCTTTCTTTCTTTCTTTCTTTCTTTCTTTCTTTCTTTCTTTCTTTCTTTCTTTCTTTCTTTCTTTCTTTCTTTCTTTCTTTCTTTCTTTCTTTCTTTCTTTCTTTCTTTCTTTCTTTCTTTCTTTCTTTCTTTCTTTCTTTCTTCCAATATCAATCTAACTTGGAGTCCAGATATGAACAACAATGACATAATGTGAAAACGCCTCCCCAAGTTGCCTTCAAGAACCCACTGTTGGTGACATATAGTTGACGATCCATCCAGGCCCAGATAATCCTACTCCATGGCTGTAGCCTGTCAACGGCATTGTATCTATTTTCTATGCCACATCCTCCTCGTCAGTGCGGGGTCTTTTCTATGAATACTCCGATCATTATAGACTATACATTATAGTCACAAAGCCAGCCCCCCCCCCCCCCCCCCCCCCCCCCAGGGTCAGAAGGAACAAGTCCTGCTCCGCCAGGCAACACAGCTCCCTCACAGCTGCACAGGAAATCAACCACGGTGTCCTCAGCCCCTGCAACCTCAGCATGTGGTTAACCACTGCTACCACTACCACTGTTACCACTACCACTGCTACCACTACCACTGTTACCACTACCACTGCTACCACTGTTACCACTACCACTGCTACCACTACCACTGTTACCACTACCACTGTGATTGATTGATTGATTGAAAAGTTTATTAACAGATTGCAGAATGGGTACAGTACAGTACATCTCAATACATACAATTGTTAAGGGGATGCAGACCAGAGAAAGACTTTCGTCTTGTTTCCACCAGGGTCCCCCATTTTCAATTCATCATAACATATATGACATACATGACATACAGATAGACAGTACTGCTACATCTATACATTTATGACATATCAGATTTGCAAATACAGTACTGTTTGTGATACAAAAGTGTCCAGAAAAGGAGTGTATATACATTTGGCGTAGAAACTGTACATTGGAGGAGGTTGGTGGGGTGGGGTTGGGTGGGTTGGGTGAGGGCTGTACATTGGAGGTGGGGGGGGGGGGGGTTGGGTAGGGGACACACACACATTTTACACTGTACATTGGAATATTGACAAAGCCTTACTTGGTCATTTACTGTACAACTAGGTTAGGACATTTGTAGGGGCCAGTTTCGAATTGCAGTCTCACGTAGGTGTTTTTTGAGAGTGTTTTTGAAGGTGGGTAGTGATTCACATTCCTTTACAGCTTTAGGCAGGGCGTTCCACATTGATGTGGCATAATTGCGAAACGTGTTTAGTCCCTTGTTTGAGCCGAATCTGGGTTTTACATGATTTGTGGAGCTCCCTCTGGTGTTGTGATCGTGGTATTCACTGACCTTTGGGAAGTATTTTGACATGTACATGGGTACCTTGGTCGCGTAGTGTATCTTGTAGACCAGGCCCATTGCAAGTTGCTGTACTCTGTCGTCTACTCTAAGCCATCCTAGGTTGTCAAAGTGGGCAGGGGTGAGGTGGGTTCTAGGAGTCAGGTCAAGTAGTAGTCTGACTAGCTTGTTTTGAGATGTTTGTAATTTGTTTTTTAGTGCCTTTGAGGTGCTTTGGTACCATGAGGTGCAAGCATAGTCGTAGTACCCTTGAATGAGTGCTCCTGCTAGAGTCTTCAGGGTATTCTTGTTTACCAGAGAGGAGATCCGGTACAAGAATCGCGTTCGTTGGTTGACTTTTTTTATTACATTGGATGCCATTTTGTCACAGGAAAGATTAGCCTCTAGGATGGAACCCAGGTAGGTAATTTCATCTTTCCTTGTGATAATATTGTCACCCACTGTAACCGAGAAGCCGTCGGTCTTGCTGAGTTTGTTATTTGAACCGAAGAGAATGGACTCTGTTTTGCCCATGTGTAATGATAGTTTGTTGTCGGCGAGCCATATGCAGATTTTGCCTAGTTCCGAGCTGAGGGCTTTTTCAACCTGTAACTTGTTCTTGTCAGAGACCAGCAGGGCTGAGTCGTCCGCAAACAGGAACAAGTTGCAGTCACAAGCTGACGACATGTCATTTGCATAAATTAGGAATAGTAGCGGTCCTAGTATGCTTCCTTGTGGAACACCACAGCTCACTGTGAGGGGGGGGGATAGGGTACCGTTTACTTCCACCATCTGTTCCCTCCCCTCCAGGTAGGATTGTATCCAGCTCACTGATAAACTATCAAAACCAATTGCTTTTAGCTTGTCAATCAGAATGGTGTGATTGACAGTGTCGAAGGCCTTTTGTAGGTCCAGCATGACCATGCCGCAGTATTTGCCCGCGTCCACCTCTTGTTTGATGTGGTCGTTCAAGTAGAGAAGGCATGTGTCAGTGGAGTGGGATGTTCTGAAGCCAGATTGGAATTCGTAGATTAGATTTTTTTCCGCGAGGTACTTTTCGATCTGTTCGTATACTATTTTTTCCATGACTTTCGAGATGGATGTAAGGATAGAAACAGGGCGGTAGTTACCCGGGTCTAATTTGCTGCCCTTTTTGTGCAGGGGTGTTACTCTCGCAATTTTGAAGTCCTTGGGGACGTGTCCCTGTTTTATGGAGAGGTTTATTATGTGTGTGATGACTGGGGTGATGGCTGCTGCTGAGTCTCTGAGGAATTTGGAGGGGATGTTGTCATGGCCAGTGGCCTTGTTTGGTTGGAGGGCGCTCAGTTTTTTGAGTACCTCATCTGTAGTTACTATTTCCAGTTTGAAGTCGTCTTTGTGGACGCCTAGGTTCATGTAGTATGCTACTATGTGTTCTACCCCATACTGCCCTGAGTGGGAGGGTAGTTTGTTTACCAGTGTTGTGGCTATGTTTGTGAAGAAAGTGTTTAAGTAATTGGCTACATCCAGCTTGTCTGTGATGAGCGTGTTGTCCGTCTTTATGTTTATGTTTGAGAACCTGGTTTTGAGTTTTTTACTGCAGCCTAGTTGATTGTTGAGTAATTTCCAAAGTTCACGTGGTTTATTTTTGTTTTCCTCGGTTTTGTCATTGATGACATTTTTTTTAGCAGTTTTGATCATGGAGTTTACGTCATTTCTTAGTCTGTTTCTTTCTAGTTTGAGTTCAGTCACGTGGTCTTGGAGTTCACTGCTCGTGCTTTTGGTAAGCTTTGACTGACTTTTACGAAACTCAGAGCATTTTTTGTCTCTGGCTTTCATAGCGGTCAGTATTTCAGTGTGCATCCATGGCTCAGCGCGATTTTTTACCCTGGTGGTTCTTAGGGGGGCCATTTTGTTTAGTATTGATGAAAATTTGGTTTTGAAGCCAAGCCAAGTTTCTTCAACCAGTGTACCATTGAGTTCATCTGACCAGTCCAGACTCTCCAGTTCAAGGTTAAAGGCCTCGCTAGAGTAGGTTTTGAGGTCTCTAGATGTGACTGTTTTGTGACAGCCAGCCTTTAGTTTTAGCTTTTTGCGGGTACAGAATATCATGTAATGATCACTTAACCCGCATGCTATAACCCCTTTACTGGAGATCTTGGACTTGTCAGAGGTCAGTATGAGGTCAATGGTAGTCTGAGTTGATTCACATATCCTTGTGGGTTGGGTGATTAGTTGGCTGAGGCCGTGCAGATCACAAAACCTATTGAAGGATTTGAAGACGGGTGCATTTTACCACTACCACTGCTACTACTGCTACCACTGCTACCACTGTTACCACTGCTACTACTGCTACCACTGTTACCACTGCTACAGCTACCACTACCACTACCACTGCTACTACTGCTACCACTGTTACCACTGCTACCACTGTTACCACTGCTACCACTATTACTGCTACCACTGCTACCACTACCACTACCACTGCTACCACTGCTGCCACTGTTACCACTACCACTGTTACTACTGCTACCACTACTACTGCTACCACTGCTACCACTACCACTGCTACTACTGCTACCACTGATACCACTGTTACCACTACCACTGCTACCACTACCACTGTTACCACTGCTACTGCTACCACTACCACTGCTACCACTACCACTGCTACCACTACTACTGCTACCACTACCACTGCTACCACTACCACTGCTACCACAGTGGCGGCGGGGGGGAGGGGCTAGCAGGGGCTTAAGCTCCCTCTGAAAAAGGCTTAGCCCCCTCTAAGCCCCCCCCCCTCCCAGTTATGTTTTTTTATTTAATTTATATATAAAATACATTGCGAATTCCGTTATATTGGACATTTGTATTAATTATATCAAGCGAAGAACTGAGAAATTTGGCAGAGAGAGACGGCAACATTATAGTGGGTTTGCGTGATGAGTATGTCCACCTCCCAACGACTTATTTGCGAGAGCATGCAGCTGCAGAGCCGCAGACCAGCTGTGTTTTCAGGTCCGGTCTGGGGACCGCTCAACAGCGCCCCCCACCCAACAGCTGAATTGCCAATGGCTGAATTGGAGTATTGCACAGTATGTGCCGGCACAGCTGGTGGGTTCTGTGGCTCTGCAGCTGCATGCTTCTCGCAAATCCAGAAGCTCCCGCTGACAACATCGTTGTCATTATTAGACCTGCTTGGTGAAGCAACGATGAAACAAATGTAATGATTGTTTCGTTCATCGCATAGGCCATTTAATTTTAGCCTATTTTAATACAATTCAAATAATCAAATTGTGCTTAGAGGGAATTATTTTCACCGGACATTATGACCGGAGAGATTTAATATGTCGGACTTCAACAGATTTTGCCGGTCAAAAACCGGTAATTACCGGCTAACGGAAACCCTGCCATGCAGTCTTTGTTGACACACACGCACACACACACACACACACACACACACACACACACACACACACACGTCGAGCTTTATTGGGTTATTGGGTGCTTGCATTGGTGTATAACGCTAAACATTTAGTAATGTGCATTTTCAATGATGTAGCCTATATTAGCCGTTATTTTGTTTGTTATTGTTTGTTGCATTAAAATTCATTAGCACCTGCTATAAACAATCCAGCCCCCCCAGAGCTCCCCCAATGCCAATTATCTGGCGCCGCCACTGCTACCACTACTACTGCTACCACTGCTACCACTGCTACCACTGTTACCACTGCTACCACTGTTACCACTGCTACCACTACTACTGCTACCACTACCACTGCTACCACTACCACTGCTACCACTGTTCCACTAACACTGCTACCACTTACCACTGCTACCACTACTACCACTGTTACCACTGCTAACACTACCACTGCTACCACTGTTAGCACTGCTACCACTACTACTGCTACCACTACTACTGCTACCACTGTTACCACTACCACTGATACCACTGCTAACACTACCACTGCTACCACTGTTACCACTACCACTACCACTGATACCACTGCTATCACTACCACTGCTACAGTACCACCACTACCACTGCTACCACTACCACTGCTGCCACTACCACTGCTACCACTACCGGGAGACTGCAATTCGAAACTGGCCCCTGTAAATGTCCTAACCCAACCCCCTCCAATGTACAGTAAATTACCAAGTATGGTTTTGTCAATATTCCAATGTACAGTGTCCCCCACCCACCCCTCCTAGAATAGAATAGATCTTTATTGTCATTGTTACAGTTGTTACAATGAAATTTAAAATGCAACCCTAGGTGCTAGTAAAAATATAAAAACACAGTCCTAAACACAGTATTAAATATAAAAACAGGGGTAAGGTATAAATAACATTAATATAAACAGGGGGATGTAAAAGATAATTGCACTATCCCTTAATGTTGTGTGTGCGTGTGCGTGGGGGGGGGGGGTGCAAGGGAGACTGTTGTTTTGAATGAATGAAATAAAGTCGTGGAAGGAAAGGCTGCTAGTAGTGTGGACTGCTTGTACTACCTGGAGCAGTACACTCGAGGGCAACCTAGAGAGCTGGTGAAGAGCTGTCAACATATGCCATCCGACAGGGGGTACCAAAAGGCTAGAACGCTTCTGCATGAACGTTTTGGAAATGAGCAGAAAATAGCCACTGCATATATGGAGAGAGCTTTTGGATGGGCACCTGTAAAATCAGAGGATATCAAGGCCTTACAAGCATTTTTACAGCATCTGCTGTAATGCTATGGAGGACATCAGCTACATGTCCGAGATGAATATGCCATCAAACCTACGGGCAATAATCATGAAGTTACCATACAAACTCAGAGACAAATGGAGAAACATTGCTTTTGAGCATCAGGAGAGAAAGCAGGTTTCAGTGACATTGTCAATTTCATTGAAAGACAAGTGTCTATTGCATCTGATCCACTATATGGGGACATTCAAGACACTGCTGTCTCAATGTCAGAATTTAAGATTGGAAATAAAGCATCACAGGGACGCACACAGGAGAAAGGAAGCAGTTTTGCTACATCTGTAGCATCTGTTGAGTATGAAAATCAAGAAGAGAGAGACTTACCTGATAAACCAACAAGAGGATTCTGTCTGCTGTGTGAAGAGGGCCACAGTTTGGAAGCATGTCCTAAGATGGAGAAGAAGCAGCATTGTGACAAGATTGACTTTCTAAAAAGGAAGGGTGCTTGCTTTGGATGTCTATCTGTCGGGCACATAAGTTCACAGTGCCACAGCAGGCTGTCTTGCAGGATATGTAACCTGAGGCACCCTACCATTCTCCATATCCATGAAAGGGAATGGAAAGAAATAAAGTCACGACAAAATGACATACGAGATGAAAACAGAATAAGTCAAGTCACCATTCCCAAGACTTGTGGCCATAATATAGGGGCCGGAGCACAGAATTGCGTTTTTTTCTATTGTGCCTGTAACGATCAAGGCAAATAAAGGCAGCACAATCTTAAAAACGTATGCATACCTAGATCCCGGCAGTTCATCCACTTTCTGCTCTGAGCAACTGATGAGGAAGCTCAATGTGAGAGGAAAACGATGAACCAAGAAAGCTTTGTCAACAGTCACGTCATCTCCGGACTAGAGTCGCTGCACTAAATGGTGACACCTACATTGAGTTGCCCGATGTGTACACCCAACGTAAGATGCCTGTGACTCGCGATAACATCCCACGACAGGACGATTTGTATGCTTGGCCATATTTGAACACTGTGGACATTTCTGCTATTGTGGAGCTGTTAATTGGAACTAACACTCCAGAAGCAATGGAGCCATGGGAGGTGATAAACAGCAGGAGTAGAGGACCTTACGCTGTTAGAACCCTTTTGGGATGGGTTGTCAACAGACCATTGAGAGGAGGCAATGAGAGTGGGATTGGCTGCCCCACAGTCACAGTCAACCGCATCTCCATTGCTCTGAAAGATCAGTCAAAGGAGCGTCTTTCAAAAACCAAACCTATAAAAGCTGAGAAGGAAAGGACCCTCAAAGAGAAAGACAAGCCCAAGGAGGAGAAACATAAGGCTCACAAAGAGGAGAAAAGATCCAAGGAGAAGTCCTCCTCAAAGGCTGGCAGGAAAAGTGAACAGAAAGAGGAGAAACATCTGCAGGTGGACAAGGAGAAGAACACCAGGGAGGAGAAGGAGACATCTAAAAATGAGAAAGCACCAAAGGAGGAGCCGGAATATGAAGGCTACGACGTCGACAACCGTTTCCTGAACATGGAAGATACCAAGCTCAGTGCCTCCGACGACCACCACAACAGGTGGGCCTCAGACCTCTCCTCCGATATCTTCCTCTACGGGGACGACAGTTGGGACGGTCCTGTGAAGGAGTACAAGGAATACAAATCCCACAAATGTGTAGCTAAGTTAAGTGATTCTCCAGGCCTCTCTGACTCCCATAGGAAAGACTCAACACCTGATCAGGATGAACTGGACCACTTTCCAACAGGAAAAACAAAAGAGAAAGACCATAAAGAGAAGAAGGAGGAAAAGGGCATATTTGACATGGCTAAAGAGAGGAAAGACTCCCTGGAGAAACACAACAAAGATAAGTGACTCTGTGAATGCTACACACACACAAGGAACATAAAGACAATGTCAGTTCGTTGATATCCTCTGATTTGACAGGTGCCCATCCAAATGCTCTCTCCATATATGCAGTGGCTATTTTCTGCTAATTTCCAAAACGTTCATGTAGAAGCATTCTAGCCTTTTGGTACCCCCTGTCGGATGGCATATGTTGACAGCTCTTCACCAGCTCTCTTGGTTGCCCTCGAGTGTACTGCTCCAGGTAGTACAAGCAGTCCACACTACTAGCAGCCTTTCTTTCCACGACTTTATTTCATTCATTCAAAACAACAGTCTCCCTTGCACTCCCCCCCCCCCCCCCACGCACACACAACATTAAGGGATAGTGCAATTATCTTTTACACCCCCCTGTTTATATTAATGTTATTTATGCCTTACCCCTGTTTTTATATTTAATACTGTGTTTAGGACTGTGTTTTTATATTTTTACTAGCACCTAGGGTTGCATTTTAAATTTCGTTGTAACAACTGTAACAATGACAATAAAGATCTATTCTATTCTAGGAGGGGTGGGTGGGGGACACTGTACAACTGTACAAGCAAAACTGTACATTGGAATATTGACAAAACCATACTTGGTCATTTACTGTACATTGGAGGGGGTTGGGTTAGGACATTTACAGGGGCCAGTTTCGAATTGCAGTCTCCCGGTAGTGGCAGCAGTGGTAGTGGTAGCAGTGGTAGTGGTAACAGTGGTAGTGGCGGGTCCTACTAATCACCCCAAAGTACCAGAAAATACCAGAAAATACCAGAAAATACCCCAAAATACCCCAAAATACCAGAAACTACCCCAAAATACCCCAAAATACCAGAAAATACCAGAAACTACCCCAAAATACCCCAAAGTATACCCCAAAATACCAGAAACTACCCCAAAATACCCCAAAATACCAGAAAATACCAGAAAATACCAGAAACTACCCCAAAATACCCCAAAGTATACCCCAAAATACCAGAAACTACCCCAAAATACCCCAAAGTATACCCCAAAATACCAGAAACTACCCCAAAATACCCCAAAATACCAGAAAATACCAGAAACTACCCCAAAATACCCCAAAGTATACCCCAAAATACCAGAAACGACCCCAAAATACCCCAAAATACCAGAAAATACCAGAAACTACCAGAAACTACCCTAAAATACCCCAAAGTATACCCCAAAATACCAGAAACTACCCCAAAATACCCCAAAATACCAGAAACTACCCCAAAGTATACCCCAAAGTATACCCCAAAATACCGGAAACTACCCCAAAATACCCCAAAATACCAGAAAATACCAGAAACTACCCCAAAATACCCCAAAGTATACCCCAAAATACCAGAAAATACCCCAAAATACCCTAAAATACCCCAAAGTATACCCCAAAGTACCAGAAAATACCCCGAAGTATACCCCAAAGTATCAGAAAATACCAGAAAATACCCCAAAATACCCCAAAGTACCCCAAATAGTGTGTAATAGTGTAATAGTGTAATAGTAGTAATAGTGTGTAATAGTGTAATAGTGTGTAATAGTGTAATAGTGTAATAGTGTAATAGTGTGTAATAGTGTAATAGTGTGTAATAGTGTAATAGTGTGTAATAGTGTAATAGTGTGTAATAGTGTGTAATAGTGTGTAATAGTGTAATATTGTGTAATAGTGTAATAGTGTGTAATAGTGTAATAGTGTGTAATAGTGTAATAGAGTGTAATAGTGTAATAGTGTAATAGTGTGTAATAGTGTGTACTAGTGTAATAGTGTAATAGTGTGTAATAGTGTAATAGTGTAATAGTGTAATAGTGTGTAATAGTGTAATAGTGTGTAATAGTGTAATAGTGTAATAGTGTGTAATAGTGTGTAATAGTGTAATTTTGTGTAATAGTGTGTAATAGTGTAATAGTGTGTAATAGTGTAATAGTGTGTAATAGTGTAATAGTGTGTAATAGTGTAATAGTGTAATAGTGTGTAATAGTGTAATAGTGTGTAATAGTGTGTAATAGTGTAATAGTGTGTAATAGTGTAATAGTGTAATTTTGTGTAATAGTGTGTAATAGTGTAATATTGTGTAATAGTGTAATAGTGTAATAGTGTGTAATAGTGTAATAGTGTGTAATAGTGTAATAGTGTAATAGTGTGTAATAGTGTAATAGTGTAATAGTGTAATAGTGTGTAATAGTGTAATAGTGTGTAATAGTGTAATAGTGTGATAGTGTAATAGTGTAATAGTGTAATAGTGTGTAATAGTGTGTGTGTGTGTGTGTGTGTGTGTCTCCACATTATGGCTGTAGTGACTGAGGCACTCTGTACTCTGGCTGCATCCAGGAAGGGATTAACGCAGTAAAGGTTTAGTGAGACAAAGAGTGAGACATAAAAAATGTAGAGGGCTCAGGAGGTAGAGCCGAGCGCTAGTCTGGTTAATCAGAAGATTCCCGGTTCGATTCCGGCTCCTCCCGGCGGCGTGTCCGAGTGTCCTTGAGCAAGACACTTAAGCCCTGCTCGTCCCGGTGAGCAGATTGGCACTTGGCATGGTCGCCTCCGCCGTCGGTGTGTGAGTGAATGTGAGGCATAAATTGTAAAGCGCTTTGGATAAAAGAGCTATATAAATAGCTCCTTCTCCCCCTCTTCTCCCTCTCTCTCTATCCATCTTTCTCTCTCCCTCCCTCCCTCCCTCTCTCTCCCTTCTTCTCTCTCTTCCTCTCTCTCCCCCTTCTCTCTCTCCATCTCCCTCTCTCCCCCTTCTCTCTCTCTCCATCTCCCCCCTCTCTCTCTCTCTCTCTCTCTCTCTATCCATCTTTCTCTCTCCCTCCCTCCCTCTCTCTCCCTTCTTCTCTCTCTCTCTCTCCCCGTTCTCTCTCTCCCCCTTCTCTCTCCATCTCTCTCTATCCCCCTTCTCTCTCTCCATCTCCCTCTATCCCCCTTCTCTCTCTCCATCTCCCCCCTCTCTCTCTCTCTCTCCATCTCCCTCTATCCCCCTTCTCTCTCTCCATCTCCCCCCCTCTCTCTCTCTCTCTATCTCTCTCTCCCCCTCTCTCTCCCCCCCTGGTTGGTTTCCCTTGTTCCACAGCTCCTCCATCAAGATGCCATACAAGTTGGAATCCATCTTGAGTGCTAGAGACCCAGACACACACACACACACACGCACACACACACACGCGCACACACACACACGCACACTATTACACTATTACACACTATTACACTATTACCTACTATTACACTATCACACTATTACACTATTACACACTATTACACTAGCACACTATTACACTATTACACACTATTACACTATTACACTAGCACACTATTACACTATTACACACTATTACACACTATTACACTATTACACACTATTACACTATTACACTATTACACTATTACACACTATTACACTATTACACACTACACTATTACACTATTACACTATTACACTATTACACACTATTACACTATTACACTATTACACACTATTACACTATTACACTATTACACTATTACACACTATTACACTATTACACACTATTACACTATTACACTATTACACACTATTACACAAAATTACACTATTACCCTATTACACTATTACACACTATTACACTATTACACTATTACACACTATTACACTATTACACTATTACACACTAATACACTATTACACACTATTACACTATTACACACTATTACACTATTACACTATTACACACTAATACACTATTACACACTAGTACACACTATTACACACTATTACACACTATTACACTATTACACTAGCACACTATTACACTTTTACACACTATTACACACTATTACACACTATTACACTATTACACTAGCACACTATTACACTTTTACACACTATTACATACTATTACACTATTACCCTATTACACTATTACACTATTACACACTATTACACTATTACACTATTACACACTAATACACTATTACACTATTACACACTATTACACTATTACACTAGCACACTATTACACTTTTACACACTATTACACACTATTACACACTATTACACACTATTACACTATTATACTATTACACTATTACACTATTACACTATTATACTATTACACACTATTACACTATTACACACTATTACACTATTACACACTATTACTACTATTACACTATTATACTATTACACACTATTACACTATTACACTATTACACTATTACACACTATCACACTATTACACTATTACACACTATTACACTATTACACACTATTACACTATTACACTATTACACTAGCACACTATTACACTATTACACACTATTACACTATTACACACTATTACACTATTACACACTATTACACTATTACACTATTACACTATTACACACTATTACACTATTACACACTATTACACTATTACACACTATTACACTATTACACTAGCACACTATTACACTTGTACACACTATTACACACTATTACACTATTACACTATTACACTAGCACACTATTACACTTTTACACACTATTACACACTATTATACTATTACACACTATTACACTATTACACACTATTACACTATTACACACTATTACACTATTACACTATTACACACTATTACACTATTACACTATTACACACTATTACACTATTACACACTATTACACTATTACACACTATCACACTATTACACTATTACACTATTACACACTATTACACTATTACACTATTACACACTATTTGGGGTACTTTGGGGTATTTTCTGGTACTTTGGGGTATACTTTGGGGTATTTTGGGGTATTTTCTGGTACTTTGGGGTATACTTTGGGGTATTTTGGGGTACTTTGGGGTATTTTCTGGTATTTTCTGGTACTTTGGGGTATACTTTGGGGTATTTTAGGGTATTTTGGGGTAGTTTCTGGTATTTTGGGGTATACTTTGGGGTATTTTGGGGTAGTTTCTGGTATTTTCTGGTATTTTCTGGTATTTTGGGGTAGTTTCTGGTATTTTGGGGTATACTTTGGGGTATTTTGGGGTAGTTTCTGGTATTTTCTGGTATTTTCTGGTATTTTGGGGTATTTTGGGGTAGTTTCTGGTATTTTGGGGTATACTTTGGGGTATTTTGGGGTAGTTTCTGGTATTTTCTGGTATTTTGGGGTAGTTTCTGGTATTTTGGGGTATACTTTGGGGTATTTTGGGGTAGTTTCTGGTAGTTTCTGGTATTTTCTGGTATTTTGGGGTATTTTGGGGTAGTTTCTGGTATTTTGGGGTGTATTTTGGGGTAGTTTCTGGTATTTTCTGGTATTTTGGGGTATTTTCTGGTATTTTGGGGTATACTTTGGGGTATTTTGGGGTAGTTTCTGGTATTTTGGGGGTATTTTGGGGTAGTTTCTGGTATTTTGGGGTAGTTTCTGGTATTTTGGGGTATACTTTGGGGTATTTTCTGGTATTTTCTGGTATTTTCTGGTATTTTGGGGTATTTTGGGGTAGTTTCTGGTATTTTGGGGTATACTTTGGGGTATTTTGGGGTAGTTTCTGGTATTTTCTGGTATTTTGGGGTATTTTGGGGTAGTTTCTGGTATTTTGGGGTATACTTTGGGGTATTTTGGGGTAGTTTCTGGTATTTTCTGGTATTTTGGGGTATTTTGGGGTAGTTTCTGGTATTTTGGGGTATACTTTGGGGTATTTTGGGGTAGTTTCTGGTATTTTCTGGTATTTTGGGGTATTTTGGGGTAGTTTCTGGTATTTTGGGGTATACTTTGGGGTATTTTGGGGTAGTTTCTGGTATTTTCTGGTATTTTCTGGTATTTTGGGGTATTTTGGGGTAGTTTCTGGTATTTTGGGGTATACTTTGGGGTATTTTGGGGTAGTTTCTGGTATTTTCTGGTATTTTGGGGTATTTTGGGGTAGTTTCTGGTATTTTGGGGTATACTTTGGGGTATTTTGGGGTAGTTTCTGGTATTTTGGGGTATACTTTGGGGTATTTTGGTGTAGTTTCTGGTACTTTCTGGTATTTTCTGGTACTTTGGGGTGATTAGTAGGACCCGTAGTGGCAGCAGTGGTAGTGGTGGTAGTGGTAGCAGTGGTAGTGGTAGCAGTGGTAGTGGCAGCAGTGGCAGCAGTGGTAGTGGCAGCAGTGGTAGTGGTAGCAGTGGTAGTGATAGCAGTGGTATCAGTGGTAGTGGTAGTGGTAACAGTGGTAGCAGTGGTAGTGTTAGCAGTGGTATCAGTGGTAGTGGTAACAGTGGTAACAGTAGTAGTGGTAGCAGTGGTAACAGTGGTAGTAGTGGTAGCAGTGGTAACAGTGGTAGCAGTTGATGATGCTACTGGACATTGATAATTAATCATTAATAATACAAGCCAATAACAGTGTCTTTGTTGTAACATTAGTGTGTTTGTACCTTCTAATAGTCAACTTATAATTAGTCATAGTTAGATGTGAGATGTTTGTACTTGTTTTAATAGATTCTTGTATTTAGTATCTTTTATTAACAGTTTTTATATAGCCTACTTGTTTTAATGGATTGTTCTTTTTTATTTTGTGTCTTTCTAAGTATCTGCATCATTGTAAATGAGGGCCTCTCCTCAATGATTTCTCAAGTTAAAATGAAGATATAAATGTAAATTATAAAACACTATTATACTATTACACACTATTACACTATTACACTATTACACTATTACACACTATCACACTATTACACTATTACACTATTACACACTATTACACTATTACACACTATTACACTATTACACTATTACACTAGCACACTATTACACTATTACACACTATTACACTATTACACACTATTACACTATTACACACTATTACACTATTACACTATTACACACTATTACACTATTACACACTATTACACACTATTACACTATTACACTAGCACACTATTACACTTGTACACACTATTACACACTATTACACTATTACACTATTACACTAGCACACTATTACACTTTTACACACTATTACACACTATTATACTATTACACACTATTACACTATTACACACTATTACACTATTACACACTATTACACTATTACACTATTACACACTATTACACTATTACACTATTACACACTATTACACTATTACACACTATTACACTATTACACACTATCACACTATTACACTATTACACTATTACACACTATTACACTATTACACTATTACACTATTACACACTATTTGGGGTACTTTGGGGTATTTTCTGGTACTTTGGGGTATACTTTGGGGTATTTTGGGGTATTTTCTGGTACTTTGGGGTATACTTTGGGGTATACTTTGGGGTACTTTGGGGTATTTTCTGGTATTTTCTGGTACTTTGGGGTATACTTTGGGGTATTTTAGGGTATTTTGGGGTAGTTTCTGGTATTTTGGGGTATACTTTGGGGTATTTTGGGGTAGTTTCTGGTATTTTCTGGTATTTTCTGGTATTTTGGGGTAGTTTCTGGTATTTTGGGGTATACTTTGGGGTATTTTGGTGTAGTTTCTGGTACTTTCTGGTATTTTCTGGTACTTTGGGGTGATTAGTAGGACCCGTAGTGGCAGCAGTGGTAGTGGTGGTAGTGGTAGCAGTGGTAGTGGTAGCAGTGGTAGTGGCAGCAGTGGCAGCAGTGGTAGTGGCAGCAGTGGTAGTGGTAGCAGTGGTAGTGATAGCAGTGGTATCAGTGGTAGTGGTAGTGGTAACAGTGGTAGCAGTGGTAGTGTTAGCAGTGGTATCAGTGGTAGTGGTAACAGTGGTAGCAGTAGTAGTGGTAGCAGTGGTAACAGTGGTAGTAGTGGTAGCAGTGGTAACAGTGGTAGCAGTTGATGATGCTACTGGACATTGATAATTAATCATTAATAATACAAGCCAATAACAGTGTCTTTGTTGTAACATTAGTGTGTTTGTACCTTCTAATAGTCAACTTATAATTAGTCATAGTTAGATGTGAGATGTTTGTACTTGTTTTAATAGATTCTTGTATTTAGTATCTTTTATTAACAGTTTTTATATAGCCTACTTGTTTTAATGGATTGTTCTTTTTTATTTTGTGTCTTTCTAAGTATCTGCATCATTGTAAATGAGGGCCTCTCCTCAATGATTTCTCAAGTTAAAATGAAGATATAAATGTAAATTTCTCATCAAGCCAGATGCCAAAATATATATATAGGACATTTACAGGGGCCAGTTTCGAATTGCAGTCTCCCGGTAGTGGTAGCAGTGGTAGTGGCAGCAGTGGTAGTGGCTGCAGTGGTAGTGGCAGCAGTGGTAGTGGTAGCAGTGGTAGTGATAGCAGTGGTATCAGTGGTAGTGGTAGTGGTAACAGTGGTAGCAGTGGTAGTGTTAGCAGTGGTATCAGTGGTAGTGGTAACAGTGGTAGCAGTAGTAGTGGTAGCAGTAGTGGTAGCAGTAGTAGTGGTAGCAGTGGTAACAGTGGTAGTAGTGGTAGCAGTGGTAACAGTGGTAGCAGTTGATGATGCTACTGGACATTGATAATTAATCATTAATAATACAAGCCAATAACAGTATCTTTGTTGTAATGTTAGTGTGTTTGTACCTTCTAATAGTCAACTTCTAATTAGTCATAGTTAGATGTGAGATGTTTGTACTTGTTTTAATAGATTCTTGTATTTAGTATCTTTTATTAACTAATTAATTAGTATTCTTTTTTATTTTGTGTCTTTCTAAGTCTCTGCATCATTGTAAATGAGGGCCTCTCCTCAATGATTTCTCAAGTTAAAATGAAGATATAAATGTAAATTTCTCATCAAGCCAGATGCCAAAATATATATATATTGATATATATAGTAGTTGATATATAGTATAGTTGATATATATAGTTGATATATATAGTTGATATATATATATATATATATATATAGTTGATATATGCAAATCATTGTAAACAACGGCTGTGGGGGTGCTGGAGACATGATCCAATAGACTTTTATATGCCTGAGTCTCCTGAACACGGAGTGACCAATCCCAAGTTGATCGGCACTTTCTCGGCCAAGCTATAGTAACCTTTTCAGCACCCCAAATCCGCATTCGCAGATTGCCCACAGAGTCTCTCTGGATTGTCCAGAGATCTAGGTTTATCAATCTGTGCATGCGGAGTTGGGGAGTAGGTGCGAAAAAGTTACTATAGCTTGGCCAAGAAAGTGCTGATCGACTTGGGATTGGTCTCTCCGTGTTCAGGAGACTCAGGCGTATAAAGTCTATTGGATCATGTCTCCACCACCCCCACAGCCGTAGCTACAATCACTTAATCTCAAGGCTCTTATCCACATTCATTCATTTTCTCCCCCCGCTCTCTCTCCCATGAGCTCAATGTAACACAGAAGTGCAGTGGTCTATAGCTTGGACTCAAGGTCATACAGCCCACCATAGTGCTTTTCCTGAAGGATGAGCATGTCCAGTAACTAGAGAATAACACCATACAGATGGATAAGTGAGTACAGGATAAGGTGAATACATGCCTTAGTATCCCATAAAACATTGTTACCTCCCAGATATCTTATCTGGGTGTTTCCTAATGAGTCTGTCTATGAGGATATGAAGTTTACATGCTCCAACCAGGCTCCAACAAAAGGAAAAAATGGAATACTTGAGTATTCTGAATATTATTTCATGTTATCTTTTTTTTTGATCCACTTTTTCTCCCATTTTTTCCATATTTTTCTCCCATCCCAATTTCGTATCATCCAATTCAACCCTCCCCTGTCACGAACGCTGTTTCTTGCCTCCCACAAGCCGGCTGCAATGTGGACTAAGTCATACATAGCACAAGTCCCCTCCGGTACTTGAGGTAACAGCAGTCGCATCTTTTCACCTGCGCAGCTCGATCTCTCGGTGTCGAGGAGTAACGCGTGGGAGGCTCACGCTGCCCCCGACACTTCCTGATTCTACTGCGCAGGCGCTATTTCATGTTATCTTATTCATTTATTTGACAGGGACAAGTCAAAATAAATATGTTGCACTAGATATAGGCTAGCAAGAAACCTACCTTCATCTGTGGTCCCTGGGCTGTAGACATTGGTTCACATCCATTGTTTCATAGTTTGTCAATGTTTGATAACCTTGCGATGCACAAAGACAGTGGATAATGTGAAGAAACACGGTCTCACCGCGTCACATGCCTCATTTGAATACAGGTTTGTAAGTGTGTACTCTCTCCGACAAGGAAACAAGGCCTTTGCTCAAACATCCGTTTTGAGTGTTCATGAATGGGCTTTGTTCGCGTCACCCCCACCATGGGAAATGAATGGGAGGTTGGTGCAGAATTCAATATCAGCCTGAAGATGGAAAAAGTGGGATGTATCTCTGAGATGGCCCAGATAGGCCTTTAATGGGTGTGCTATTGAGCGTGAAACCCGGAGGACTCTGAGGCCATCGAGGTGACGTCGCCTACCGTTACACTCTCATGGAAACATGATTCACATGTCTTTGATATTTGTCAGATCCAATGAGATGTGGGAAAGGATATAGGGGGAGAAAAAAGATAAGACAATGTGTAAATCCTGACCTGGATACATAACCTATTACCAAAACGCACGTGTGCCATGGGCCGTGAGCCTTTGTAACAGAGCGGATCACGTCATAAAATGTGTGGGGAATATAGGAGTACCTGTCAATCATCTTGTTCGGAATTCATTCATTCCCATCAGTCACGTGATCCGCTTTAACATGAATGCCGTTAGAAAATACTACCCAGGCGGCTGGGTGGCACAGCGGACATTGCGCTCGTCACCAATGCAAGAGACACCGGTCTCGAATCCGGCTGTCAGCGCTGCCTCCGACTTGGGCCCGGCCGTCATACTGACTCAATTGGCAGAGTCAGCGGGAGGAGAGTCGATGGGTGGTAATCTGGTCGTTGTGGACAGCGACTCCTATAGGTCGGTCAGGGCGCCTGCACAGCAAAAGACAGGAAATGGCGGGGGCAGTGTGAGCCTCCTACACGTTACACTTCACCAATGAGAGTCCGCGCTGGCAGATGAAAAGAGAGCCGCTGGCTGTCTCCACATGTATCGGAGGAAGCATGTGATAGACCTCGGGGCTCCCTAGAACGACCAGTAGGGGGCACATGCGCACAACGACCAGGTAGGGGAGGGGGGAATTGGCATAACGACTAAATTGGGATGGGAGGAAAAATACAGAAAAATCAGGAGGAGAAAAAGAGGATAAAAAAATTATAATAATAAATACTACCCTATACTTTTAATGATTCTGTTGGTGTAACCCAGGTTTCAGATTCATAACTATTTAGTTATAGGAACATAAATAGTTAATGCCATTGAATAAGAACATAAATAGTTAATGCTATTGTGTAAGAACATAAATAGTTAATGTTATTGGGTCATATGTATATTCATATGAGATTAGCAACGTTTTGACCAAATCCTTTGAATTGCCTCACTGCCCTTTAAATTACCTCATGACGCAAGATAGATGTCACGACAGCCACGCCTTGCCTTATGGCAGGTGAGCCTTGCCATACGGCAGATGAGATTACAGATTGGCGGAGACTGACGCAGCTGAATGCTGCTGGATACTGAAATGAACTAGCACCATGAAATAGTTATCAAACAGTCATAAAAGATTCCCCCAGTTACAAAACCGAAGAAGTTGTTGCAGTTAAAGAGCATACCATTTCCGGAAGCGGTTTTGGTGAGTTTCATCAATATTGTGCTGTTCATTGTCGAATGTACAAAATCGCTAGCTCAAGGCTAATCAGCTAATAATGTAGCTTCATCCTGAGTCATGCTAGCGAAGCTCCAAGCTCAATTTGGTTAAATGAAAACTAGAAAGAAACCATTTCAGAAGTACTTATAATTGTATTGATATGCTGTACGATAAGAACATGGTCTATATACATTTTGACTGCTTTTTAGAGTTTAATATGGAATGTGAGGAATGTTCCCATATGCTAGCGCACTTTAGCCTAATTTAGCATAAGACAGATGGATATTCCCACGTGCTGTGATAAGGTAGCCTACTTTAGCTTAGCATAGCTAAAAGTAGCCTGATTGATTATTCATTCTAAAAGCAATGAAAAGATGATGAAGCGATAAAAGATGGTAAATAGCTTTTATTTTCTGAATGCCCATATAACGCAGGCCAGGTTTTTCTAGCACCCGTTCCACCCCTGGGAGCGGTCCACCACTCATCACATGTGCCCACGCGGGACGAGGCAGTGTGCCGGACCGACACAAGATGGCGAGCCAACCCACTGAACCTCAGATCTAGATCAAGGCTATGCCCGGCCTGATCTGATTACCCCTGTTGCCTCAACAGCCTGGTAGGATTGTGAAATTACCTTCCTCATTCCCAGTGAGGAAGTGAATCAGGAATTAACGAACTAATTGAACTTGAGCCACAAGAACTTCCAAGGACCATCATATCCTTTTCTATGACACGAACTGATTGAACGAGAACACAAGGACTTCCAAGGGCTTTGACCCTGTTTCACTTTTTGTATTTTGATATTGTATTTTGTATTTGATTGATGCACATTGTATATATGGGTACTGATATTTCTCCTATAAGAAGGGAGCGTTAAAGGGTAAATGCGCCCAGTAAGATACTTGAGCCACTGATATTTCTAGAAGGGAGAGTTAAAGGGTAAATGCACCCAGTAAGATACTTGAACCACTGATATTTCTCCTATAAGAAGGGAGAGTTAAAGTGTAATGCACCCAGTAAGATACTTGAACCACTGATATTTCTCCTATAAGAAGGGAGAGTTAAAGGGTAAATGCACCCAGTAAGATACTTGAACCATTGATATTTCTCCTATAAGAAGGGAGAGTTAAAGGGTAAATGCACCCAGTAAGATACTTGAACCACTGATATTTCTCCTATAAGAAGGGAGAGTTAAAGGGTAAATGCACCCAATAAGATACCTGAACTACTGATGTTCTCCTGTAAAGAGGATGAGTTAAAGGGTCAATGTACACAGTAAGATACTTGAATCTCACTGATAACATATTGATTATAGTTGAATCACTGCTGGTTCTCCTGTAAAGAAAGATGGTTTAAAGGGTAATTTCACCTGATAAGGTATTTGCATTCCTATAACCTTGAATATTTCTATTGGTACTTTGTTCGTATTACACCTGCAAAGGTACTTATCATTTCACCTAATAAGGTACTTGCATTCCCTGCACACTTAAAGGTTTAAATTAATATGTTTAAACACTTACCTATTGAAATGATAAACTGATATAGAGTTTACTGAACGATAAACTGATATAGAGTTTACTGATCTGCAATTGCAGAAGAAAGATAATGAGTTACTCACGAAAAAGGGATACATCTAATGTCCAACTTTAAACCTAGCTTTTAGCTTGATAACCTCAGAGACGTCTGAACCGAACCAAATGTGTTGATCCTGATATCGAACTAACCCTCCTGAAAGAAGGAGTGGTTAATGAAAGAACCTAAAAGGGATACTTCACTTTACCTCACTGTATCGTATTGTAATTGTCTAGCTAGCGCGCTTGTTGTGAATAAACTACCGGTCACTGTTATAACCTTGTCTTTGGTCTACTACTCCTGAACAATGATTAAACAATGAACAATAACAGGCCATCAACACACCTACAGCACACACACACTCACTTTAAATAAACAACACACTGTACACTTTTACACTTTACACTTTATATTTATATTGATAAGGGAATTGCACATATCTTATTCCTTATTCCTATTGCACAAGCTAAGCTATACCTCACCATTCTTGTACCAGACGTACACACTGTATATAGAGGTATACTGAAAAATCTTTGTTTACACTGTTTTTACTTGACTTGACTTTCTATTTTATACTTATTATACTATCTGTTATTATCTAGCACACTCTCAGGAGCAACAGAAGCATTTCATGCAAAGTATTCTGTATGACAAATAATAAAGAAACTTGAACTTGAAACTTTAACTGTGTATATTACTCGTCCTCTCCTCATTAGAACCTAGAACTGGTCCGTGGCGAACAGCTGTTACTGTTAGTGAGTGACACAGGTGCTACACTGGTATAATATAAGGCAGCACGAGGATTAAGAGAAGGTATATATATATAGAAGAAAGACATAAATATAGGCAGTAAAATTTAATCTTTGAAAATGTTTATATAAAATAAACAGTGTAAACAATCATATATATATATATATATATATATATATATATATATATATATATATATATATATATATATATATATATATATATATATATATATATATATATGATTGTAATATAATATATATGTAATATACACAGTTAAAGTTAAAGTTCAAGTTTCTTTATTATATATATATATATATCTTTCCTCTTTCCTCATGCCAGCCAGTCCCATGTGGTATCAAATACTCTAAAAGTATGCATTCTGATGTTTGAGTATTCTAGTGCTTGGGAATTCAAACCTCAATTCAATGACCTCTAAAGGTCATGTTAAAGTGGTATGTGGTCCAGTCATGACCTTCATCTTCATCAATCTTTGCCATGTTTTCTATGCAAAGTATTTTTCTTCAAAGTAACTAGAAACTGATGGGTTCAGATGAATGTAGTGGAGTAAAAAAAGAAAAGTACAATATTTCCATTGAAATGTAGTGGAGTAAAATGAAAATAATTATAGTACATCAAAAGTATACTTAAGTGCAGTACTTGAGTAACTGGGGATTGGTCAGAGCGCCATAGATACCAAACACTACTGTTTAAGTATTGGTCGTAGAAATTGTCTGAGTGTTGTGTTGTTGTGCAAGTGTCAACATTATCAACATCAACATAATTCGGTCTCTAATCAACTGAACCAAAAAAGGACACTGGATCTGCTGTTGTTCTGTGCGTCCCGGGGCGTAATAAAGGACTGTTCTGGAGGTCGGGGGATGCAGCCCGAGCTGTTGTGGATGTAGGAGCGGCATGTGGAGCTATGCCCAGGCCCCACAGCTGCGTGGCACAGGCGGTACAAACAGCCCTTCTCTTAAGTCACATGGCTCCTTTCATGCCTTCCACACACTGAACCATTGATGTTGGGGCTGCCCCCCATCTCCGCTGCACAGCCCAGGTCGCTGCAGACGTCAGCCTCTTTTTTGGTGCTTAACCCTTTCACTACCACACTGATTGATTGATTGATTGATTGATTGATTGATTGATTGATTGATTGATTGATTGATTGATTGATTGAACATTTTATTAACAGATTGCAGAATGGGTACACTACAGTACAGCTCAATACACACAATTGTTAAGGGTATGCAGAACAGAGAAAGACTTTCGTCTTGTTTACATCAGGGTCCCCCATTTTCAATTCATCATAACATAAATGACATACAGGTAGACAGTACTGTTGCATCTAGACATTTATGACATTTATGACATACCAGATCTACGAATATACAGTACTGTTTATGAGTACAAAAAAATCTAAAAAGAGAGTATATACAGTACATTTGAGGGGGAAGAAACTACATTGGAGGAGGTTGGGTAGGTGGGGGGGGGGGGTAACTGTACATTGGAGGGGGTTGGGTTTGGACATTTACAGGGGCCAGTTACGAATTGCAGTCTCCCGTAGGTGCTCTTTGAGAGTGGTTTTGAAGGTGGGTAGTGATTCACATTCCTTTACAGCTGTGGTATAGGGCGTTCCACATTGATGTGGCATAATTGTGAAACGTGTTTAGTCCCTTGTTTGAGCCGAATCTGGGTTTAACATGATTTGTGGAGCTCCCTCTGGTGTTGTGGTAGTGGTATTCACTGACCTTTGGGAAGTATTTTGACATGTACATGGGTACCTTAGTGGTGTAGTGTATCTTGTAGACCAGGCCCATTACAAGTTGCTGTACTCTGTCGTCTACTCTAAACCATCTTAGGTTGTCAAAGTGGGCAGGGGTGAGGTGGGTTCTTGGAGTAAGGTCAAGCAGTAGTCTGACCAGTTTGTTTTGAGATGATTTTGTTTTTAGCGCCTTTGAGGTGCTTTGCTACCATGAGGTGCAAGCATAGTCGTAGTACCCTTGAATGAGTGCTCCTGCCAGAGTCTTCAGGGTATTCTTGTTTACCAGAGAGGAGATCCGCTACAAGAATCTAGTTCTTTGGTTGACTTTTTTTTATTACATTGGATGCCATTTTGTCACAGGAAAGATTTGCCTCTAGGATGGAACCCAGGTATGTAATTTCATCTTTCCTTGTGACAATATTGTAACTGAGAAGCCGTCGGTCTTGCTGAGTTTGTTATTTGAACCGAAGAGAATGGACTCTGTTTTACCCAGGTGTAATGATAGTTTGTTATCAACGAGCCAGGTGCAGATTCTGCCGAGTTCCGAGCTGAGGGTTTTTTCAACCTGTAACTTGTTCTTGTCAGAGACCAGCAGGGCTGAGTCGTCCACGAACAGGAACAAGTTGCAGTCACAAGCTGACCCCATGTCATTTGCATAAATTAAGACCAGTAACGGGCCTAGTATGCTTCCTTGTGGAACACCACAGCTCACTGGGAGGGGGGGGGGATACCGTTTACCTCCACCATCTGTTCTCTCCCCTCCAGGTAGGATTGCATCCAGCTCGCTGATAGACTATCAAAACCAATTGCTTTTAGCTTGTCAATCAGAATGGAGAGATTGACAGTGTCGAAGGCCTTTTGTAGGTCCAGCATGACCATGCCGCAGTATTTGCCCGCGTCCACCTCTTGTTTGATGTGGTCGTTCAAATAGAGAACCGTCTGTAGTGTGGTAGTGGAAGGGTTAACCTTCTGTATGTAGTGTGGTTGTGAAAGGGTTCTATATCATACTAGCTTCCGCTCAGCGTCATCTGCACACATCTCACTCCAGTGACGTGCACTGAATAAAAACTTCACAATGTACCTTTACATACCAACATCCGTCTGACCACACCCCCATCCGCTACCTACATAAGCAGGGGTGGGGCCACACACTCATCTCCTTCTCAAATTTCACCCCAATAGAGTGCCTGTATACCAATCACTTGAAATGGGAAAGAAAGTATTTATCTGAAGAAAGGAAGAACAAGGAGATACGTTGACGTTATATCTTTATTTTCTCTCTCACTATTTCGAGAAAATACGGCGATAATGTCTTCGTCACTGGAGTGTCTGGAAGATGATGATCATTCTGACCTCCACCGGCTTTTTCGTATTAGGGGCTTGCGTCGCTGATATACTCCCCACCTGCAGTCCTCCTTGCTGCGGCTGGATAGGTATTGAACCTCCGGTCATACAGCTGGACTGTGGGAGGCACCGGCTGTTGTGAGAAACTGGTTGCTTCCGAGCTGGGTGAGTAATGTTTTGCTTGCGAGCACTAGTTGTCTGCTAGTGCTATGGGGGTTAGCTGACAATTTTACGAAGGCCGGCCCCAGATTGGGGTCCTCTGCTCGGCTTCTTAGGCGGCGGACGGAGGATCTTGGTCTGACGCCCATGATGGTCAAACTAGTGGGCCGCGACCGAGACCTGGTTGAACCCGGGATTCTCTGGACAAGCGGATGCTTCTCTGTCCCGTGCAGGCCCCATCTTTCACATGAATGTGGAAGTACACCCTAAAGCACGAGGAAATGTGGGCATGGATCTTCTTTATCGGTAGTTCCATGCTCAAGTCGGCTGCAGCCCGTATGGGAATTGAGCCGACTCCGCTGCATGTCTGGTAAATCACAGTTGAAAACTGTGTTGACATTTCTTTTTTTCTTCTCTCTTAGGATGAGGAGGGACTCAGGCGGCGGCCTGTCTGAAGTGTGGCCTGTTATGTCATTGTGTACAGTTCAGGTGATAGCTGCTTAGCTGGCGTGCTAGTTTGTGGCCTACTGTTGTTGGCCAGTCAGCTGTTAGCTGCAGCGCTAGCTTGTTGTGTTCACTAGGCTAGGAAACGTTAGCTTGTTGCTATCAGTCGGGCGGCTGTTAGCTTAATGCTACACTGTTGAACGTTACTGTGACTATAACATGCCTTAAACACTCTGACTACGACGTCATCTTTGACAGAGGATGTTAGTCGACCCTACACCTGGGTGCCATGCCAGCGAGGACTTCGTCAACATGGAGAACGGCGGCTGGGTGGCGTAGCGGACATTACCCTCGTCACCAACGCAGGAGATGCCGGGTTCGACTCGGTGTCCCGTTAACCAGTGTTGCAGTCCTCTCGGCCTGTGCTCAAGGTGGAGGTAGGAGTCCTGACCGGACTTTAAACACTTCTTCTTTCCTTCCCTTCTAAATGTTTTGTAATAACGATGTTTCCAAAACGAGTGTTGCTGCAATACATTGAGGATACGACGCGTGTTGTGTGTGAATTGTCTTGTCACTGGTATAGCTTCTCTCTCCATAGAAAATCGGCGTTGTTTTTTACATGTGTAAAAATAAACTGGTTAGTTGTGATGAGAACATGTGTGTTCATGTAACGTTTGTAACGTGGGTGAACTCACAACTAAGAGGGTTAATTAACCTGTGAAGCTATGCTTAGTGACATGTGATTGAGGAATGAATCCTTTCTCAGCCTGTGATGACAATGAACAGCATGTTCACATATTAACAGGGGTACCTGTTCAATCTGGTCGTATCAAGGGTAAGGTAGGAGGGGTGACCCCCCCGGTTTCCCTGGGGCTTCCCCCCCCTCCTCTCAGACATGTTTGTTTACAATATATTGTGTCACTGTGTTTGTGGGGTTATGATGTAACCCTCAGCTTAAGCTGCTGGGGTTGTGCTTCCGCTTGAGAAACTATTCTTTTCCTAGGGAAAATGTTGTTTGGTCACTTATCATGTGTGCTTAGCAAGGCCTGTGGCCAATACGTAATCAAGGACTTATGTCTCTCTCGTTATGAAAAACGGCGTTCCTCTGTAGTAAGAGTGTACTTTTGCCATTTTTTGTTGTGATGAAGGGTTGTGTGTGTCGTTGAGATTTACAACTGGGTTAGGTTTTGGCCCACAGAAGCACATGTGTAAGTCTGGTACCGGGGCTCATAAAGGGGCCCTCTCTGTTCTGTGTTTTTTCCTTAGTAAAAATCAGATAGCAGGTTAGCACATGAGCTATGTGAAGCTGTTAGATGCTTCATGTAGCATGCTATGACTGGGTCATGCTATACTTTGTCATTACATCGTATCAGGGGTGAGGGGTCGTAAAGGGGTGAACTGGTAAACCTTTCCTCCCCTTTTCTGATTGGTCAGGGGTTGAAACCCCCTGTCCTTCAGGGTTCCTGTCACGTTGCTGTTCGGCACGTTACAGGGTAGGGGGGGGAGGGGAGGGAGTTTCCTGGTCCCACGCCCTGAACGATTGGGCGTGTGCACCGCGGAAATTCCCCCGCCATAGAGTACGTCACTGAGCGCGTTTCTATTGGTAAGACTTCCGTGAGTTGTTCAGGTTCCATGTTATGGATCTGTTTCAGGGAGTTGTCAGAGCTCCTCCTCACGAAGCTCCTCCTCAGGGAGAAGTGCCTTCTGTGAGTTCGGACCCTCCTTCCCAGTGAGGGAGCCTCTTCAGAGTTTCAGAGCCTCCTCCTCAGATTGTCAAGGTGAGTAGAACTTCAAAAAGGAGTTCTGCTCTATTGTATGTGTATTCGATTCAATTCGATTATTGAGTGTGTATTGGTTCAGAGCCTCCTCCTCGGAGAGTCCTAACCCAAGTGTTACATAGCTCAATGTTGCAATATTTCTTTTCAATCTATACAGCTCGCATGGGAAGTCTCTCTGGGGGTTACCCGTCCTCTCCTTTTTGGAGTAGGTGGATGGGGTATTGTTTAGGGTTTCCCTGACTCCTCACCTTATAGGTCTGTTGAGTCATGGGTTTCCCCCCGTCATAGGGGTACGTCGCTCACCGTCCCCTCTTATGAAGGGTGGTTGACGGGGTGGTGTTTCCCTCAGCCGCGTCGCATGGGACCCATGTCCGTATTATTTTTTCTTTTTCTGGAAAATGTAAAATAAAAAAAGCGTCTTCTTGTCGTTCCCCAGGCGGCTTGGAGGAACGGTGTCTTGTTAGACTATCCATTGATGTGTTTTGGGTCTCGACGCATACATAGTGCTGGCTCTGGGTGTTTCTGATAGGAATCACGCATGAGGCTGGTGCGCCTTGGTTGCTCGTTATTAAAACGGCGTTTTTATGGGCGGTTAGGTGGCGTAGCGGAGATTGCGTTCGTCACCAACCCCGGAGCTGTGAGCTGGATTCGCCTGTTCGAATCCAGCTCACAGCTCCCGGGTTGTCACCAGCTTGGCTGGCCGTTCACACTAATACAATTGGCTGTATTAGAGGGTGGGAGAAGCTGGCGGGGTGGGTCCGGGTCGTTGTAAACAGCGACTCCTACAGTTCGGTCGGGGCGCCTGCTAAGCGCGGATAGGACCTGAGTGGGATAGTGTGATCCTTCCACACGCTACGCCCTCTCAGGGAGGATCCGCGCTGCCAGGTGAAAAGAAGCGGTTGATTGGCTGGACGTGTGTCGGAGGAAGCACGTGATAGCCTCCACTCTCCCAGATGATCTGACTGTGGGGGGTAAGTGCGCAGCGACCAGGAAGGGGATTGGGAATTGGCATACGACTAACATGGGGATGGGAGAAAATCAGAGGAAAATGGAGGGGGAAAAATATCAACAATAAAAAAAAAAGGCGTTTTTATAGGGCAACTGGGATGGAGTTTGTCTCTTCCGAGTGCCAGTTTACTAGGTTTGTCTTGACGAATTCTCGTTCATATCTGGGGGATGTTAATGGAATAGATCAAAACATAGGTAGAGGGGTCTCACGCCCTTGGGGTGGGCCACTGAGCGCGGTACAAATGGGACCGTCTATACCCTCTATAATGTTTAGATCGACACGCGTCCCTACCCCCTCTCCTGGAGTGGGGATGTCGGCATGATTAGGGCACGGGACTGAGTCTGGTCGCGCTGGTCCAGGTCAGTTAACCCGTTGTCCGCCGGGGACGCAGATCTTCTGTTCTGAGGGACTTGTGCTTTTTTCAGGGGGAAAAATTCCGGGTTGGCCCGGGTGTCACAGGGTTGGGCGTTATGGAGACCCTGTTTGGATTGGGTACATGTTGTACCCTGTGCTGTCATGGGGGGCTGGTTCTCCTTTTCCTTTCGCCCCTCTCTTCTCCCGCTTACGCATGGCTGAGAGGGGGCTGTTGAGGTGGTTTTTTATAGTACTCCTCTGGCATCCCTGTGTACGTCCCGGTCCGCCGGGCCCGGTCCGAAGTCGTTTTCGTCGACCCGTAGGCCTGGGATAACCCCTTTTTGTAAACTGAAACACTTGTACTGCGGTATAGCCAGTGTATACCCGCAGGTGTGTTTTGGAGTTTTTTCCTGAGGGGTTATAGGAACAACCACCGCATGAAGGGGGTGGTTGATTCCCTGGTGTGTTGGAGCGGAGTCAACTCCCGGGTTACCCGGTTGAGTGTGCCCCTGCACGTTCATGACGTCTGCCAATCGTGTCTGCCTTCTCTGCCTCGGCCCCTCTGGAGAGTCTGGGTTTTTTGGTGGAGGCTTTGTCATGGTGCGCAACAATGCCAGCATACGCCCCTTCCGCCGGGGTGCTGTTTTCAGTTGACCCCTTTGGCGCCTGTCTCGTCCGCAGTGCTCCAGGCTCGGGTCAAGTGCCTGCTGCCTGGATTGAGGGATCGACCTCTTCTGGAGGTCGTCTCCCCGGTGCGCTGCCTGCTCCCGCTGTAGTGTAGCCTCTTGAGTGCTTCGAGTTACAGCCGTGCTGACTGCCTGAGTATGCCAGGGTCAGTGTGCCAGGTGGCGTGCTAGTGGGGGGAAGGGCCCGCTCTTGGATGGGCCCTGTCCGAATACGCTGGCGATGTGGGGGGCGGTGTCACTAGTGACCGCCTGGTGAGGTCTTGATGCTGTGGCGTCGTTGACCTCTCCGGGCCCCCTTTTTCCGGGGGGCTCCAGTCCCTTCTGGGTCTGGGTCTTCCTTCGCGCTCCGCTGCTACGGCCTTGCCACAGGGTCGAGTTTGCTCTTGACCCCGTGATTTTGGGGGCGGTAACGTGGTTTGTTCCTTCCGTTCGTTCCCTGGTGGCATGCGGGTTGTGCGTGTGCGTAGTCGTGGGGTCAAGCCACGGTCTGCTCACCCTGTGCGTTGAGTTGCTCGAGTTCCTCTTCGCACGGTCGGATCCGTCTCCCTCCCGTCCTCCAATAGGGAGGGTATCCTCCATTAGGGAGGGTCGGGGGGCTCGGTCCTCCCCGGTCTGATGGTTGTGGGGGGCCTCAGCGGGGTACATTTGTTGAGCTTCAAGCTCCCGCTCAGCTCCCGTTGTGCAGATGACGCTGAGCGGAAGCTAGTATGATATAGAACAATAGGTTATGAATATAACCGTAGTTCTATGAATACTAGTGACGCTCAGCGTCTAGACGCCACTGCGGCCCTTGATCTTTCCTGGTGGTGAAATTTTTGGGAAGGAGATGAGTGTGTGGCCCCACCCCTGCTTATGTAGGTAGCGGATGGGGGTGTGGTCAGACGGATGTTGGTATGTAAAGGTAAATTGTGAAGTTTTTATTCAGTGCACGTCACTGGAGTGAGATGTGTGCAGATGACGCTGAGCGTCACTAGTATTCATAGAACTACGGTTATATTCATAACCTATCGTTAACCCTTTGTCATGTGGCAGTGAAAGGGTTCACTTTCTTATTGTCGCAGTGAAAGGGTTAATGTTGACATCACAGAAAAGTGCATCATTAGGAACAAACATACATATGTAGCGGAGGCTATTTTGGGATTGATAACAATATTTACAATAACCTTACAGTATAAAGCATTTATAAATTGTGAATAAAATAGTATGTAGTTGAAGGTGTTGAAACTTGATGACAATGGTTCACCATTGAAATATTGAAATCTGCTCTAAAGAAAAATAAATTATATAAAAAATATCTACAAAGTCCTACTCCATACATAACCATCTTCTTAGAAATGCCAAACAGGATTATTATAGTGACCAATTTATTAGCGCTACAAATAACATTAAATTGACATGGGACACCCTGAAAACATTACTCAATATGAGACACTCCTCTTCTCCATCCCCAGCTGAATTTCAGGATGGTACGGATAAGATAACAGAGCCATCCCAAATTGCGAATAGTTTTAACAACTTCTTCGTGAATGTGGGACCATGTCTTGCAAAACATATAGGCAATGCTCTTGGTTATCCCACTGATTTTATAAGTAAAGAGTATGCTTCTCTAAATGCTTTTGAGCCTGTAAAGACCTCAGAAGTACTTGATATTATTATGAGCCTCAATAACTCTTCTCCTGGCCATGATGAAATTCCAGCCTCTTTGATCAAAAAGGTTGCATCTTCAATTATTGATCCTTGTTGACAGTCACTTATGGGGCGACAATAAGTTGGTCATGACGACAAGGTCTTCTCACTTAGCCATTAACCGGCGTGGTTTATTATCACATTGCATACTAGCAGTACATGAGACCTTCTCTCAGTGAGAGGTAGATGGGAAAGATCCTTCTCTTGTGAGAGCGACGGAGGAAGAGACAGAGGGGGAGTTAACATCTCCTTTTATACCTCTTACCTGGCGCCAGCATTAATAGCTCTGCCTATAGCGCCCTCTTGTGGAAACAGTTAGACAGTTACATGCAATCGTATACATTACATAACTTTAACATCCTTTATCATAATTTTTTTCCATGTCCCTTGAATCAGGCACTATCCCTCAAGCCTTCAAAGTTGCCAAGGTTATACCGCTGTTTAAAGCTGATGACCCCTCTGTATTCTCAAACTATTGTCCTATATCCATACTACCTTGTTTTAAAAGAAATATTGAAAAGCTGGTATATAGTAGAATCATGAAACATCTAGATGACAACACTATCTTGTTCGAACATCAGTACGGCTTTAGAAAAAAATACTCTACATATATGGCTACAATTACCGCTGCGCTGGAGAAAAATGTATATACCTTAGGCATTTTCTTAGATTTATCAAAGGCTTTCGACACAGTGAATCATGAAATTTTATTATCAAAATTGTCATGTTATGGTCTTAAAAAACAGGCTATACAATGGGTTGAGAATTACTTAAACAATTTGTAATGGTAATCGATCACAGCTTGTTACAGTTGGGGTAAGTGTGTTGGACCCATGCGCAGAGTAGAACAGAGGAGGCGGAATGCGATGGTTGCTCTTTCACAATAACACAGTATTTTATTGTAGATCACGGAGCAAAACACGAAAACAAACACTTTGAAAAGGGGAAAGGAAAGGGGAGGCAGTAGCCTCCAAAAACTAGATAACAACACTAAATAAGGGATGAATAAAAAGGCGAGGCCGCTCAGTCTCTGCAATTCTCTACGCGAGAAATACAATAATATAATAACATGAATACAATAATAATAATAAGCACGGCACCGACCGCGGTGTCATAATTACCCTCCAAGAGGGAGCAATAACAAATCCTTCAGGCAAAGTACTCACGTCTGGTTCAGTGAACAACTGACAATGAAACAGCACACCAGGTGAACATTATGAAGGACAGCAACACAGAGCAGGCGCTAATCAGAGCAATCAAGACAATTAGGAGAAGGGGAAATGGTGAAATACTCCAGGTGAGGGCAAAACCCCAAACGTCACAGTATCCCCCCCCCCCCCCGACGAACGGCACCTGACGTTCACCTAGGAGCCTCAGGGTGCAGTCGACGGAAGTCACTAATAAGACTGCGATCTAGAATATCCCTCTGAGGCACCCAGGATCGCTCTTCTACCCCGTAACCCTCCCAATCCACCAAAAACTGAAACCCCCTACCCCTCCGCCGGCAACCCACGATCCTCCGCACAGTGTAGACCGTCTGTCCATCAAGGATGTGGGGCGGAGGAACAGCAGGGAGAGGCGGGGACATGGGCGAAGTGAGGAAGGGTTTCAAAAGAGAAACATGGAATGTCGGATGAACCCGCATGGAAGTTGGGAGTAGCAGCCTGTAGGCCACTGGGTTCACCCGACGAACCACCTTAAAGGGACCCACAAAGCGTGGAGCCAGCTTTCTGGAATCGACCCGGAGGGGAAGATCCCGGGTCGAGAGCCAAACCCTCTGTCCTGAACGGAAAACCGGGGCCAGGCGGCGCTTGCGGTTGGCCTGACGCTGAGACCTAACAGAGGCCTTCTGCAACGCTGACCGAACCCGGCTCCAGGTCCGGCGACAGCGAGCCACGTGAGCCTGGACGGAGGGCACCTCAGCCTCCTGCTCCTGCTCAGGAAAAAGGGGAGGTTGAAAGCCATATTGGCATTGGAAGGGGGACAACCCCGTGAAGGAACAGAGGAGGGTGTTATGGGCGTATTCCGCCCACGCCAGCCTCCGACTCCATGTCGCCGGATTACCGGACACGTAGCACCTTAGTACGCCCTCCAGATCCTGGTTGACGCGCTCCGTCTGCCCGTTGGACTGTGGATGAAATCCAGATGACAGGCTGACGGAAGTGCAGAGACTGGAAGCAAACGCCTTCCAGAATCTGGAGGCGAACTGAGGGCCCAGAACTGACACAATATCCTGAGGGAGCCCGTGGACCCGAAAAACGTGCTGCACCACTAGGTCAGCCGTCTACCGGGCCGTGGGGAGTTTGGGGAGAGGGATGAAATGGGTCGCTTTGGAAAACCACCACCACCAAAATGGTAGTAAGGCCATCGGAGGGAGGGAGTCCTGATATAAAGTGTAATGATATGTGTGACCAGGGACGTTTTGGAATGGGAAGGGGACGGAGGAGCCCCGCCGAGGAACGGCGAGAGGTTTTACTGCGTGCACACACCGGGCAGGCTGCCACAAAGGAACGCGTATCCCCCTCCGCCATGGGCCACCAGAACCTCCTGCGGATGAAATCCAGGGTCCTGGCGGCCCCAGGGTGACCGGTAAGGGAGGAGGTATGCGCCCATTGCAACAGCCATGAACGTGCAGCCTTGGGCACAGCCGCACCGGGGGACCCCCCCCCAGGATCAGGCTCCCGTGCCAGTGCCGACCTTACCACCCTGTCTATGCCCCATGACACGGGAACAAGAATAAGGGCCTGGGGAATAATGGGATGGGGTATCTCCTCTCTGTCCGTTGGATCAAACTGGCGAGAGAGTGCGTCTCGTTTTAGACCCGTCCCGTTTTAGACCCGGGCCGAAAGGAGATGGAGAAGCGTAAGCGCATGAAGAATAACGCCCACCTGGCATGGCGAGGGTTAAGGCGCTTAGCCCCCTGGATATAAGCCAGGTTCTTGTGGTCGGTCCACACAATAAAGGGTTGTGCGGCCCCCTCCAACCACTGCCTCCATTCCTCCAAGGCCAACTTAATGGCCAACAGTACCCGATTCCCCACGTCGTAATTGCGTTCGGCTGAGGACAGACGATGCAGGGGGAAAAGCGCAAGGATGCACTTTCCCGTCCTTTAAGCATCTCTGGGAGAGCCCCCCCCCCCCACTGTGACATCGGAAGCATCCACTTCTACCAGAAATGGAACCTCCGGATCGGGTGGATCAATGTTTGAGGTCACGGAAAGCGTTCTCTGCTCGAGGCGACCAGTCAAAGCCTGGCAGAGACGATTTCGTGAGGGCCGTTAAGGGAGCAGCTAGGGCATTAAAGTTGCGAATAAAGCGCCTGTAGAAATTGGCAAACCCTAAAAAACACTGCAGCTGTTTGAGCGAGGAAGGACGAGGCCAATCTAAGACAGCACTCACCTTGGCCGGATCCATACGCAGATCGCCCCTGGTTAGTACAAACCCCAAAAAGGACACCGTACCTGTATGGAAAACACATTTTTCTGCCTTAACAAACAGCTGATGCTGGAGGAGACGCTGGAGAACTTGTCGGACGTGCTGTTGATGCTGCGATATATCACGGGAAAAAATAAGAATGTCGTCCAGGTACACGTAGGCCGACACTCCTATTAGGTCCCGCAGCACGTCATTGACCAGCGCCTGGAAGACTGCAGGAGCGTTAACCAAGCCAAAGGGCATGACTAGGTACTCGTAATGCCCGTTGGTGTGTTAAACGCAGTCTTCCATTCATCCCCCTCTCTAATCCTAATTAAACTATAGGCATTGCGCAAATCCAGCTTGGAAAAGACTTGCGCCCCCTGTAATGACTCGAAGGCGGTGTCCATGAGCGGGAGGGGGTAACGGTTTTTGACAGAGACGTCATTTAAACCATGATAATCTATGCAGGGACGTTGTCCTCCATCCTTCTTAGCTACAAAGAAGAAGCCCGCGCCAGCGGGTGAGGTGGAAGGGCGTATGTGACCTGCGGCCAGCGCTTCCTCAATGTAGCTATTCATGGATAATGTCTCCGGATGGGAGAGGGAGAACAGACACCCCCGAGGTGGGAGGCAGTGCTTTAGCACAGGCTTTGCTAAAAACCTCCCCCAGGTCCCAATAAACACTGGGCACCCCTGTCAAGTCGGAATTGGGGGGAGACGTAGAGCCTGTAGCGCCAACAGCTACTCTGGAGTGGGACAGACAAGAAAGCAAGGCGGGTGAATTTTCGATGGAAAGCGGCCGAGCGCCTCTCGCCAGCGAAAGCTCACCCGTCGACCAGTTAATACACTGGTTATTAGTTACCAACCAAGGATGACCCAAAACAATAGGAGAATGTGGTGAAACAATGATATAGAAGTGCAAGGATTCTCACTGACCCCCTGCAACCTAGAGACGCCCTAGCGCCGTGCACTGAGTAATAAAGCCAGTACCCAGAGGTCGGCCATCAAGAGCCTGGACAGGGACTGGTTCCTCTAAACCCTCTAAGGCAGTGGTTCTCAAACTGTGGTACGCGTAATTCAAAAATTCCTGCACCAGAATGCAGGAAATTAAGTTTTTGTAACAAAATAATTGTGTGTGTGTGTGTGTGTGTGTGTGTGTGTGTGTGTGTGTGTGTGTGTGTGTGTGTGTGTGTGTGTGTGTGTGTGTGTGTGTGTGTGTGTGTGTGTGTGTGTGAGAGAATGACGGACAATTGCTTGCTGTGTGTGAGAGAGAGAGAGAGAGAGAGAGAGAGAGAGAGAGAGAGAGAGAGAGAGAGAGATAGAGATAGAGAGAGAATTAAGTACATTTGCTGAAATACAGTTGTTCTTAATTTTCTCACTTGTTATGTGAGAATGTTAGTTATTATGTTCTCAATGCCCCTTGCATTGTATGAGTTGTGTGGAAGCGTTTGCTAGTTCTAGTGCTATCCCTTTGTACATTGTGGCTGTGTCTGACAAAAGTTAACAATAAATAATGGTATTAGGAATACATTTGCCTCCTGCGTGAACTGTGCATAGCTGAATAGACTGTATTTTAACGCCGGTCATATGGTGGTACTTGGAGAGCCAGCTACGTTCTCAGGTGGTACTTGGTGTAAAAAGTTTGAGAACCACTGCTCTAAGGGAACCCCCCACTCCCGGGCCAAACCCTCGTGCATGAGATTCCCCGCTGCCCCTGAATCTACCAAGGCCTGTGCCTGCCTAAGATGAACCCCCCACCCAATAGCGACATCAAAAAAAGTTCGGGACTTGTTGGTAGATGCCCTTTCGCTAGCACCCCTGCCGATCCTAGCAAGACCCCCCGCTTCCCGAAGTTTCAGGACAGGTGGCAAAGTGGTGACCGGTACGCCCACAGTGGAAGCAGCGCTTCTGTTCGATACGTTGCCGCCTCTCGACATTGGAGAGGCGCACTGCACCCAGCTGCATGGGTTCGTCGCCCACATCCTCCTCTGGGACCGGTCAAGTGTCCCGTAACCGGGAGGGAATCGAGGAGGTACCTGTGGCAATGAGTCTCTCTCCCGTGCTTGCTCCCGGCGACGGTTGTCCACTCGGATGGCGAGGTCGGTGACGTCATCCAGAAGTTCGGGAAGGTCCCGGAGAGCCAGCTCGTCCTTCATCCTCTCCGAGAGTCCCTGGACAAAGAGAACGACCATGGCGCGTTCCTCCCAACCCGTTTGTCGGGCCACAATGCGGAATTCAATGGCGTAGTCGGCCACTGAGCGGTTACCCTGTCGACAGGTCGTGAGCCGTCGACCTGCCTCGTAGATGGAAATTACCCAGGAGGTGTCGAAGACCTTCCGTAACTCCCGGGTAAAGGTGGTGACGCTGGTGCAGATCGGCGAGCTGACCTCCCATTCTGCCGTGGCCCAGGAAAGGACACGGCCTGTCAGCAGGGTTATGATATACACCACCTTGGACTGCTCAGTGGGGAAGGTGAGAGGCTGCAAGCTGAAGATGAGAGAACACTGCGTGATGAACTCTCTGCAGCCCTCTGGACCTCCACCGTAGCGCTCTGGAGGAGGAAGACGCGGCCCCTACCCAGATAGGAGGTAGCGCCGCCTCTGCTGCTGCTGACGCCGCCTCTGCCGCTGCTGTGGCTGCTGCTGCTGCTGAAGCCGCTGCTGCTGAAGCCTAGTTGACTCCCTGGATGTCGGTGGTGAGAGCCCCCACACGTCGAAGCTCGACCTCCACTTGCAGTTGGTTGCGGTTGAGCTTGGCAACCAGAAGCCCCTGCGCCGCCAGTGCCGAACGGAGTTGATCTGCTGGGTCCATGCTCTTTCACAATAACACAGTATTTTATTGTAGATAACGGAGCAAAACACGAAAACAAACACTTTGAAAAAGGGAAAGGAAAGGAGAAAGTAGCCTCCAAAAACGAGATAACAACACTAAATAAGGGATGAATGAAAAGGCAAGACAGCTCAGTCTCCACAATTCTCTACACGAGAAATACAATAATATAATAACATGAATACAATAATAATAAGCACGGCACCGACCGTGCTTGCGGTGTCACAATTACCCTCTAAGATGGAGCGATAACAAATGCAAAAAGAAATAAGAACAAAAACATTTCAGACAGAACCAAGATTTGTACCAATAACAATGAACTTTCACAAGTTTCATCTGTGAAGTTCTTAGGTGTCAATATCGATGAGAAACTCTGCTTTAAGAATCATTGTGAAATTGTTTGCAAGGTTTCAAAATCGTTGGACATTATAAAAAGGGTTAAAACCAATTAAAAAAGTGCACATTACTAACTTTGTACTACAGTTTAATTTATCCTCACATCTCTTACTGTAATATAATTTGGGCCAACACTTACCCTTCTTACTTACAAGCAATCCATAGATCTCAGAAATCCTTTGTAAGAATTGCAACCAACTATTCTTATTTAGCCCCAACCAAACCATTATTTAAACAACTGCAACTACTCACAATTTATGAGGTCAACAAGTACCAAACAGGGGTTCTTATGTATAAAGTAATTGGTCTTCCTTCATCTTTACCTTACTTCTTTCAAAGTAATTTTGAGTTTAATTCTCATTATCATGCACATCTCACAAGAATAAATAATGACTTGCGCATTCCTTTCTGTAGGACCTCTGCTGCCAAATTCTCATTTGTTTATCAAGGTGCAGTGATGTGGAATGATATACAAAATCTAACAGAAACATGTTCCACCTTAAATACATTTAAAAGCAAGCTTAAAAAAGAACAACAGATCCTGTAGTCTGTAGTATCCATGTGTATTTGTGAGTAGTATTTTTTTCCACCATTATAATTGTTGTATAATGCTGTATTGTATGTATCTGTGTGTATGAGAGAGGGATATGCACAAGTGTGTTACGGTTAGCAGGTAAGTGGGAGTTCCAGTTGTCGAGGAAGGAGACGGAGAAGTGTTTACTCTTCAAAACAGGTTAACTCTTTATTTAAGAGAACAAGAGTAAATGATACAGAACAGAGAGAGTTGGGTCAGCACTTGTTCAGGCGGTCCTGCTCGTAGTTTCAAGTGAAGCTCTAGCAAAGAACAAGAGACAGAGCAGACATTATAAAGGCACATTCCAAACATTCCAACGTGTCAATTAGTGACAGCCAGAATGACAGCCAGTGACAGCACCCAGATGTGACAGACAATTAGTGCGAGACAGCAAATCAGCAGTGACATACAAAGTGTAACCCAAACAACAGGAAGTAAAGCAGACAGACAGTAGGGTACTATCCTAAGGAGGATAGGACCCAGAACGTTACAGTATCTCCCCCCGACGAACGGCACCTGACGTTCACCTAGGGGCCTCGGGATGCATCCGCCAGAAATCATCGATCAGGCTGGGATCTAAAATATCCCGTTGAGGCACCCAAGAACGCTCTTCTACCCCGTACCCCTCCCAATCCACCAAGAACTGAAACCCCCTACCCCTCCGCCTACAACTCAGGATCCTCCGCACCGTATAGACAAGCTGACCATCAATAAAGGGGGGCGGAGGAACCGCCGGAAGTGGCGGGGACAAGGGCGATGAGAGGAATGGCTTCAACAGGGACACATGAAACGTCGGATGGACCCTCATAGAGGCCGGAAGGCGTAGCCTGTAAGCCATAGGATTCACCCGACACACCACTTTAAAGGGGCCTATAAAGCGAGGAGCCAGCTTCCTGGACTCCACCCGGAGAGGGAGATCACGGGTGGAAAGCCAAACCCGCTGTCCAGGACGGAAAACCGGAGCCGGACGACGCTTGCGGTTAGCTTGCCGCTGAGCCTTAACCGAGGCCTTCTGCAGCGCCGTCCGCACCCTGTTCCACGTCCTGCGACAACGAGCCACATGTGCCTGGGTTGACAGCACCTCAGCCTCCTGCTCCTGTTCGGGAAACAGAGGAGGTTGAAAACCATATTGACACTGAAAGGGAGACATACCAGTAGAGGAGGAGAGGAGGGTATTATGCGCATACTCAGCCCAGGCCAACCTCCTACTCCACGTCGCCGGACACCCAGCAACGTAGCACCTCAGAACGCCCTCCAGATCCTGGTCGACGCGCTCCGTCTGCCCGTTCGTCTGCGGATGGAACCCAGACGACAGGCTGACGGAGGCGCAGAGGCCGGCGGCGAACGCCTTCCAGAACCTGGAGGCGAACTGAGGACCCCGGTCAGACACAATATCCACTGGAAGCCCATGGACCCGAAAGACGTGCTGCACCACCAGGTCAGCCGTCTCCCGAGCCGAGGGGAGCTTGGGGAGGGGAATGAAGCGGGCCGCCTTGGAGAACCGGTCCACCACCACCAGGATGGCAGTGAACCCATCCGATAGGGGAAGGCCGGAAATAAAATCCAGGGATATGTGCGACCAGGGACGCTTGGGAATAGGAAGCGGTCGGAGGAGACCCGCCGGTGCACGGCGAGAGGTCTTACTGCGCGTGCACACCGGGCAGGCCGCCACAAAGGAGCGTGTATCCCCCCCCTCTGTCGGCCACCAAAACCTCCTACGGATAAACTCCAGGGTTCTGGTGGCCCCAGGGTGGCCGGTGAGAGAGGATGTATGCGCCCACTGCAGCAGGCGTGAGCGTGCCGCCTTGGGTACATACATCCGGCCCGGAGGACCCCCACCGGGATCGGGCTCCCGTGCCTGAGCCGATCTTACCACCCTATCTATGCCCCATGACACGGGTGCCAAAATCAAGGCCTGTGGAACAATAGGGTGGGGCTTCTCCTCTCGACCCGGAGGATCAAACTGACGTGACAGGGCGTCAGGTTTGACGTTCTTGGAACCGGGTCGATAGGAGATGGAAAATCGAAATCGAGTGAAGAATAACGCCCACCTGGCCTGGCGAGCATTAAGGCGTTTAGCCCCTTGGATGTAAGCCAAGTTCTTATGATCAGTCCAAACAATGAAAGGATGTGCCGCCCCCTCCAACCAATGTCTCCATTCCTCCAGTGCCAACTTGATTGCCAACAACTCCCGATTACCCACGTCGTAGTTACGCTCGGCCGGAGACAGCCGGCGTGAAAAGAAGGCGCAAGGATGCACCTTACCGTCCTTTAAACACCTCTGAGAGATCACCCCTCCCACCGCGGTGTCAGAGGCATCCACCTCCACAATGAACGGAGCCTCTGCATCGTGACGGATTAGTACAGGGGCGGAGGTAAATCGACGTTTGAGGTCGCAGAAGGCCGACTCTGCCCTAGGCGACCATTCAAAGCCAGGGAGAGAGGACTTAGTGAGAGCTGTTAAGGGATTGACTAAGGCACTAAAATTGCGAATAAAACGCCTGTAAAAATGTGCAAAGCCCAAAAAACGTTGTAACTCCTTGAGCGACGAAGGCCGTGGCCAATCCAAGACTGCACTCACCTTGGCTGGATCCATGCGAAGATCACCCTTCGTCAACACAAAGCCCAGGAAGGAAACGGTGTCAGTGTGAAACACACACTTCTCTGCCTTAACAAATAGTTGATGCTTAAGGAGACGTTGAAGCACCTCATGAACGTGCAGTTGGTGTTGCACCATATCACAAGAAAAAATTTGGATGTCATCTAAGTACACAAACACTGACACCCCAATTAAATCCTGCAGCACGTTGTTGACCAGGGCTTGGAAAACTGCCGGAGCATTAGCTAAACCAAAAGGCATGACCAAATACTCATAATGCCCATTAAGAGTATTCAGTCTTCCACTCGTCTCCTTCTCTAATCCTGACCAAGTTGTATGCATTACGTAAGTCAAGTTTAGAAAATACCTGTGCCCCCTGTAAGCACTCAAAGGCGGTATCCATGAGAGGCAAAGGGTAACGGTTCTTGATGGAAACGTCGTTCAACCCCTTATAAACAATGCACGGCCGCTGACCCCCATCCTTCTTTGCCACGAAAAAGAAGCCAGCGCCTGCAGGGGATGTGGACGATCGGATATGCCCCGCGGACAGTGCCTCTTGAATGTAAGTGTTCATGGACACTGTCTCAGGGCGAGAGAGAGAGAACATCCGCCCACGGGGTGGAGAAGCACCAGGTAGAAGATCAATGGGGCAGTCGTAAGGTCTATGAGGCGGTAGTGCGTTAGCACGCGTCTTACTAAAAACGTCCGCCAGGTCAAAATAGACCCCAGGCACACCTGTTAAATCAGGGTTGGGAGATAATACAGAATCTGCAACGTTCACCGTGATCCTGGAGAGAGACAAAAGAGGGGGGGGAGAGGGGCGGATGAACTCTCGCCAGCGTCAGCCCTGACGCCGCTTCCCATGGAGAGTTCACCCGTAGCCCAATTAATATGAGGGTTATGCATAACAAGCCAAGGGTGACCTAAAACAATTTCAGAGTGAGGAGACATGACAACAAAAAATTGTAAATACTCCCAATTGTTACCCGCCACCTGAACCCGCAGCTGCCCGGTGCGCTGAGTAATAACTCCACTGCCAAGTGGTTGACCGTCTAACGACCGGACTGGAATGGGTATTTCTAGAGTCTCTAAAGGAACCCCCCACTCTAAAGCCACACCCACATGAATTAAGTTGCCCGCAGCCCCTGAATCCACCAAAGCCCTGGTTGTTTTAAAAGAATCCCCCCACCCAACAGTGACATCAAAAAACGTGCGTGTGTCATCCATGACCGGAGAGAAGTGCCCACCTGCTAATACCTTCCCGAGGTCTAGCGGGCCCCTCCGTTTCCCGAGAACCCCCGACAGGTAGCGAAACGATGCCCTGTGCGGCCGCAGCGAAAGCTGCGCTTCTCGCTGACCCGCCTCTGTCTCTCCGCGTCAGAGAGGCTCAGAGCGCCCAGCTGCATCGGCTCGTCGTCACCCCGGTGCTCTCTCGTGGGATGGTATGCCGGCCGTTCGACACCAGAAGAGGGGCGGAAGAGTACCTGTGACGAAGCCTCCCTCTCACACTCCCTCTCCCGATGCCATCCTTATGGCCAGGTTGATCAGGTGGTCCAGGTGCTCGGGTAGCTCTCGTGTTGCCAACTCGTCCTGCATACGCACAGAGAGCCCATGCAAGAAATGGACACAGCAGGGGATCTCTGGCCAGGCCGCCTCTCGAGCTACAATGCGGAAGTCAATGGTGTAATCTGCTACAGCGCAAATGCCTTGCCGGCAGGACATAAGTCGACCGCCGGCTTCATAAATGGAAATCACCCTGGATGTATCGAATATGCGACGTAACTCCAGGGTGAAGGCATCCGCACTGCGGCAGACTACAGATCCACTCTCCCATTCCGCTGTAGCCCAACTGAGAGCACGGCCTGTGAGGAAGGTGATGATATATGCTACCCGAGACACATCAGTGGGAAAAGTACGAGGCTGCAGTTGGAATATGAGAGAGCACTGGGCGATGAACTCACGACACCCTGCTGGAGCCCCTCCATAGCGATCCGGCGGCAGCAGACGTGGCTCCCGGTATTCCTCCCGACCCACAGGATACGCCAACTCTCCTTCCCCGCCGATCGGTGAAGCTCCCGATGCTGATCTCATCGCGGATGCCGCCCCAGCGGCTGCAGAGCGGGCCTCGTTAACCGCAGCTAACGTTGTATCAGCTGTTTCCTGGGATACAATGGATAGGTCTCCCAGTCGACCCAGCTCGACTCCAACCGCCATCTGACCAGGGTGCGATCCAAGAGGGTAGCCCGGGGAGCTATAGCTCCCCTAGATCAGACATCAGCTCCCCTGGGGGTCTCTAAAGCTCCCCTGGGAGCTGTATCATCATCGTGTATAATAATAAACGTATGCTATTTTGGATGTATGATTAATGATTTGCGTGTAGTGGCTACTTACTGGGACACAATTCACGGCATTCTAGCCTTTTGTGGTGTTTACTACATCTCCCATGACCCTTAGCGGGGGATGACGTAGTTAAAGAGAGACAGTGAAAGTTGAATGGGTGTTGTTTGTGCGACAGTAGAGTGCGTAATAAACTAGCGTTTTTGCATCGGAACACGACTCCGTCTACGCTATCATTACTGCATTCCTACATTTGTGACCCTTGGACGTATTTCGGAGATTATATCGAACATGTCAACTGAACAACAGAACGCAGATCGCAGAACTTTGAGTTTCACTCAAGCTGCGCAGAGTGCCAACGCTTGGTTCGCGCAAGCCGAAGCCCTATTCGATCTCAGGAATATTACCGCGGATGCCACCAAGTACTACTATGTGGTAGCAGCCCTTACGAATTCAACGGCAGCGAGAGTGGTGAGTTTGCTGGAAAACCCACCTACACATGACAAATATGTGACTATAAAAACACGCTCTGAGTTTTTTCCCGCTGAGAGGCGCGCCGCGCACCCCCCCCCCCCCCCCCCCCGACGACGGGGCTCACCCAAAGATGATGCTATGGATCGCACACTGCATCTGACGATCGAGCAGAATCCTCAGCTGGTCCCGCAGAGCTACTATCTTGTCCCGCATCTCCTCGGTGGAACTCATGGAATGGCTAGAGCTTCTGTTACGGTTACCAGGTAAGTGGGAGTTCCAGTTGTCGAGGAAGGAGACGGAGAAGTGTTTACTCTTCAAAACAGGTTAATTCTTTATTTAAGAGAGTAAATTATACAGAACAGAGAGAGTTGGGTCAGCACTTGTTCAGGTGGTCCTGCTCGTAGTTTCAAGTGAAGCTCTAGCAAAGAACAAGAGACAGAGCAGACATTATAAAGGCACATTCCAAACATTCCAACGTGTCAATTAGTGACAGCCAGAATGACAGCCAGTGACAGCACCCAGATGTGACAGACAATTAGTGCGAGACAGAAAATCAGCAGTGACATACAAAGTGTAACCCAAACAACAGGAAGTAAACCAGACAGACAGTAGGGTACTATCCTAAGGAGGATAGGACCCAGAACGTTACACATGTGTGTTTGTGCATAAAGTGTGTGTGGGTGTGGGTGGGGGGGGGGGGGGGGGGTTCTGTGTAGTTATCCTATATAGGTTTAAGAGGGGAGGTCGCTTATAAGCCCTTGGGCTTTTTGACCTTTCCTGCACATTTTAACTGTTCTTCTTTTACTTATTTTATTCCAGAATGTATGTTTGTAATTGCAAATAACAATAAACAAACAAATGTACTCTTATAGTAAAATATACACCGAGCTGGTGTTAAATGTACTCTCATAGTCAAATATACACAGAGCTGGTGTAAAATGTACTCTTATAGTCAAATATACACGGAGCTGGTGTAAAATGTACTCTTATTGTACAGAGCTGGTGTAAAATGTACTCTTATACTAGTCAAATATACACAGAGCTGGTGTAAAATGTACTCTTATAGTCAAATATACACAGAGCTGGTGTAAAATGTACTCTTATAGTCAAATATACACAGAGCTGGTGTAAAATGTATAGTCTAATATAGACAGAGCTGGTGTAAAATGTACTCTTATAGTCAAATATACACAGAGCTGGTGTAAAATGTATAGTCTAATATAGACAGAGCTGGTGTAAAATGTACTCTTATAGTCAAATATAGACAGAGCTGGTGTAAAATGTACTCGTATAGACAAATATACCCTGTGGATTAACAAACTAACTTGGAGCAGTAGATGTTGAGTACACTATGAACAAAAAAATAGTCAGAATTGATGCTATAAACATTTGGCAGATAAAGTGAGGAAGTCCCCTGCTCTTCTATTGTCCAGAACCATGGGGGAGTTTGGATCCTGTCCTAGAATACATAATGGGTTACCATGGACCTACAGCCCTCTCCCTCTGTAAATGTAATGTAAATATTGTTTAGCAAGTATTCGTTTTTATCACTGGTGGTACTATTACTGGCCGATTACTAGCCTACATTTCAATTTATCATGACCTGATGGATAATGTAGTTTGAATGGTGAAAGTAAAAGGTAAAACCAAATGCTCTTGTTTGCTATCATTTACATTTACATTTACAGTAGTAATTTAGCTGACGCTTTTATCCAAAATGACTTACAAGTTCTGTACGACAAGTCAGCAGGAAGGATACAACTCTTTCAGCTGAGTAACAATGTTCATCAAACAGTGTAGAAACTTGGGTGCTGCAGTGTTGAGTGCATAGTAGTAGAGAGATAATTAGTATAGGTAGTAATATAGGAAAGGAAGATTATTTAGCTAATTGATATTCACTGCTCTCCTCCTATACGTCTGATGCGCTGCCCAGTTTACAACCTCAGAGAGAAGAGGAAGGCTCATCCAGTTTACAACCTCAGAGAGAAGAGGAAGGCACGTCTAGTTTACAACCTCAGAGTCAGATAGAAGAGGAAGGCACGTCCAGTTTACAACCTCAGAAAGAAGAGGAAGGCATGTCTAGTTTACAACCTCAGAGAGAAGACAAAGGCACGTCCAATTCACAATCTCAGAGAGAAGAGGAAGGCACGTCCAGTTTACAATCTCAGAGAGAAGATGAAGGCACGTCCAGTTTACAACCTCAGAGAGAAGAAGAAGGCACGTCTGGTTTACAACCTCAGAGAGAAGAGGAAGGCATGTTTACAACCTCAGAGAGAAGACGAAGGCATGTCTAGTTTACAACCTCAGAAATAAGAGGAAGGCACGTCAAGTGTACAACCTCTAAGAGAAGAGGAAGGCACGTCTGGTTTACAACCTCAGAGAGAAGACGATGGCATGTCTAGTTTACAACCTCAAAAATGTATTTGCATAGCACACTGTATTTGTGTTATTGAACACACTGGTTTGTTCTGAAGAGTTTTTCCCTGATCTGCTCCAGCGCAGTTGGCTCGCTGAGCAGTCTGCAACTGACAGCGTTGAGAGAGGCAGAGAGAGAGAGCTCGGAGGACGTTCACTTGTTTAAACAAACTGTATAAACGCAATAATACTGTTGATTAAAGTTGGGACTCTGTCCCTTTCAAAGTGGAGCATTCGAACGCAATCGAACTTTATAGTACCTAATCTAGGAAGTGCAGGGTTTTTGGAAGTGAGTGTGAATGAGAGTGTGCGAGCATGCGCGTGCGCGCGTGTGTGTGTGTCTCAGCTATTATTGGCAGCTTAGCCACGTGGAGAAGGAGGTGCTATGTGTACCCTTAAGTGTTCAGTGCTGCTTGGCCCCGATACATTTGATTCCCTGTTTATGTAATATAATTTGTGGAACCAAATAAAGTATTAAAGTGTGTGTGTTCAAGTTTCAAGTTTCTTTAATAGTTGTCATACAGAAGTACAGAATACTTTTATACAAAATGCTTCTTACTGTTACACTCCAGAGACTGTGCAAGACAAGATAAGTATGAAATAAAATAACATAGTATAGCATGTAAATTAGAAGTAAAATAAAAAAAATGAGGTCACAGTGTTCAGTATAGACATATGTACAATGTTCGATGCAGAATAGACGTAACTGAGTTACCATATAATATACAATACTGTGCAGTGTAGTAATATACAATACTATATAGTGCAAGGCAGAAATGGGATGAGGTGCAATTTAGGTACAATTTACAGTAGGTGTACGAGTTGTAGTGCAAATCCTTTATCAATAAATATAAAGTGTGTTTGTGTGATCTAAAGTGTGGAGAGTGGGTGCTGCAGTGTGTTGTTTGTTTAAGTGAGTGTGTGCGTGTGGGTGTGTGTGCTGTGTGCATTTGATGGTTGTTGCATAGTGTTTATTGTTCGTTTAGCAGCCTGATGGCCTGGGGATAGAAGCTTCTTCTGAGTCTTTCTGTGCTCGCTTTAAGACTCCGGTATCGCTTGCCTGACCGCAGCAGTTCAAAGAGGCAGTTGTTCGGGTGGCTCGAGTCCTTAATAATTCTCTTAGCCTTCCCCTTGCACCGCTTGTTGTAAATGTTCTGGAGGGTGGGAAGCCCCCCTCCAATTGTGCGTTCGGCTGAACGTGTCACTCTTTGTAGTCTGCTACGGTCTTGTGCAGTGCTATTCCCAAACCAGGAGGTGATGTTGCCAGTCAGGATGCTCTCTATTGTACATGAGTAGAAGTTCCTAAGGATCTTCTGACTGACTTGGAACTTCCTTAGGCGCCTGAGGAAGTAGAGGCGTTGTCGTGCCTTCTTCACAACACTGTCAATGTGTGTGGTCCATGTCAAATCCTCGGATATGTGGGCTCCGAGGTACTTGAAACTGTTCACTCTCTCAACCGGTGCCCCGTCGATGCTGAGGGGGCTGTAGTCCTTGACCCCCGACCTCCTGAAGTCCACAATCATCTCTTTTGTTTTGCTGACGTTCAGGGAGAGGCAGTTCTCCTGACACCACTGTGACAGGTTCTCTACCTCTTCCAGGTAGGCCCTTTCGTCGTTGGCAGAGATCAGGCCCACCACTACTGTGTCATCAGCAAATTTGATGATGGTGTTGTTGTTCCGCTGTGCTACGCAGTCATGTGTGTACAGGGAGTAGAGGAGGGGGCTCAGAACACAGCCCTGGGGGGCCCCTATGTTGAGCGTGATGGATGAGGAGGTGCAGTTGCCTGCTCTTACCACCTGGGGTCTGCCCGTCAGGAAGTCCAAGACCCACTGGCAGAGGTCATAGTTCAAGCCCAGGTCCCTGAGCTTGGCTATGAGTTTGGAGGGGACTATGGTATTGAATGCTGAGCTGTAGTCGATGAACAGCATTCTCACATAGTTCCCCTGCCTCTTGTCCAGGTGTGATGCTGCTGTGTGCAGCACATGGGCTATGGCGTCCTCCGTGGACCTGTTGGGGCGATATACAAATTGCAGAGGGTCCAGGTTGATGGGGAGGGAGGAACAGATGTAGCCCTTCACTAGCTTCTCAAAGCACTTCATGGCTATGGAGGTGAGGGCTACAGGGCGGTAGTCGTTGAGGCAAGCGGGCGTAGATTTTTTGGGTACAGGGATGATGGTGGACTTCTTCAGACAGGTGGGGATGACAGCCTGTTCCAAGGACAGGTTGAAGATGTCAGTGAATACCGGGGCCAGTTGGTCGGCACAGACTTTTAGGACGCGGCCGGGGATGCCGTCCGGTCCTGCTGCCTTCCTGATATTCACTTTTTTAAAGATCCGTCTCACCTCATGCTCTGTTACCCTGAACACTGAGTCTCCATCAGCAGACCCCCCCCCCCCCCATTGCCGTGGTTTGTAGGCTGGTGTTTTTATTCACAGCCTCAAACCTTGCATAGAAGGAATTGAGATCATTTGCTAAGGAGATGTCACTGTTCAGTTTGAGGGAGGTGCCTTTGTAATCTGTCATTGTTCTGAGGCCCTGCCACATGCCTCTAGAGTCAGCCTGTTCAAACTGAAGTTCAACTTTATCCCTGTAACGCCGTTTTGCCTCTATTACTGCTCTCCTGACGTTGTATCGTGCCATCTTGTGTTCTTCCATGTTGCCTGTCACCAGCCCGGTGTTGTATGCTGATGTGCGCACTTTCAGAGCCTCACGGACGGATTTGTCTACCCAGGGCTTTTGATTTGGGTAGATTTTAATTGTGGTGGAGGGGATTGTTTCTTCTACCAGAGTACAGACATAGTCAAGCACCGTTTCAGTGTATTCGTTAATATTGGCTGTGTTATCACGGAATACACTCCAGTCTGTGCATTCAAGTGCAGCTTGGAGTGACTCCTCTGACGTCACGGTCCAACGCTTAACCTCTCGCGAGACCACCGGCGTTCGCTTGAGACTTTGTTTATACTTTGGCAAAAGAAAAATGGCTGCGTGATCGGACTTACCGAATGGACTAAGAGCCTGTGACTTGTACCCATTCTTAAATTGCGAGTATACATGGTCTAATATGTTCTTGCCTCTGGTGGGACAGGTCACATGCTGATAGAAATTCGGCAACACCTTTTTAAGACGCGCGCTGTTGAAACCGCCCAGAACCACAATGGCAGCGTCAACGTTTGCTGTCTGGAGTTTGTTTACCTCGTCGTGAAGTTTTGAAAGTGCGGTCCCAGTGCTCGCGTGTGGTGGGATATACACTCCGATGAGTATGATGGACGTTAACTCTCTCGGGAGAAAGAAGGGTCGACATTTGATCGCGATAAACTCCAGGTCTGGGGAGCAGTGGTTAGACAATTCCTTTGCGTTGCCTATATCGCACCACTCCTTGTTTATCATGAAGGCAATGCCGCCTCCCTTCGTCCTTAGTGACTCCGCCGTCCGGTCTTTGCGGAGGACAAAGAAGTGGTCTGCCGGTTCTATTGCATGATTCGGGACATCAGGAGACAGCCAAGTTTCTGTGAAACAGAGGACATTACAGTCCCGAATGTCCCTCTGGAATTGGATCCGTGCTCTGATGTCGTCCAGTTTATTTCCTATCGATTGCACATTGGCCAACAATATGCTGGGCAATGTGGTTCTGTGTCGTTTGGACCTCAGTCTGTTTCGGACCCCGGCTCTTTTTCCTCGTCGTCGCCTTGGCCACGGCCACAACAAAGAGTCTAGGCGGGCCGGCTCTTCTTCCAAGTCGTCGCCTTGGCCATGGCCACAACAAAGGATCTCAGCGGGCCACTGCTGCTGTTCTGCAATCCGATCCTGTGTGTGTGTGTGTGTGTGTGTGTGTGTGTGTGTGTGTGTGTGTGTGTGTGTGTGTGTGTGTGTGTGTGTGTGTGTGTGTGTGTGTGTGTGTGTGTGTGTGTGTGTGTGTGTGTGTGTGTGTGTGTGTGTGTGTGTGTGTGTGTGTGTGTGTGTGTGTGTGTGTGTGTGTGTGTGTGTGTGTGTGTGTGAAGTCAAGTCAAGTCAAGTCAAGAGTTTTATTTGTCACGGCATACAAGTATACAATGAAATGCGGGTGGGCTTGCCCGCAACAATGTGCAATACAGTAGTAATAACATATAATAGAATCCAATAGAACAACATTGTGCAATAAACAAGTAACATTGTGCAATAAACAAGTAACATAGTAGGGCATATCGGTATATGTACATAAGTTATTTACAGAGCATGGAGGACATGCTGGGTCCTTTGGTAGTGCAATACACTGTTAGCTACGGATGAGGCACTGGGTCTTTCTGTACATGCTAATTTATACAATCTCAGGTTATACTATACTATTTTTAAAGTGACCTTTCCTTAGTGGCCATAAGTGTGGGCGTGTGCAGCATGAGTGTGTGCTTGCTCATGTTAAAGTGGCTGCTAGTGTGTGAGCATGTACAGTGTGTGTGTCGTGTGTGTGCTCATTTGTGCTTGTGTGTGGAGAGTTCAGTGTTCAAGGCTCTGATGGCCTGGGGGAATAAGCTGAGCCGAAGTCTCTCTGTCCTAGTAGCTGGTGTTCGCAGGCGTCTGCCTGACCTCAGCAGCATGAACAGGCTGTTGTTGGGGTGGTGAGGGTCTTTCATTATTCTGCAGGCTCTGGATTTGCACCTTGTTGTTTGCACCTTGTTGTATAGAACCTGCAGGGGTGGTAGTGCAATACCCGTGGTACGCTCGGCTGAGCGCACCACTCTCTGTAGGGCCTTCTTGTCCTGTGCCGTGCTGTTTCCATACCAGGCAGTGATGTTTCCAGTCAAGATGCTCTCTACAGCTCCAGAGTAGAAGGACTGGAGTATCTTCCCAGATACTCTGAACTTCCTTAACTGTCTCAGGTGGTAGAGTGTGTGTGTGTGTGCGTGCGTGCGTGCGTGCGTGCGTGCGTGCGTGCGTGCGTGCGTGCGTGTGTGGCCCAGTCTGAGGCCCTGCCACATGCCTCTAGAGTCAGCCTGTTCAAACTGAAGTTCAACTTTATCCCTGTAACGCCGTTTTGCCTCTATTACTGCTCTCCTGACGTTGTATCGTGCCATCTTGTGTTCTTCCATGTTGCCTGTCACCAGCCCGGTGTTGTATGCTGATGTGCGCACTTTCAGAGCCTCACGGACGGATTTGTCTACCCAGGGCTTTTGATTTGGGTAGATTTTAATTGTGGTGGAGGGGATTGTTTCTTCTACCAGAGTACAGACATAGTCAAGCACCGTTTCAGTGTATTCGTTAATATTGGCTGTGTTATCACGGAATACACTCCAGTCTGTGCATTCAAGTGCAGCTTGGAGTGACTCCTCTGACGTCACGGTCCAACGCTTAACCTCTCGCGAGACCACCGGCGTTCGCTTGAGACTTTGTTTATACTTTGGCAAAAGAAAAATGGCTGCGTGATCGGACTTACCGAATGGACTAAGAGCCTGTGACTTGTACCCATTCTTAAATTGCGAGTATACATGGTCTAATATGTTCTTGCCTCTGGTGGGACAGGTCACATGCTGATAGAAATTCGGCAACACCTTTTTAAGACGCGCGCTGTTGAAACCGCCCAGAACCACAATGGCAGCGTCAACGTTTGCTGTCTGGAGTTTGTTTACCTCGTCGTGAAGTTTTGAAAGTGCGGTCCCAGTGCTCGCGTGTGGTGGGATATACACTCCGATGAGTATGATGGACGTTAACTCTCTCGGGAGAAAGAAGGGTCGACATTTGATCGCGATAAACTCCAGGTCTGGGGAGCAGTGGTTAGACAATTCCTTTGCGTTGCCTATATCGCACCACTCCTTGTTTATCATGAAGGCAATGCCGCCTCCCTTCGTCCTTAGTGACTCCGCCGTCCGGTCTTTGCGGAGGACAAAGAAGTGGTCTGCCGGTTCTATTGCATGATTCGGGACATCAGGAGACAGCCAAGTTTCTGTGAAACAGAGGACATTACAGTCCCGAATGTCCCTCTGGAATTGGATCCGTGCTCTGATGTCGTCCAGTTTATTTCCTATCGATTGCACATTGGCCAACAATATGCTGGGCAATGTGGTTCTGTGTCGTTTGGACCTCAGTCTGTTTCGGACCCCGGCTCTTTTTCCTCGTCGTCGCCTTGGCCACGGCCACAACAAAGAGTCTAGGCGGGCCGGCTCTTCTTCCAAGTCGTCGCCTTGGCCATGGCCACAACAAAGGATCTCAGCGGGCCACTGCTGCTGTTCTGCAATCCGATCCTGTGTGTGTGTGTGTGTGTGTGTGTGTGTGTGTGTGTGTGTGTGTGTGTGTGTGTGTGTGTGTGTGTGTGTGTGTGTGTGTGTGTGTGTGTGTGTGTGTGTGTGTGTGTGTGTGTGTGTGTGTGTGTGTGTGTGTGTGTGTGTGTGTGTCAAGTCAAGTCAAGAGTTTTATTTGTCACGGCATACAAGTATACAATGAAATGCGGGTGGGCTTGCCCGCAACAATGTGCAATACAGTAGTAATAACATATAATAGAATCCAATAGAACAACATTGTGCAATAAACAAGTAACATTGTGCAATAAACAAGTAACATAGTAGGGCATATCGGTATATGTACATAAGTTATTTACAGAGCATGGAGGACATGCTGGGTCCTTTGGTAGTGCAATACACTGTTAGCTACGGATGAGGCACTGGGTCTTTCTGTACATGCTAATTTATACAATCTCAGGTTATACTATACTATTTTTAAAGTGACCTTTCCTTAGTGGCCATAAGTGTGGGCGTGTGCAGCATGAGTGTGTGCTTGCTCATGTTAAAGTGGCTGCTAGTGTGTGAGCATGTACAGTGTGTGTGTCGTGTGTGTGCTCATTTGTGCTTGTGTGTGGAGAGTTCAGTGTTCAAGGCTCTGATGGCCTGGGGGAATAAGCTGAGCCGAAGTCTCTCTGTCCTAGTAGCTGGTGTTCGCAGGCGTCTGCCTGACCTCAGCAGCATGAACAGGCTGTTGTTGGGGTGGTGAGGGTCTTTCATTATTCTGCAGGCTCTGGATTTGCACCTTGTTGTTTGCACCTTGTTGTATAGAACCTGCAGGGGTGGTAGTGCAATACCCGTGGTACGCTCGGCTGAGCGCACCACTCTCTGTAGGGCCTTCTTGTCCTGTGCCGTGCTGTTTCCATACCAGGCAGTGATGTTTCCAGTCAAGATGCTCTCTACACCTCCAGAGTAGAAGGACTGGAGTATCTTCCCAGATACTCTGAACTTCCTTAACTGTCTCAGGTGGTAGAGTGTGTGTGTGTGTGCGTGCGTGCGTGCGTGTGTGTGTGTGTGTGTGTGTGTGTGTGTGTGTGTGTGTGTGTGTGTGTGTGTGTGTGTGTGTGTGTGTGTGTGTGTGTGTGTGTGTGTGTGTGTGTGTGTGTGTGTGTGTGTGTGTGTGTGTGTGTGTGTGTGTGTGTGCGTGTGTGTGTGTGCAAGCGACAGAGAGATGTGTGTGCGCCACGCCGAAGCACCCTGAGAGGAACCAGGGAGAGAAAGGGGAGTAAATAGACCCGGAATGAAGAAAGCGTCTGCTCCATGGTCTGCTCGTAGCTGTTTAGCAGGAGGCATTTGAATGAGACCTTTGCCGTGGTCCTCTTGAGGCCATTCCACCTCCGTTGCCAATCCAAACTGCCACGTTTGGATATCCCAACTGCGCTCAGACTGGGATAGGAGATGGCAAGTCTGTTGCTTGGCTGCAGGTGTCGTGTTCTTGTTCAGTTGGGCAAGATGTGTTTGGACCTCATCCGTCAGGACCTCCAAGTCGCGATCCAGATGCCAAATGTATTTTGTTTATTCCGTATTGTATTTCATTTATTTCGTCATTGCATTTGTTTGTCATCCACGAATAAAATATTTTCAGCAGACCTGTCCATATTGCAGAATATTTATACCGAATTTAGGCACTGTGCCAGTGAAGATATTTTATAATTAACGAATATTTTGAGTGAGCAAGTTGTATTTAATGTTTAGTTAGGATAATAGAACCTGCATTATCATTATACTCCAGAATAAACGTTTCATTGGCCTGCTTCCAGCATCTAATCCTCATGGACCCGACGACACATTATAAATGATACGTTTATTCTGGAGCATAAAAGTGTGTGGTGGTACAATTGAAACTTGAGTGCAGTCAATAATGATAATAATAATAAACGTATATAGCACCTTTCATACACGGATTGCAGTTCAAAGGGCTTTATATAATGAATGCATAATAAAACAAGTAGCAAATAAAAGTTGCATCATGATGCAAAATCAAAATCAATCAATCAATAACAGCGACAATATTGGGAAAGCCGACAACGTTAAATAACAATATGTAAATAATAAATACGATTGCATGGGATCTCTGGGTGGCTGGCTCAATATCATCCTTGATTTCAACCAGAGTGATATTCTCCAATATTACTGCTGCCATGATCACCTGTGACGCTGGCATGATGCCTCTTTATAGCGCTTAGGGATTTGCGCTTATTTACCACCATGTCTCTGAAGACAGTAGGTGCATAGCATTAACTGCTCGGTGCAATTGGCGCCGGGCTTTGTGGATTCCGAGAATTTGCATAGAAAGGGGACATGTTCCGCCCATATTACCTCATAGGCGCCAATTGCATCGGACGCAATGCACAGAAAGCTTTTTTTTTTTATCCACTTTTTCTCCCATTTTCTATATTTTCTCCCATCCCAATTTCGTATCATCCAATTCAACCCTCCCCTGTCACAAACGCTGTTTCTTGCCTCCCACAAGCCGGCTGCAATGTGGACTAAGTCATACATAGCACAAGTCCCCTCCGGTACTTGAGGTAACAGCAGTCGCATCTTTTCACCTGCGCAGCTCGATCTCTCAGTGGCGAGGAGTAACGCGTGGGAGGCTCACGCTGCCCCCGACACTTCCTGATTCTACTGCGCAGGCGCACCAACCGACCTGTAGGAGTCGCTGTCCACAACGCCCGATCCCCACCCATCAGTTTCCCACCCCCTAATACGGCCAATGTGTATTAGTACGGACGACCAGCTAAACTGAAAGCAAATGTGGAGCGCTGGGCTCGAACAGGCGAGCCCAGCGTCTCCAGATTTCGTGGCGAGCGCCTTGCCCACTACGCCACGTAGCCGCCAATGCACAGAAAGCTTTTTGTGGCCCTTCCAACATGGTTGCCTGTAACCATTAGTAACCACTTTCGAAAAAAAATGCCTACTTTCTGTGCAGTGGTAGAGTAGGTAAAACACTGGAAAAGCACAAACTGTGTTCTGTTACAAGGTGGTAGGTGTGTAGGACCCAGGTGCAGTGCAGAACGGATAAGACGAGAGGCAGGTGTTGGTTTTCAAACAAAAGGTACTCCTTTATTTAGAGTAACAAAAGGGTACACGCAGACGAGGGTGTATAAATAAAAGGTCTCCAAAAACACGTTAGAGCACAAACACATAAACGTATCTATATAACAAATGGGGAAAGCAAAGGGGAGAAAACTATGTCTCCAAAACATGTCACAAAATAAATACGTCAGGCGACGGTGCTGTATATGCACACAACAAAGTCATACAAGCGGAAAAGATGCGGCAAACAATACAAATGGCGAACAGACTTATTCTCCATGGCAGGAGCGATAAGTGTTACTATGCACTACTCACAGGCAGTCTGTTGATTGACTCACGGTGTCTGTACTCTGTAGTGACACGGAAGAGCATATAAAGCCACCTTAACTAGACACACCAGGTGCCAATGAATGCAATTAGGGCAGATAGACAGGTCCATTACCACCAAGTAACGCTAGGGCTTTGCTCCCTGAGGAGAGCAAAACCCCAAACATTACAGTGTTCCACTGTGACTTATTTACAAGATACAGTAATAAGACATCAAATTATGATGGTTAATCAATAGTTGACAGGAAATACATTTTGGTAAAAACTGTCACCGCTGTCACCAATGCAACCGAGAGATTTGAACCTGTGACCATAGGATCCACAGGCAGCCGCACTAACTAGTTGAGCTAAAGGGTTTGACCCGTTAGCAGGTGCTGGTTGACAACTCCGACTCATCTATAGTTTACATAAGCTAAGAAAAACTAAATAAATAAAAGTACCATTGACTCTGAAAAATATATTAGACAGAATAATATTGCTGTATTGTTTGCTTATAATTTAAAAGTAGTATATTTAGACTTGGTCCTCAAAAAGAACGGAAGTGAATGAGGAGCCTGACACTTGAGAGGAATCAGGGCTATTTATTACCAGAGTTTGGACAGCAATGTTCCAAAAAGGGTTCTAGAGTGTCAGTGGCTGATGAATCACTATGATATGGTGGCCACAACATGGTCCATACCTATCCATGAAGTAGGCTACCCATACCCAGAGCCTTCTAAAAGAGAGTTACGACACTCTCATTAAGTTTCATTGTTATCGTGGAATGCGAAAGTGAAGCGCCTCATGTGCCGTGCATAGTTCCAAGCTCTGCAAGCAGGAGAAGTTTCCAGCTTTGAACGCCATTACTTTTCATTGTTTACGAGGCACTCTCGCTGGTAAGTTTACTTTACTTTACTTACTTTTTACATTTTAACGCATTAGCAGACCACTCATGGATTTAGTCAATAGTGGTATTTTATGTAGCCAGCTTTAGTTAATGTTTATCGTAAGTTAATAGCTTGTTATATTCTAAATGCAGTTAGCTAACGTTACCATACATTCGTCAAATGTATATACTCTCTTTTTTAGACTATTTTTGTATCACAAACAATACTGTATTTGTAAATCTGGTATGTCATAAATGTATAGATGTAGCAGTATTGTCTATCTATATGTGTGTACAGTCTCCTCCCCATCATATGTATATACTCTGTTAGGATCTAACAGTACTGTATATTTGCATATCGTATATATCACAAATGTAACAGTACTATATACCTGTATGTCATGTATGTCCCTATGCCATAAATGTCATGATGTCATGTATGTTGTGTATGTCATAAATGTCACTATGAATTGAAAATGGCGGACCCTGGTGTAAATGTAGCACCCTGAAAATATGGCTATTATTCAGAAGTGCTGACTTGCCTTTTATCTCCCCTGGTGCACCAAGACATATTAACTAGTTTCCATTGATATTCCCTCGAAAAATGACGCGGGGTTCTCCTTCTCCTACCGGCTGGAATATGGATTATAAACAGTAACACTGGATCATATTCTTCCACCCAGTGCTTCCCTGTGGGGCTAGTTGGCGGTACCAGCAGCGGTGGCAGGCAGAGCGTACGAGAGACGGAGAAGGAAGCAAGCCAACAGAGAGGGAAGTGGGAGGAACGAGCCTCTTCGACAGTGGACTTGGATGTGATCGGTCGTGTCTTGACAGAGCCCCCGTTGTGGACCACACGGGTGAACGTATTGAACTTGAGTATATGACGGGTTATCCTAGAAATATCTGTGATAGCGCGTGAGTAAGAGAAACCGAACCCAAGGACTAACGTCCATAGATAACGTGTTATAGTAGCAGTGTGTGTGGCATATTTAGCATGCTGCTAACGGCTATGTTGACTCCAGTATACACCGGGCGCGAGGCGCTGAAGAGACCGGTGGTGTAGCCAGCCACGTTGCGTAACAGTATAACCGTATAGCAGGAGGGCTGTTTGGGACCCAAAGAGTAGCTTCAGTTTAAGGTAGGGCTAGAGTATTGCTGCGCGTCTACCCAGCACTGGCCGTCAACAACCAGTCTTCGCCGGTGTTCAACGTCTGCTCTGCCCCGGCTGTCGTCAGCCCAGCACGGGAGTTCTTCTCGTCCAGCAGAGGTCGCCATCACCCAGCACGCGCTCTCAGCCCGCTACTGCCCCTCTGCTCCAGCCCCGCTTGCTAGCGCCCGTGACGAGAGCGTTCGACGCCATCTTGCTACCCGGACGGTGGTGGCGCGGCGAGGCCGCCATCTTGGTTGAGTACAATAGAGCTTCGATGCTCAGGATCTTATTGCACAGTACACAGTGTGATGCGGCCTACGGGTGAAGCTAACGTTGCTAACTACAGTTCATAGGGGTACCCCATAAACATTACATGCCGGCATTAGTATAGGACTTTTGTTTTGGTAAAGTGGGCCCACCTTTTTGATTTCCTTTGAGTGTAATAACGTGTTGGTTCTTTAATAATAATTCCCATCTAATTAACCCTTCCCCTGCGGGAAGGTTACTGACCAGTGGTGTCACAAGTAAAGCCTTAGAGTGGTATTATCCTTACCATATAATTAAAGCCTGAGAGAGGTATTATACATGGTACTAGCCCAGACGTGGGTGATGAGTTAAGCACATTGGTGTGTCATATAGGTGCCTAAAAGGTACTGAGTTACAGCTTGGGTAATGGCAAGATTCCATCCTATTTCAACATGCCATTAACTCTTTGTAACTGCACAGTACAAATTAACATAACAAATTAGATGGGGTTCTGTGTGTGTGTCCATTCCTGTGCCTAGTATTAACTCTTTTGGTGTGGGTAACGTTAATACAATTAACCCCTTCCTATTCAACCCTTCCCTTTCTACTGTAAGGTTTCTAATGTCACTGAGGGTGGGTACTGCTTGCGGGGGGAACTAACTTATTTATTTACAATTCAGTCACTAGGTGTGGGAGGGTTAAAGGAGTAATTGGGGGAAGTGAGAGCGAGTTGGGGAGTACTGCTGACCGCCCTGCTGCAGGGGAGGAAGACCAGAGTACCAGACCAGGGCCCTCATTCATCAACGTGTCTTACGCACAGATTTGTGCTTACCCTGTGCGTACGATCATTTCTAAGCAAAGAGTGGGATTCATCAATTTCAACTTGAACTTGACTTTGTGCTTATGTGTACGCACAGCTCGGACCACACTTAGCTGACGCCCAGTGGTAGAATATATTATTACAACAAGGAAATGAGCTTCTGTGCATAATAACACTGGCATGTTCTGTATGAACCGTAGTTCATTATAGTTCATTGTAAAATAGCAACAGTAGTGTAATTATGGTCAAAACCCTATAAATAGCATTTGGAATAATAGATCTTTCTCTCAGAATGAATGCAGCATGGTTTATATAGCGTTATCGGAATATACGGGGTGTAGGCTACTGACTGACTGCGCTCCGCGTAGCTTGATTGATTGATTGATTGAAAAGTTTATTAACAGATTGCAGAATGGGTACAGTACAGTACAGCTCAGTACATACAATTGTTAAGGGGATGCAGACCAGAGAAAGACTTTCGTCTTGTTTACATCAGGGTCCCCCATTTTCAATTCATCATAAATCATAAAGCTCAACTCGTTATTATTTTGCGCACAGACCGCAGAAACACGGGAACGTTTTGATTATATTTTAAATGCTTTACGTTAAACGAAACAAGTGGAATTTCGAAGCTGTAAGCAGAATACAAGTCATATGAACACCCACGATATAGTGTTCTTCCCCCTTTTTACTGTATAAGAAAGAATAGAAAACGCATTGCAATGACACCAGATAGTGGACAGACTATGTATATGATGGGATTCAAGTTCGCGTTTATGTTGATCATAGGCATGCTGTCAGAGTATGATATCTTAATCAAACATTCTAGAACATTTGTCGTCACAGATCATGTCCTAATAGAACATAGGCTATGGCATGGTCCATCGTGATATTGTGTGGACTGTTATTACTCTACCGGTACCACCCATTGTGACAACAGCCTTGTGAGTCCCGCACACAAACATGGTGGAATTCAAGTTCATGTATTGAAAGGCAGGCTACATCATACATGCAGTGAGATTCATTGTTCTTGTATATGCTCTCGTATTATTGTTTATATAGGCTACCCAATACTGACATCAAAATAGATTGTAGTATGCCTCTAGAAATCATATGCAGCAGGTAGAAAATTGACGGGAGATCCATCGCGATTTGGAATAAAATTGAGGAGAACTTTAATCCCTGGGTATTAATCAAACAACACGGGAAAAGGCAGTCATATTCCAGCACGGTCTTTATTATTGTTTGCGCTGCCCAGGCAGCAATGGTTAATAGATATCATATCCGAGGGCGGCTAGGTGGTGTAGTGGTCTAAGGCACTCGCCACCAGTGTGGAGACGCTAGGATTCGCGTGTTCGAATCCAGCTCTCCACATTGTTTTTCAGTTTGGCTGGTCGTCCGCAGTAATACACATTGGCCGTATTACGGGGAGGGAAAACTGAAGGGTGGGGATCGAACGTTGTGAACAAGCGACTCCTACAAGTCGGTTGGTGCGCCTGCGCAGTAGAATCAGGAAGTGTCGGGGGCAGCGTGAGCCTCCCACGCGTTACTCCTCGACACTGAGAGGTCGAGCTGCGCAGGTGAAAAGATGCGACTGCTGTTACCTCAAGTACCGGAGGGGACTTGTGCTATGTATGACTTAGTCCACATTGCAGCCGGCTTGTGGGAGGCAAGAAACAGCGTTCGTGACAGGGGAGGGTTGAATTGGATGATACGAAATTGGGATGGGAGAAAAATATAGAAAAAAATGGGAGAAAAAGTGGATCAAAAAAAAAGATATCATATCCGACATCACCGTAAGTGTACACGTCTGTCAGCCTGTCTAACGAGTTGAGTTCTAACAAAGAACATATTACATGCTGGTATGCTGATAGAGTAAACTATTATATGAATATGATATGATATAAGGTATACACTGGTCCGTCGCATACACTGGTATGCGCAAGTTACTGTTGCATAATGTAGGCTATGGCTGCTATTATATGTAATCCATATAGGCTACCTAATAGTATATGATTTTTAGAGGCATCTATTTTGTTGTCGGTAATACCGACAACAAAATAGATGCCTCTAAAAATCATATAGCCAATCGAACACAACTAATAAAGGCATTCATATTACAGCACGGTTATAATGACACACAACCAACGCCAAACAGTGGTCAACGAACGGTCTTTATTAGTATTTTGAGCTGTCCAGGCAGAATTGCAGCAATGGTCTTAGGGAGCCGTTGATATCTGACATCACCGTTTACAAGTCCGCCTTTTATTTATCCCATAATACGCGATAGTGTCTTCTTGGTTCGACAGCAGTGAACAATCTCCGTGGAGTTTCTCAGAGTTCCGCTCGGGTCAGTCCATTATTTCACATCCCATGGGGGGTGTTTCCTCACTTTCATGACCATATATGGATAATCATGCACGAGCATTGACGGTAGAACAAAGTGGTATTCATCAACACGGAGGAGCATAGGACCTGTGTACACACGGTTGATGAATCCCGATTTTCCTGTGCGTACACTGATTCTACATTCTGTGCTTACGTGTGGAAATAGAACATATTCTACGCACACGTTGATGAATGAGGGCCCAGGTTGGTAAATTCCGGGCCCCATCCACTCCCACTGCCCGCCTCCAGTTGAAGCTCCAGACCCAAAGACGGAGGTGCAGTCAGACGGAGCTCTACTGTGTCTCGCTACCCAGTGACTGTGCACACCCGTTCCCACGAAACAGGGATAATCTATCCTGCTACATTTGGCGTCACGAACAGGATCTACATCCTACTCCACTCCCTCGTACGTGACGACCAAGAGACCTGAGATGTCAGAGAGCAACACCCTGAAGTCGGGGGGCAGAGCCCGGTCGTCCCGGGCGGAGCGACGAGATGACCCACCGGCCCTTCTCAAGGAGGAATGAGGGGAAGCCGAGATGATGTGGACCTTGGCCGCCCAAGTGGAGTTCCTACGGGGTCAACTCCAAGGCCAGGCGGGCGCCCTGGACCACCAGCACGAACAGCTGGAGCAGGCCAGACGCCAAGAGTTGCTTGCCTTGGCGCAGGCCATGATCCAACAGCTCCCTCCAGCGCCCCTCCCGGTGGTGTACGTCCAACGAGAGCGGAAGTGCAGCGAATTTGGAGGTGAAAAAGAGAGGGGGGAACTGCCTGTGGAAGACTGGATCCAGGCAATGAGGACCCATCTCCGTGCCAGTCGAGTGCCCACGGAGGAACAAGCGGAGGTCGTACAGCTCCACCTCAAAGGCGAGGCGAAGCAGACGGTACGCTTCCTGACGGAGGGAACTGTCCCCGACACGGAAGCCTTGTTCAAGCTACTCGAGGAAACCTATGGGGACAAGGTCCCGGTCAGCGTTCGCCTGGGGGAGTTCTTTGACCGAAGACAGGCCGCCGGCGAGACTGTGCGCCAGTTCACTTATGACCTGCAGGAGAGGATCTGTCGCCTACGACGTCGGGCGCCTACCCGGGTCACCGATGCCGCCGCCCTGCTGCAGGAGCGGTTTGTGGTGGGCCTCAGAGACGAGACCCTGAGGACGAGAAATGCGGAAGTACCTGAGGGAGGACGGGACGCGGCCACTTCCCCAGGTACTGAAGGCGGCGATCGATTGGTCGGAGGAGGAGCTGGTCCTCCCCTCCAACAAGGGTCCCACCCGGGGCTTAGTCCACGCTGCGGCCGCGGAGGGACGGGAGGCCCCGCGGAGCGTAGACACGCTGCAGGAAGCTATTAAGCAGCTCAAGGCAGGACAGGAGCGGCTGGGTGCGCGCCAGGAGCAACTATTCCAGGCCTTCCAACAGGAGCGCGACGCTCCCCGGAGAGGCGCCACCGGACGGCGACGCCGAGACGACGCGACCGCCGCTACGCGGGAACCACCCCGCCGAGACGAAGAGGGCAGGCTGATTTGTTATGCATGCAATCAGCCGGGCCACATCAGCAGAGATTGCCCCCGCCCAGCCAGCGGGCCACGCCCAGCCTCTGCTCCCACCCCCGAAGCCCCGGGCCCGTCAGGGTACCGATCCGGACCACGAAGGGCAGTCGACGCCGTAGAGGCAGGAGCCGCCGACTCGGCCGCGGAGGGCCCCGAGACGCAGGACGTGCACGGGGAGTGCTTCACGCTAGACGTCCAGATCGACGGGGTCGAGACCCGCTGCCTCTTCGGCACAGGCGCCGAGGTCACCACCATGAATGAGAGCCACTTCCGAAGACACTTCCCGCGGTCGAGGTTGACCCCCGCCAACTGGATCACCCTCACCGCCGCCAACGGGTTGGAGATCCCAGTGGTGGGGTGTCTCTATGCCGAGGTGAAGTGCCTGGATATGACATTTACGGGGAAATGCATATTCATACTAAAAGACGATCCCGCCCGAGTGCCCCCAGGAGACGCCGTCCAGGGACTTCTGGGCATGAACGTGCTCGGCGGGGTAGACGGCCTGTTCAAGGGGATCAAGGGGATGCGCCTGGCGAGCCGAAGACGTGTCGACGCTAGAAGCATCGCCATCCACCGTGTGGTCGCCGCCATGACCCAAGAAGCCCGAGAGTGTACCGCCCCGGGAAGAATGGGGTACGTCAAGGTGGCCGGCAGAGAGCCGGTGGTCATTCCCCCGCACAGCGAAGTGATCGTCTCAGGCCGCTGTGAGACGACGGCGGGGAGAGACGCACAGGTATGCCTCACGGACAGTAAGGGGCGCCGGCGTACGGTGACGTTAAAGAACGCTCTCTACGTACCATCGTTCCCACAAGGACTATTCTCTGTAATAGCTGCTACTGCAAGCGGTGCCAAGGTATTCTTCGATAAAGGTAAACATTTTCTTGTAGAACCTGACGGTACACGGTTTGACATAAAGATGTACCAGAGAATATATTATCTGCAAACGGAGTGTAATGACAACGACAAGTGTAATGATAATAATTAGGGATGTCCCGATCAAATTTTTTTGCTCCCGATCCAATCCCGATCATGTGATTTTGAGTATCTACCGATACCGATCTTTCCCGATCCGATAAAAAAAATATATATATCCCAATTTCTCACATTACATTCACCCTGAATGTTGACGTTATCCAGGTGAAAAGTTAACTTCATTCAAGCGAGGCATTGCAATCCTTGACATAAATCATTTGATGTATAATTAAATCAAAGGAAATGCGTTTGGGTCTGAGAGTGTGGCTGGTCTGCCGTTCTGCAGCTGGATACTATTGGTTTGTTTTGGCAAAATTCTTCTGCTCTGTGTGACAATAAATAAATGAATGATGATATGCAATTTAAAACCAAAACTAAGGCCTCAGTATGAGTTTAAGACGTGAACATGGTCATGTTTGTTGAATAAAAAAAAAAAAAAAAGAAGAAAAAAAATCCAGATTTTTTTTTGCAGATCCCGATCTTCGGAAAATCACGTGATCGGATCGGGACATCCCTAATAATAATGATATGTGTAGCGTGACGGCCAGTCACGATATTCAGACATGGCACGAGATTATGGGTCATTGTAATTATGAGGATTTACTGAAACTGCAAGTAGTGAGAGAAGGCATGCACATTGAAGGTGAAAAGCGTAGACCTGACAAAAATGGTGCAGTGTGCAAAACGGGGAAGTTTACTCAACCGAGATACAGAAATCCCACAGAAAAAGTAAGGGTACCACTTGCATTAGTTGACACGGACCTAGCCGGTCCAGTAAGCAACGAGTCCATAGGAGGCTTTAGATATGTATAGTCTTTTACAGATGTGTGCACAGGAGCAGTGTTTGTTTACTTTCTCAAAGCAAAGAGTGACACACTCCAGGCCACGGAGAAATTCCTGGCAGACATAGCCCCTTATGGTAACATAGGATGCTTGAGGTCCGACAACGAAACCGAGCTCACAAACAGAGAGTTCCAATCACTGTTGAGAAGGTACAAGATAAGACACGAGACGTCACGTCCATATCCCCCACACGAGAACGGGGTGGCAGAGAGGGAATGGCGCACCCTTTTCGAAATGGCTAGGTGTAAGCTAGTAGATAGTAACTTACCTAAGAGCCTATGGCATTATGCGGTGCAAGAAGCCGCTTATACCAGAAACACTCGGGCACCACCCCATATACAGCGCTGACAGGAAAGAAGTGTAATCTAGCCAGAATGCACCCATTTGGATCAGTGTGTTATGCGTACCTGCAGGACAGGGGAAAGCCCGAGTCCAGATGTGTAAAAGGATTTTTCGTATGCGCGCCTGCCTGACCACCGCCGGTCTTCCGGCCGTGGGAGGCACTAACGTGATACCCTGGCGAGGGCGGGGCAGGGGGAACTCGCGCTGCGACCCCAAGGGCCTCGAGCTCCCCCGCTGACAACCTTTGTTGTTGACAGATACAACACTAAGCTCACCAAACACAGACGCAGAACGTGTGGCGTGGGAGCCGCTTGACAGCACAACATTCTCACGGACAGACCCAGGCCTAGCCAGCAACTGGGTGTCAGCCCCTGTCCCCATGAGAAGCAAAACGTGGGGCCGCTTGCGCTTCATTGAAGGCACGCGGCCCGCAGCCAAAGGAAACAAATCAGAGCCCTTATCCCGCTGGTGTTGGGGGGGGAGTGACCGGAGAGCGAGCTAGACACAGATAGACGGCGACTGTGCGGGAGCTTAGAGGACTGTATTTATATTTCACCTTAGGGGGTTGGTCGGATGCCTTAACTGCTAAGCTAATTGTACCAAATTACACAACTGAGTAAACAACTTAAAATGGAGTCACCTAGACTAGAAAGAGCGAGGAAACTGTTTGAATCATAATGCCATTTTTATATAAACAAAAGGGGGAAAAAACATACATACAAATATTATTATTACTTTACACAATTCCTAATTAAATACTATAGCTAAATTTAGATGGGCGCCCAAATGGTTCTATTAAAGTGTTCTGGCCAACATTGCCGCGGTTACCAATGCAGCAGAGGAACAATTCCCTCTGCAGTACGAGAGAGGTGGAGAGAGTTAGTAATCCTGGTGGTGAGAAATAACCCGGATGGGTTCTGTAACGAGGAGTAGTCGACCGCTGCGTGGTGATGAGGGCGGGAAGACGCTGCCCGGTCCGATTGGCGCTACCAGTCTGCTCCTGCAAACCAGATGCACCGCTGTGGGGTATCCGAGTGTCTCCTCCACTCCGTAGTGAGCACGCCAACAGCCACTAAAGACACGCTGGTCCCCTCTGTTCAACAGGCAAATGACTGTCCTAGCAAATGACTGGTTGTGTGCCTTTTACAGAGTCCCTTCGGCACAGACCCTATCTAAATGTCCTCCGGTCTGTGCTATATATCGTCTGATATGTCCAGTAGAGCAGCTAGCAACACATGAGCATCAGGCTACGTTAGATATTAGCTCCGAGCTAGCTAGCTTATGCTAACGGCTAACGATAAATGGGAAATACTATAGTTGGCTGTAATCCGCTAATCCCAGACTAATTAGCTGATTACTAAAACGCACTCTCTCTTGGTGGAATAATGTCCACTTGGTAAGCAACGTTACATCCTTGGTCAAACTATATGTGACTGTAACGCTGGATGCATTTTCTCCGGTCTCCTATACCAGTCTGGGCAAGTTCCACCTTCCGAGTACAAAGTGTCCTACAGGAAGTGACGCACTTGCGCTAAAACACTTCCACCTCTGGCCCACTAGATGGCAGCACTGTCATATAACATGAGTTGCCAGCAGTAGGCAGACAATGTGAACATTATGTGGTAAATGATAACTTAGCTCCCACATATTAAACAGGTAGGTGAACTTAAAGGGGGGTAATCTTAGGTCTATTTTTACCTAAAATGCAGACCCTTCAGCACAGCGACGGTTTTTTAGGGCGTGCTCATCTAATGTAGCCGATCCCTCGGCCGCCAAGGCTGGCGGCCTTGCGATCACCTGTTTTCTTTGTGTCCAGGGTACCTCAGGCGGGGGAAACATGGCCGCTGGTTGATGGCCTCGCCATAGCCGCTGGCGAGGCCGCGCCCTCACCTCTGGCTGCACGGTGTGAGGCGGTGTGGGGCCTAGGTCAAATACCGCCCGCGCTCCTGCGGAAAGACCAAAGTCCCTCTGCGGAGAGGGGAGCCCTGAGGAGGGAAAAAACGTCTCTCCTCCTCAAGGGGAGACTGATCCAACCAAGATGTCTGTAAACAAGCGTTGACAGCATCCTAGCCCTCCCTGCGGTTATAGCTTGCGGCTAGGTCAAAAGCTAATAACCTCAAAACCTTGCGCGATGTTTCGACGTCGGCTGGTCCTAAGGCCCCACCACCTGACACCATTTTTGACAGAAAAAACAGCAATTCGAACAATGTTGCTAGTCGCTGCTAATTCTATACCGCTGCGGTATAGGCTTTAACAGCCCACCAGCCACCTGCCGGGCCGACTCGCCTCATGGCCGGGTGGGACACCGTTCCACCATGTCAGAGGCAAAGGACTGATGCCACCTGCTTCACAAGCACGGAGCACCAGTGGTGGCTGCAGACAAAAGACTACTACTAGCAAATCACTGCCTCACTAGTGGGAATGCAGCAACCTCCACTGTGGTGTGCACCCATGAAGGGGTAAATTAATAAATGAACGAAAACTCCACTAACACACTGCAGAATGGGCTAGCCCATACACACAAATGTTAAGGGGATGCAGACCAGAGAAAAACACCAGTCCTGCACACAATTCATAGATTCACAAAAAGCACACCAGCCCTAGGCCTCAGCTCATCCACCCATGAAAATGGTAAACAAGCCCCAGTCAAAACTCCCAACATTAGACACCGATTGACCGTCAGCATGAATGGTTAAGAGGAGGGAAGACCTTTTAGTAAAGACAGCCCTCGGTGGGTAACAAGAACGGAGACCCAGCATTGTAGCATTAGCATTAGCCGCGCGCACTAGGATAGTTGGGAAAACACCCAAAACAGAGTCATGACGACCCAAATATCCTGCCCTTCACGCCAATACACAACTCGGCTGTCTCACGGGACGACGAGCAGTATCACAAATGCTAGCATTAATGCCTGGCAGCGCAGGCCCTACCTGTGCGCGACCTAGCCCGACAGCTAGCCGCCGCGCGACGTCCCTCGATCCGCTGTCACGAGATGAGGAAACCCCAGGACAGGCCCGATGCGCTGTTAGGATGTGCCGAGAAGTTTCAAGTTCAAGTTTCAAGTTTCTTTAATAGTTGTCATACAGAAGTACAGAATACTTTTGTACAAAATGCTTCTTACTGTTGCGCTCCAGAGACTGTGCAAGACAAGATAAGTATGAAATAAAATAACATAGTAAAATTAGAAGTAAAAAAATGAGGTCACAGTGTTCAGTTTAGACATATGTACAATGTTCGATGCAGAATAGACGTAGTTACCATACAATATACAATACTGTGCAGTGTACTAATATACAATACTATATAGTGCAAGGCAGAAATGGAGAAATGGGACGAGGTGCAATTTAGGTACAATTCACAGTAGGTGTACGAGTTGTAGTGCAAATCCTTTATCAATAAATATAAAGTGTAAGTGTGTTTGTGTGATCTAAAGTGTGGAGAGTGGGTGCTGCAGTGTGTTGTTTGTTTGAGTGAGTGTGTGCGTGTGGGTGTGTGTGTTTCAAGTTTCAAGTTTCTTTAATAGTTGTCATACAGAAGTACAGAATACTTTTGTACAAAATGCTTCTTACTGTTGCGCTCCAGAGACTGTGCAAGACAGGATAAGTATGAAATAAAAACATAGTAAAATTAGAAGTAAAAAAAAAGAGGTCACAGTGTTCAGTTTAGACATATGTACAATGTTCGATGCAGAATAGACGTAGTTACCATACAATATACAATACTGTGCAGTGTACTAATATACAATACTATATAGTGCAAGGCAGAAATGGAGAAATGGGACGAGGTGCAATTTAGGTACAATTCACAGTAGGTGTACGAGTTGTAGTGCAAATCCTTTATCAATAAATATAAAGTGTAAGTGTGTTTGTGTGATCTAAAGTGTGGAGAGTGGGTGCTGCAGTGTGTTGTTTGTTTGAGTGAGTGTGTGCGTGTGGGTGTGTGTGCTGTGTGCATTTGATGGTTGTTGCATAGTGATTATTGTTCGTTTAGCGATTATTGTTCGTTTAGCAGCCTGATGGCCTGGGGATAGAAGCTTCTTCTGAGTCTTTCTGTGCTCGCCTTAAGACTCCGGTATCGCTTGCCTGACCGCAGCAGTTCAAAGAGGCAGTTGTTCGGGTGGCTCGAGTCCTTAATAATTCTCTTAGCCTTCCCCTTGCACCGCTTGTTGTAAATGTTCTGGAGGGTGGGAAGCCCCCCTCCAATTGTGCGTTCGGCTGAATGTGTCACTCTTTGTAGTCTGCTACGGTCTTGTGCAGTGCTATTCCCAAACCAGGAGGTGATGTTGCCGGTCAGGATGCTCTCTATTGTACATGAGTAGAAGTTCCTAAGGATCTTCTGACTGACTTGGAACTTTCTTAGGCGCCTGAGGAAGTAGAGGCGTTGTCGTGCCTTCTTCACAACACTGTCAATGTGTGTGGTCCATGTCAAGTCCTCGGATATGTGGGCTCCGAGGTACTTGAAACTGTTCACTCTCTCAACCGGTGCCCCGTCGATGCTGAGGGGGCTGTAGTCCTTGACCCCCGACCTCCTGAAGTCCACAATCATCTCTTTTGTTTTGCTGACGTTCAGGGAGAGGCAGTTCTCCTGACACCACTGTGACAGGTTCTCTACCTCTTCCAGGTAGGCCCTTTCGTCGTTGGCAGAGATCAGGCCCACCACTACTGTGTCATCAGCAAATTTGATGATGGTGTTGTTGTTCCGCTGTGCTACGCAGTCATGTGTGTACAGGGAGTAGAGGAGGGGGCTCAGAACACAGCCCTGGGGGGCCCCTATGTTGAGCGTGATGGATGAGGAGGTGCAGTTGCCGGCTCTTACCACCTGGGGTCTGCCCGTCAGGAAGTCCAAGACCCACTGGCACAGGTCATAGTTCAAGCCCAGGTCCCTGAGCTTGGCTATGAGTTTGGAGGGGACTATGGTATTGAATGCTGAGCTGTAGTCGATGAACAGCATTCTCACATAGTTCCCCTGCCTCTTGTCCAGGTGTGATGCTGCTGTGTGCAGCACATGGGCTATGGCGTCCTCCGTGGACCTGTTGGGGCGATATGCAAATTGCAGAGGGTCCAGGTTGATGGGGAGGGAGGAACAGATGTAGCCCTTCACTAGCTTCTCAAAGCACTTCATGGCTATGGAGGTGAGGGCTACAGGGCGGTAGTCGTTGAGGCAAGCGGGCGTAGATTTTTTGGGTACAGGGATGATGGTGGACTTCTTCAGACAGGTGGGGATGACAGCCTGTTCCAAGGACAGGTTGAAGATGTCAGTGAATACCGGGGCCAGTTGGTCGGCACAGACTTTTAGGACGCGGCCGGGGATGCCGTCCGGTCCTGCTGCCTTCCTGATATTCACTTTTTTAAAGATCCGTCTCACCTCATGCTCTGTTACCCTGAACACTGAGTCTCCATCAGCAGACCCCCCCCCCCCCCATTGCCGTGGTTTGTAGGCTGTTGTTGTTATTCACAGCCTCAAACCTCGCATAGAAGATTCCAGGGGCTGGTGAATCTCCGGCGAAAACCCAACATTGTGCAATTTCTCTCTGCATTTCATAACAACTAGTTCATGGAGGGCACTGCAGCGTCCATGTTGGAAACAAAAAAAGAGGAAGGTAGAGTGTGACCATGTCCGGCGTCTTATAGGAGGACGCTGGGGCGTGGCCTGGTCAGGTGCATGGGTGCAAATTGTTTGTTCATGAGCACAGTAGGTGCTAGGAGATAAGAGTTATCTCATAATGGCAGGAGCGAGACGTGATGACCAGTATGATATATAACTACAGTTTTCACTCTGCAATTCTTTGATAGGGACAATTTGTGTTTCTGTGGCTTTGGTAGGAACATGTCCCTAGCATCCCTATATAAAACTATGTGTAGGGGATGCAAATAGATGGTTATCCTACCATCGTAATTCTACACATAGTGGAATCATTATGAACAGGTACATAGTCCTATCACAAGCGGGGCGGGAGTTTTCAGAACCAGCCTATCAGAATGGAGTACCTGAGTGGAGTCCCACAGTGACGGGCGTGTCCAGGCATGTTGGAACAAGACGGCATGTTGGAACAAGACGTTGCCCATGAGAGAGGCACGGAGAATACCGTCTCTTCACGAAACTACTAGAAGTTGACGTTAAGCCAACACAACTTCTAAGAAGAAGTAACGGACAAGGGATGCTGGGTGGCGCAGCGGACATTGTGCTCGTCACCAACGCAAGAGACACCGGGTTCTCCTCCGGCTGTCGGCGTTGCCTCCAGCTTGGGCCAGTCGTCATACTAACTCAATTGGCAGAGTTAGCGGGTGGAAGTCGATGGGTGGTAATCTGGACGTTGTGGACAGCGACTCCTACAGGTCGGTTGGGTATGCCCGCACAGCAGAGACTAGCCCCTTATGTGACTGCGATGTGCAAGCCAGGGGCTTTTGTAACCGCAGTCACTCTCAGCTATATAGCTACTAGGCTCATTTGGACCACCAAGCACTGCTTCTGAGCTCGGGGTGGGTCAAAAATATATCAGATATGAATTTCAAAGGTACCCAGCGTACAATTAGGGTTTCACACAGCGACGCACTGGGGTCTGAAAGCTCGGAGTTGCTAATAAACATTTTAAATCATTGTTATAAAACGAGTGGTACTCAGAGAGCGAGCCGTGTATTTCCGCCGTTGGTGTCACAGTGCATGCGCACCAGGCTATTTGGCTGCCTGGTGCGCATGCGCTGTGAAACCAACATAACTGAAGCTAAGCTGTGGGTCGTGGTGAACCCCCTGTCATGACGCATATACTTCAGCTGTGGGCAATATTTACCACACTCTTCGGCAGTCGCTCGTCTGCTTCTTCGTTCACAATGTCTCTTCCGCATTAACTAAAAGCTAAGCTATCGCATACTCATTACTAATCCGCTTCGTAACTGGGTTTATATCTCGCGTGCTTGATGTCCGGAGCTCCAGCTCCGTGCGTCCTCTTCCCTCTCTGGAAAATGATGAAGAGGAAGTTCCTCCGTCTGCGCCACGCCCTGAGCTCATCCTTCTTCACCTGTGTCTCCCTGCCCAACATCGCCACCAGCTCCCCCTGGCGGCACCTGTATCCTGTCCCACTATGAAGTGTCAATGTTAGGATAGGGAGGATCAAGAGAGGTCAGCAAGTTAAGTGTCAATGTTAGGATAGGGAGGATCAAGAGCGGTCAGCCGGTTACACAACGTCCTCGCGAACACAGGGAATGCAAGGAATTAGCGTTAGACACATTGAATTATTGTCAGACATATTCACACACTAGAAACAGGGGAAGCCATTTTCGAAAACGTTTCCATAACAACACTGCTCCACCCCCTCTCTTTAAAATGCTCCTGTCATTTACAAATTCCTATGGGCCTACTGCCGTTATAAGCACTAGTGGAATGTCTCTCATTCAATTACAATATATGTTTGGAACTAAACGCTGTATAAATGAAGAGGAAGGACATTATTGAGGCTATTTTCATCCTTGAGGTAAAGAATAATGAATTCAGTGAGACCACAGGGAGTTTACGCCATCTGTGTCCTCGTATTACGCCGTAGTGCCGGAACATTCCCAACTGTCCTTTATTCAGGCAAGGACAATGCCCTCTGTTTGCCGTTGCAACGCTATTACTCTTTAATAGCCAGCAAGTCATTGCCAGCATACAACACAGTAGTATAGTCAACAGCTTCCTGTGCTTTTATTTTCTTCAATTCTTTCATATTTCTTTCAGGATCATCAAACATATTTATGCTTCAGAGGAAATCCCAAACGCCTTATGTCATGTTAATAGGTCGAATAAACACAGCTGTTATATAATGATATATTCATAATCAAGCATATGGCTTCCATACGATCCATAAAAACAAACAGTGAATGCACTACCGGTCTCACCAACAGCATGCATCACATCCAGGTCTAACCGGCGGGGATGATATTGTCTTCTCCTGCGTCTCCTTACGCCCTACGCTTACGTCTCTGTTTTACGTCCTGCATCTCCTTACTCCTTACGGGCTTACGGTATATCAGCCCTAAATACAAACTACAGCAAATTACATGTGATCTGGATGTGAGCCTACAGCCCTAAATACAAACTACAGCAAATTACATGTGATCTGGATGTGAGCCTACAGCCCTAAATACAAACTACAGCAAATTACATGTGATCTGGATGTGAGCCTACAGCCCTAAATACAAACTACAGAAAATTACATGTGATCTGGATGTGAGCCTACAGCCCTAAATACAAACTACAGCAAATTTCATGTGATCTGGATGTGAGCCTACAGCCCTAAATACAAACTACAGCCCTAAGTACAAACTACAGGGTGGGTTGCGTTCCACAGCAAATTTCCTATATTTGTAAGGCATCCATTTCCATTGTGCCTCCAATCTTTGGTAAGCGAGAAGAGGCCCTGTAGAAGCTGATCTTAGAGCAGACAAGTACAAGTTATTATTTGAATGATGCAACTGATGTCGAACGCTAAAGGCTCAGGATTCAGTACATCAAAGAGACAGCACTCTGTTCTACTTATCTGTTGTATGTTGATGTCCACCTTCTACCACTGCAGCCCTCATGCATACACACACACACACACCTACACACCTACACACACGCGCGCGCACACGCGCACGCACACACACACACACACACACACACACACACACAAACTAGACAGCATATATGGTTAATATTTGCCATCTTGTGTTTGTACTTTTTTTTATATTATATTGTATTTGTATCTATTTGCATCCCCCACCCTGTACCCCCCCCCCCCCCCCCCCCCCCCCTTCACATGCTGCTTTTACACCCGAATTTCCCCAAGAGGATCAATAAAGGATCAGCTTATCTTATCTTATCAGTGGCAGTGGCTGTCGGAATGTAGTGTTATGGTTTGTAACCGACCCCAATCGCACAACACAAGACAGGTATAAGAGTAAGCCAAAACAGGGCAAATATTTATTATAGAACAAAAAGTGGCACAGTCCCTTTAAGGGAGAACACAAAAACACTAGAGACAAGGAAATCTGGAAAATGCGGCACTGTGCCTTTAAGAGGCGAACAGGCTAAGGGACTAAGGCTAAGGGCCAGGGCTAAGGACCATGGCTAAGTGTCAGGGCCAGGACCAGGGGCACTGGAGAGGGGGACAGGGACAGAGGCCCGGAGAGGCGGGCTGGAGACAGGGACAGAGAACAGGGTTAAGGCCTTGGACAGGGCGAGGGCCAGAGCTGCTTACAGGGATGAGGACAGGGTTCCGACGGCGGAGGCCTGGCACGGGAACAGGGGCCCAACGGCGGAGGCCTGGTACGGGAACAGGGGCCCGACGGCGGGGGCCTGGCACGGGGACAGGGGCCCGACGGCGGAGGCCTGGCACGGAGATCCTCTTCCGCCTCCTCGGATGCTGCAACCGGGCAGCGCAGAACAAAGAGGGTCCCAGGGGACCGGGATGGGAACACACCGTCCTCCCGTGGAATACTAGGGAGCGACGACGAGCCTCACCCCAGGAACGAGGATCACGAAGAGACGCCTTCCTCCCGTGGAATCGGGAGCGATGGCGAGCCGCCTTGACGTCTGGAGTGGGAACACTGGAAAACCTCCCGTAGAGAATTAGAGAGCGAAGACGGCGTCCCACTCCAGGCAAACGGCGACAGGTGGTGATGGCTGGGCCGTCGTCTCACGCCGGAGACGCGGCAGGTGATGGTGACGTACAGAATGGTAACGTACAGCACTCCATGAACACAGACACAGATACAGAGTCCAGAACACAGAATGACCCGACCAGGACTGGAGGGGAGTCTGCAACCTATGTACTCTCCCGAGGTGATTGCAAACTCCCAACAGGTGCGTGAAGGTAGAGGATCAAGGATGTCCAAGGGTGGGGGCTGGTGAAGAGTAGAGGAGAGTAAATCATCGCAAGGGTGGGGGCTGTTGAGGAGAGTAGACAGGGAAAACACAGGAAAAAGGTCCAGGTACAGGCGAATCCTCACAGTACCTCCCCCTCCACGGGAGCCACCGGGCGACCCAAAAAATCAGACAGCGGGGCAGGGGACATGACAAAGCAACAAACAAAAAAAAACTGGGCCATGCTAGCAGGGGAAGCTACACCTAAAGTGGGGCTAGCAGAGGGACTGGGTAGCTGCCAGAGCATTGCTAGCTACAGGGCCTATGCTAGCTGTACTGCTACATTAGCATAGAGGCTGCGCTAGCTGCCGGAGCTAGGCTAGCAGACAGGGCTGGACTAGCAAAGGAGAACAAGCTAGCTGGAAGGACAGTCCATAGCTGTGGGGAACAGGGTAGCTAACAGGGGAGCTAACGAGGCTAACAGGGGAGTCAAACAGGGGAAACTAACAGGGGAACTAACAGGGGAACTAGAGGGAGCTAGAGTGGGTTAGAGGGAACTAGAGGGAACTAACAGGGGCTAACTCACATACACTGTCTGTGCTGGCTGGGGTCATCGACTGGTCGGGTCGTACTGTTATGGTTTGTAACCGACCCCAATCGCACAACACAAGACAGGTATGAGAGTAAGCCAAAACAGGGCAAATATTTATTATAGAACAAAAAGCGGCACAGTCCCTTTAAGGGAGAACACAAAAAACACTAGAGACAAGGAAATCTGGAAAATGCGGCACTGTGCCTTTAAGAGGCGAACAGGCTAAGGGACTAAGGCTAAGGAGAATTAGAGAGCGAAGACGGTGTCCCACTCCAGGCAAACGGCGACAGGTGGTGATGGCTGGGCCGTCGTCTCACGCCGGAGACGCGGCAGGTGATGGTGACGTACAGAATGGTAACGTACAGCACTCCATGAACACAGACACAGATACAGAGTCCAGAACACAGAACGACCCGACCAGGACTGGAGGGGAGTCTGCAACCTATGTACTCTCCCGAGGTGATTGCAAACTCCCAACAGGTGCGTGAAGGTAGAGGATCAAGGATGTCCAAGGGTGGGGGCTGGTGAAGAGTAGAGGAGAGTAAATCATCGCAAGGGTGGGGGCTGTTGAGGAGAGTAGACAGGGAAAACACAGGAAAAAGGTCCAGGGACAGGCGAATCCTCACATGTAGAGCTATTATTTTAACATGTAGACCACTTATTTTGGTCTAGAGACTCATATCACTGGACTCTTATCACTGGACTATTTTGTATTTTGTATTTGTATATTATATTGTATTTGTATTTATATTTTATAGTGTATCTATAGTGTATATAGATACTGGACTGTATAGGACTGTGAAGCTATGTATCCCCCACCCTGTACCCCCCTTGACACCCGAATTCCCCCCCGGGGATTATTAAAGGATCATCTTATCTTATCTTATCTTATTTACCTCTGCTAGATCACATTTATCAATAAAAGTGCAATTGTTTTATTTGTGATCAAATGTGAAAAGGAATCCATTATAATCAAGACATGAATGGAATAAATCATGTGTATCTTGAAAATGTATGAAACAAGGTGGAGGCAGTGAAGGTACACAGTGAACCTTTTTGTTAAATTCTTATCGTATTTACTTTTATTGGCAGGGAAGTGAAACAAGTTTGCAGTGTTTACACATGTATCTGGGATTGTCACAGGCCATTTCTTGCTGAGCCCTCTTCCTGGTTGAGCAAAGTGAATTAGAAACCTTGTGTCTCTCTTCCCCCCTTTCACTTTGCCCTGTTGCCAGCCAGACGGACACAGCAGCAGAGAAGCCCACTGACCCTGCCTTAGTGAAGGTAAACAGGTACGTACTGAGAGAATACTGAACAGGCCTCATTTCAAAACCTTTTCCTAGTTCTCTTACATTCATCTTGTCTTTTGTCTTTTTTTTTATTTATTTTTTTCAAATGTCTTGTGTGTTTATAAAAGCAGAACTATTTCTCTCCTCTAACTCATTATTGTTTGTGTAGCCGTGGATGAAAGAAAGAGTTGAAATGTATGTATGTGAATGGATTCATTATTGTTTATGTATAGCCGTGGATGAAACAAAAAGTTGAAATGTATGTAAATGGCTCATTATTGTTTATGTATAGCCTTGGATGAAACAAAAAGTTGAAATGTATGTAAATGGAGCATTATTGTTTATGTGTAGCCGTGGATGATATAAAGAGTTGAAATGTATGTACAGTAAATGGTCTATTTGTGACAGTAAAACTGCTAAATGTATTGTCAAACGTGTTGGCATGAAGGAGTCAAGCGTGAGGCCTCTGATGGGTTATAATGATGATGGGTTATGCTTCCTTTTTCCTTGATTTTAATGGTTGTTGTGGCAACTTCTGCTTTTGTTCTTTTGTTGAAGATTGAACTTGTGATTCCATCCCTGGAGGTCTTTAGATGCAATAGTTAGTGTAACGCAGACACTGGTATTGGAGAGATGTAGGCCACATTTGCATGAACTATTGCTTGAAGCAATACACATTATGTTTTCATACGCATAGTATGACAAAGACTATTCGCTAGCTTTGTTTTTCCGATAGTGCTCTGTCTGTCTTAAAACCCCAATTTTCATTTGGGAACTTGTCTCTGAGAGGGTGTATTGACCCGCAATCGACTCCCTCAGCAGGCAAACAGCCTTCCATTGAGTTCCAGAACATACTCAAGTCACATGTCTGTGATTTAGCAAGTCAGCTCTGTCTCCTTTCCTTGTGGCTTTTCTAAAGCCTCAGTCTGTAATCCAATCGTGACACGAAGGGGAAAAATCGCAGCGGAGACATGTCTCGAACTAAATCGATAGCGTTCTTGATAAGGGATTTACAATATGTGACTAACTAAACACGAGTGCCTACAATAAAATGTTGTGTAATGTATGTATTTTTTTGTAAACACTTAATGACCCTGCATTTTGGGTTACAAAATAGGTTAGTGGATTACAATAATAATAATTATATCTATAATTACAATTCTTTAAGAAAGTATTGGAAAATACCACTACATTTAAATGGACAAATAAAAACCCGGATTGAGGCTTTAATTTCAGCATAACTTAATTAAAAATACAGCGTGTTTGCTAACTCGCTGCAGGTCATGTGGCTGTGTATCTGCAGACGGTTCTTTCACAGGCAATGAATCAGGCGTCCCTGTAGCCTACTGTACCACTGATTTGCAACCAGGTGTTACAGGGTTCGAGAACGGACCTGCTTCATACAAATCTACTATGTGATATGTACCTCGTTGTTTAATAAGGAAGTCATGAGACAAAAAAAAGGAACTAATTGTTCCTTTCAGAAGGTTCAGTCAGTGGTCACGTGCAGGCATGTGTGCTCACATTAGGGTCCAAAAGAGGAGCCCTCATGCAATAAAGGTAATCAAGGTGATCCTTTAGAATACACCCTGATGGAAAAACTCGTTAGTACATTAGGAAGGCTACCACAGTGACCTTTTTTTTTGGTCTTGAGTCGCTGTCTGTGCATGGTCCTGGTTGTGACAAAGAGCTGTTTAACGGTACTCGTGTAAACACTTGTTAATGAAGTTATGTAACACGTGTTCCCTTTATACAATAGTTTAAATGCAATGCAGGGGATATAAAGCATCGTTCAGAGTAAAGGACCCTAAGAGATCATACTGTACAAAACGTTCTCCAAAACAGGAACTATAGGCGTTACACTTCACCAATGAGAGTCCGCGCTGTCAGGTGAAAAGAGAGCTGCTGGCTGTCTCCGCATGTGTCGGAGGAAGCATGTGGTAGACCTCAGGGCTCCCTTGACCGACCAGTAGGAGGCACATGCGCACAACGACCAGGTAGGGGAGGGGGGGAATTGGCATAATGACTAAATTGGGATGGGATGTTTTTTTTTTTTTAAACAGGAACTATATACATTCATTGTTCTCCAAATAATCTATGCAGGAACCACAATCTTACCTAAGCATGTATTTCCTATGATATCATATGAACATAGCATTGGTTACAGTGTTGATAAATGTTTTTGTCTTGCGTATGTCACAAGATTCAAGATGGTCCCGTGGTGTTGGCTGTCCCTGTTGGCTTTCGTCCCTACGACCTCAAGCACCAACGCCGGGGTCAAGGTGAAACTCACAGAGAAAGGCCTAGAATATGGTACGTCTACTACAGGCAAACTCACCTGACCTTAACCCTTTCACTGCCGCACTACCAAATGGTTTAACCCTTTCACTGCGACAATACGGAAGGTTAACCCTTTCACTGCCACACGACAAAGGGTTAGCCCTTTCACTACCACACTACAGAAGGTTAACCCTTTACTATCACACTACAGGATAGTAAAGGGTTAACCTTCTGTAGTGTGGTAGTAAAAGGGTTAAAAGCTTTTCCCTCTACAGACTCATGAATTATGAATCATTCTCTCATCATTCTCTCTCAACGTTCGCCTGTTGCCAGGCAAACAGATTGGAATGGTGTCTCTCCAGGAGAAACTCAAAACCATCAAGGTCCCGGATATCTCAGGCACAGTAAAAATGTCACCCATCGGCAAGATCCAGTACGGCCTGAACAAGTAAGAGCATATTTTTACTTGGATCTCTTTAAGACCTATCAGGCTATTCTTCCAGAGAGTTAATCATTAATTTTATAACATTTCCACAAAGTCCAAATCTGTACCACCACCAATATACCACCCCTCTTCTAACAAACGTTCCTTGATTCCCCTCACCCTTGTATGTTACAGCATGCAAATAGTGAATCTGGGATTACCTAAATCTGCCCTGGGCCTGATGCCAGACACCGGAGTCAGTCTGTCCATCGCTAACGCCTTCATCAACCTGCATGGAAACTGGAGGGTTCGATACTTCAGGTTCATGTGAGTAACAGAGCACAGGTAGGAGAGGGGGTTCTCCACCTTATATTTTGTACATCTTTTAAATGATTTGACAAAGAGATATTGAGGTAAGATAAGATAAGATATTCCTTTATTGATCCCCTTGGGGAAATTCAGGTATCATAGCAGCATGGGGAGGGGGGAGGGGAGGTACAGGTAGTAGAAGACATACAGGTACAGGTCACAGAATTATACAGTGGAGAAGTAAAAATAAAAATAATAAAAAGGCAGTGTAAACAATATACAAGATAATTAACTCTGGACATGCGCATATGGGCAACAAGGTGCGAGATGAGGGTATGTATGCCCTCTCAGTTATTGTTGCCCTACAATATAGTTAGAATATATAATCTAATAATCTAAATCTAATCCAATATATAATTTAAACAAAATATGCTAAATGCTAAATATATGCTATATATAATCTAATAATCCAATAGTCTAAATCTAATCTAATATATAATCAAAAAATGCTAAATACTAAATGCTAAATGCTAAATTCACACATCCAACAGGCTCAGGAAAAGTAATGTTGTGAAAAAGAAGACCCCACCCATTGCTCTTGATCAGCGCCGAAACGAATGACTGATCTCATGAAGGTTCGGCCCCTCTGAACCTTCTGAGTCAGAGTTCCATGGGCGCTACTGAAGGCGAAGGTCCAGAGGTACTGCAACTGTAGATTGTTGTGGTGCTGAGCACAAATCCCCTGAAGGTACATCATGTCGTTTTGACAGGAAAGAATGACCTTGACAATAATTAGTTATAAATGCTTGAAATTTTTTCATAATCTTGAAACAAATCACAAAAAGTGAAACAACAATGCATGTATAAGATGCCTCTCTATGGTAAAGGTGGTAGGACCATCACAGCCAAAACACATCATTTCTAGATTCAGACAGTTACAGGGATCCAGTTTCTCTTGTGACACTATATATTCAATGAAGATTTAAAGATATGCAATACATTATTGTGACTTTTCAGAAGAATACAAGGAGCAGCTTTAACTAGCGGGATGTCGGCTGTAGTAACATGCATTCATTTATCTCACAACAGTAAAGACAGTGGATCGTTTGACCTGACAATGAACGGGCTCACCATCACCACCAGCATTTCCGTCAAGAGTGACGAGACGGGCCGACCGACAGTCAGTACCTTAGACTGTGTGGCGAATGTAGGCAACGCAACCATCAGATTCCACGGCGGAGCCAGGTAAATCCCCTGTTAAACAGAAATCTTTTGTAATGAGAATTTACAGATTTTCACATCATGTTTGACATACATACGTTTGTATGTTAACAATTTTTGGGGGGCTTTACAATTCACATTCACCCACTCACTCACACACCGACGGTGGTGGTAACCATGCAAGGAGCCAACCTGCTTTCATCGGGAGCAATTAGGGATTAAGTGTCTTGCTCAAGGACGCTTCGACACACTGGCCAGGAGGAGCGGGAATAGAACCAAGAACCTTCCGATTACCAGGCGACTGTTCTACCTCCTGAGCCACTGTCGTCCCTAACGTTACTTGCCTCCAAATTATATATATATATGCGTATTGCTTCTGATCAATGCTTATTGTCTTCTCAGCTGGCTATACAACGTCTTCAGTAACTTCATGGACAAGGTTGTGCGCAGCGCACTGCAGAAACAGGTGAGGAAGAAAGACCCACAAGGATTAAAGGGGACAAGTCTCCTTTGTCTAACAAGCATATCCGGTTAAAATAGGAGTCAATTCAGTTCATCCACAAAAACAAAACCACTGGCATGGCACCAGCGGTATGGCTCTTGAGATACTGGAGGCAGGGGTGGCTAAATGGCGCAGTGGGCAAGACGCTCGCCACTAATTCAGGAGCCATATGGAACCAGCTTCCCCTGGAGATCCGATCTGCCCCCTCGCTGGAGACATTTAAGGCCCGTCTAAAACCCACTTCTATTCCCTGGCCTTCAATAAACCCTGATTCTCCCACACCCTAACTCACACACTCCCATGTAATTTTATCCTGCCCCCTCCCTCTTGTATCTCTTCTTATGCTCCTCTGTCCCCTGTGTGCTACTGTACTTTGTGTTCCCCTATCCGTGTGTTGTCCTACTGTCCTATTCTCTGAATGTACTGTCTTGTCCTGCTGTGCCTTTTTGTATTTTTGTATTTGTGTATTTTATATTAGGACATTGATTTTAAGCTTTGATTGTACAGCACTTTGGTTGGCTCTTGTGCTTTTAAACGTGCTATATAAATAAATTACTTGACTTTACTTGAGGAGATGCTGGGTTCGAGCCCAGCTCTCGGCATTGCTACCAGCTTGGCTGGTCGTTCATACTAACGCAATGGACCTATCTCAAACCCTGCCCTCTTTTCTTGATCCTCCAATCACAACTGACGCTTTGTTTGTCCGAGGTAAGCGACAGTTGTGATTGGAGGATCAAGAAAAGAGGGCAGGGTTTGAGATAGGTCTATTGGCAGTGTTAGGGGTGGGAAGCTGGTGGGTGGGGATCGGACGTTGTGGACAGCGACTCCTACAGGTAGGTTGGTGCGCCTGCGCTGCAGAATCAGGAAGCAACGGGGGCGGTGTGTCCCTCCCACGTCCCACGCAGACCCTCGCCGCTGAGAGATCGCGCTGTGCAGGTGAAAAGATGCGACGGCTGCCTCCTTGTGTACCGGAGGGGACACGTGATGCAAGGCTTCGTCCACATTGCAGCCGGCCTGTGGGAGGCATGGCCTAACAGCGTTCGAGACAGGGGAGGGTAGAATTGGACAATACGAAATTGGGATGGGAGAAAAATTGAAAAATGGGAGAAAAAGTAGATACAAAAAAATAGATACTGGAGGCAGAACATTTTTGCATTTGTTAAAGGAACACGCCAACATTTTGGGAAATTAGCTCGTCTTCTCCAGAGAGAGACAAGAAGATAGATACCAGTTTCCTCTCTGTGCGTTCAGTAGAAAGCTATCTGGCTGCATGTTAGCCTATCTTAGCACAATGAATGGAAGCGGACATGACCGGTTAGCCTTCGGGAGAGGTGTTAGTTGGACAATGCCTAGGATAACCAGTCATGTCCGCTTCCATTCATTGTGCTAAGCTAGGCTAACAAGTAACATGCAGCCAGATAACTTTCTACTGAACGCACAGAGAGGAAACTGGTATCTAAAAAATCTAGAAAACGGTAAACTAATTTCCTAAACTATTGGCATGTTCCTTTAACTCAGATAAAGAGACATGACTCCCGCCCATCTATTCAATCAATCAATAAATCAGTCAATCAAACCTTATTACAGACTCAGGGTCCGATAAAAAAAAAAAGAGCTAAAGACAGAACAACACACAGAATAAATGACAAACAAACACAATAAAATATCAAGGTTTAACAAGGAAGACAATGTCTTACAAAGAGACAACAAGTCTACACAGCTGGGAAGAACTAAACCTCATGTTTATTAAAACCAATTACCTCATTTTCAGAGTCATTAAGGCAAATATTTATTAAAACAGCTTGGAAGGTATTGACTATACTACTTGAAGTTTCTGTAACCTTGCTTTTTTTGTAGTTAGACCACAAGTGTACATTATAGAGTGATATAAAATATACAATGAACAAGGACATCTTCACTCTATCTGTACACAAACTAAACTTTCAGAATGTTGACTTGTGCATACTATAAATATCATCACATCTATAATTTGTTCTGTAATAATATGTCCAACATATTTGAGCTACAAACACCAAGATTATGATCAGACCATTTGAAATCAAGGAATTTTAGACATGTCCTCTTTGGTTCTACAGATCAGGCATCTTACTGGCATTATATTTGATATCATGTTCCACACCAGACACAGAACATTAAGGAGCTGATGTTCCACACCAGACACAGAACATTAAGGAGCTGATGTTCCACACCAAACACAGAACAGTAAGGAGCTGATGTTCCACACCAAACACAGAACATTAAGGAGCTGATGTTCCACACCAGACACAGAACAGTAAGGAGCTGATGTTCCACACCAGACACAGAACAGTAAGGAGCTGATGTTCCACACCAAACACAGAACAGTAAGGAGCTGATGTTCCACACCAAACACAGAACAGTAAGGAGCTGATGCTCCACACCAGACACAGAACAGAGTAAGGAGCTGATGTTCCACACCAAACACAGAACAGTAAGGAGCTGCTGGAGACCAGCGCAACTTGGACTAAAGACCAATAGATCATCTGCATGCATTATGTGGTTCACTAAAGTTCATTCATTCAATCTTTATTTAATATTGAAAAATCATTGAGAGCAAGTTCTCATTCACAATGACGTTGAGAAATACAGCACATAATAAATACAAAAACAATACAGAAACAGAAAGATCAATCAATTAAACTATTTTAAATAATTAAAAACAACTGCAGACTGTGGTGAAATGGTTGACTATTAAAGATTTAGACTGACCAATGGATACTAATTGAATTGAGTTTTAATTAAAGTGCATTGCAAAATGTTCCATGTGTCGGGGGCCCAGAAGCTAAAAGCAGATTTTCCTAATTCAGTGCAAAGTCTGTGTAAGACAATCACCAGAGCAAGTATGATAAGGTCCAGAGCTCCAATCAAGCAATGAAGTGATGTACGGTCGAAGATCACCAATAATGGTTTCATACAGAAACGGATGCCAGTGCAAGTCACGTCTCTCTGCCAGAGAGGACCACCCAACCTTAGCATACAGGATACAATGATGTCAAGTCAAGTCAAGAGTTTTAATTGTCACGGCATACAGGTATACAATGAAATGCGGGTGGTCTTGCCCGCAACGATGTGCAATACAGTGGTACATATAATAGAATCAAAAGAAGAAAACAACATTGTGCAGTAACAGGTAGCAGGTAACATGGAGTGACATCTCGGTATCTGTACATAGTTATTTACAGAGCATGTGTGACATGCTAGTTAGCTTTGGTAGTGCAATACACTGTTCCTGTTATTCTAATTTAAAGTGTCCTTTCCTTTGGCCATAAGTGTGCGTGTGTGCGACATGAGTGTGTGCCCGCTCATGTTAAAGTGTTAAGTGGCTGCTCGTGTGTGAGCGTGCACAGTGTGCGTGTCGTGTGTGTGTTCATGTGTGCTTGTGTGTGGACAGTTCAATGTTCTGAGCACTCAATGTTCATTGTTCATGGCTCTGATGGCCTGGGGGAAGAAGCTGAGCCTAAGCCGCTCTGTCCTAGTAGCTGGGGTTCGCAGGCGTCTGCCTGACCTCAGCAGCTGAAACAGGCTGTTATTGGGGTGGTGAGGGTCTTTCATTATCCTGCAGGCTCTGGATTTGCACCTCTTGTTGTATAGAACCTGCAGGGGGGGTAGTGCAATACCCGTGGTACGCTCGGCTGAGCGCACCACTTTCTGTAGGGCCTTCTTGTCCTGTGCCGTGCTGTTTCCATACCAGGCAGTGATGTTTCCGGTCAGGATGCTCTCTACAGCTCCTGAGTAGAAGGACTGGAGTATCTTCCCCGATACTCTGAACTTCCTTAACTGTCTCAGGTGGTAGAGACGCTGTTTCGCCTTCTTTACTACTGTGTCTATGTGTGTTGACCATGTCAGGTCCTCTGAGATGTGGACCCCCAGGTACTTGAAGCTGCTCACCCTGTCCACGGTAGCCCCGTTTATCATCAGTGGTGTGTGTGTCTCCTGCTGTCCTCTCCTATAATCCACGATCAGTTCCTTGGTTTTGCCAATGTTCAGGAGCAGGCTGTTGTCCTGGCACCAGCGTTCCAGTACCTCAACCTCCTCCCGGTAGGCCTTCTCGTCGTTGTCCGAGATCAGCCCCACCACCACCGTGTCATCTGCGAACTTCACTATGGAGTTGGAGCTGAACTTGGCCACACAGTCGTGTGTGTAGAGTGAGTACAGCAGGGGGCTCAGAACACAGCCCTGGGGGGACCCGATGCTCAGGGTGATGGTGTTGGAGGTCTGACCCCCCACCCTGACCGCCTGGGGTCTTTCGCTCAGAAAGTCCAGTACCCAGGCGCTCAGGGCGGAGCTCAGACCTAGCTCGATCAGCTTGTCCACCAGTCTGGTGGGGACTATGGTGTTGAACGCTGAGCTGTAGTCAATGAACAACAGTCTCACATAGCCCCCCTTCTGACGGTCAAGGTGCGAGAGGGTGCTGTGCAGTACCTGGGAGACCGCGTCGTCGGTGGACCTGTTTGTCCTGTATGCAAATTGCATAGGGTCCATATCACTGGGGAGGGAGGCACAAATGTGGTCCTTGACCAGCCTCTCGAAACATTTCATGACCACAGAGGTGAGTGCCACCGGTCTGTAGTCATTTGGACATGCTGGGGAGGGTTTCTTCGGCACAGGGATGATGGTAGACATCTTGAAGCAGGGATGATGGGAACCATAACTGTCACCGGTGATAAATCCAAGGGCAGAATGGTATTACCAATCATACCAATCATTACCAATCATATTAGAGTATTAGCAATCATGCAGTATTACAGACAATTGCTTGGACAGATCATATAGATTTAAAAGAACTGGGGACAAGATTCCTCCTTGTCTGACACCATTGCTAACCCCAAATGGGGCTGAGACGCTATTGCCCTATTGCACGATGTATTTAGACAACCCTCTTTGACTCAATTTAACTTTCTATGATTAACACGATCAAAGGCTTTGTAAGTATCAATAAAACACATAAGAACTGAGGCTGTCAAAGTTAATGCATTATTAATTAGATAGATTTAGATTAGTAGATTTAGAACAGATAAAAAATTTGCGATTAATTTGCGATTAATCGTGAGTTAACTATGGAAAATCATGCGATTAATCAGATTAAATATTTTAATCGATTGACAGCCTTGACATCTATCTACTGGTTATCTGTGGATTTATTTAACTAATTTAATGTATCCTATCCAGCAGGATTCTTTATAGGACATTTGGCAGTATACGCTGGCTAAAGCTCTGGGTCTGTAGTTATCTAGGCGGCCAACTTCACCAGCTTTGTCCATAATATAACCGGCACTAACGGAACAGACAATATTGAGTCTGGTAACAAGCCATGAATCATAAAGCCAGTAAAACAAACAAATATCCTGGGACTGGCATATTTAGGGTTCAGCAGTAATATCATCTACCATGCACTTGCAGCACCAGACAGCTTCTTTATAGCTCGGTGCACCTCATGTGACATAGCCATCATTGAGTCATTACTCTCAATGTTGTGTGGCTCATACTGTACAAATCACTTTGAACACAGTTGAATAAGGTACTATAATGCTGTCGCCATAACTCAGCAATATTTTCGGATCCAGAGACTCCATCTACAGTGCATGGTAGAGATGTTTTACAGTTGTTAATAATACTCTCACTTCTTTCCAAAAATCAAAAGCATTGTTACTTAGCAGCTTCTTAGCCATAGAATCAGCCCGCATGGCTTATTATTATAATTTTTTTCTTTTTTTTCTTTTGTATTTTTATTGTAATTGAACAGGCAAGCCCAGCGTCTCCGTCATTCGTGGCGAGCGCCTTGCCCACTACGCCACATAGCCGCCCGTAATTGGATTTTTTTTATAACAATTTACAAATGAAGTAAATTACATATACTTATATCTTGCATTAGTGAGCCTCTTGTGATTAAGCACAGGCCCTTGTCTGAGTCTACCTGCCATAGCCCATGATTTAAAGGCTTAAAGCACTGGCTGTATTGACTTCTGCTAGCACTGGTAACAAATGCCAATATTTTCTGCTTCCAGTAACAAACGCTTGGAGTGTCTGGGTTTTTCTGGTACAATTGCCTGGTATCATTGTTGGAAATGATAAAATTGTGGTCCCACTAATAAATAACTGTTCATATCTGAATTAATCTAATTAGATTCCATCCAACACCTCCATCTAATTATACTTTCAGATGGGTTAACGGCAGATTCTCACACTGTGAAAGACATCAACAAACAACATCTTATGGATGGACAGAAGGCAATCATCAATTCAAGATGAATAAATCTGTTGTGTTAATTTCTAAGAAATGGTCCATCTCTGCTCTTTTCTGTTACAGATCTGCCCTCTGGTGGAGGATACCATATCTGATATGAACCCTCGCCTGAAAACACTCAATGGTATAAGGAAGAGAATGCTTGCAGAGAAAACATCTAATATGTTTTGTATTTCCATATATGTTGATTTCTAACCCTGTTGTACAATGTCATTTGTGAGTGAGAATTTGTTTGAGAACTTGAACATCCTAAATGACAATGTAATTTATGCTATGGGACAATTAAATCTATGGAGTTTTAGAATTCAAAGATTGAATTCCAAGAGAACATTCCGAAATATTTATTATACCTGAAAGGGTTAAAGAAATATATAAATACATTTATGTTGAATATCTTTACATCTGAATCCATTTTTGTTTTACTGCAGTTGTAGCCAAAGTGGACAAAGATGCAGAGATTGAATATTCCATGGTTTCATCACCGACCATTTCAAACGCCTCCATAGATCTCAGCTTGAAGGTGAGAGGTCATGCCTTGATTGATTGATTGAACTGTACATTGGATTATCGACGAAACCTTACTTGGTCCCAAGAAGAGGGTCTTGTGTATTATTGGGTTTAATAGGACATTTATTGTACATTGGAGGGGGTTGCGTTAGGACATTTACAGGGGCCAGTTTCGAATTGCAGTCTCCTGTAGGTGCTCTTTGAGAGTGGTTTTGAAAGTGGGTAGTGATTCACATTCCTTTACAGCTGTGGGTAGGGCGTTCCACATTGTTGTGGCATAATTGCGAAACGTGTTTAGTCCCTTGTTTGAGCCGATTAGCATGATGGGTTTAACATGATTTATGGAGCTCCCTCTGGTGTTGTGGTCGTGGTATTCACTGACCTTTTGGAAGTATTTTGACATGTACATGGGTACCTTAGTCGTGTAGTGTATCTTGTAGACCAGGCCCATTGCAAGTTGCTGTACTCTGTCGTCTACTCTAAGCCATCCTAGGTAGTCAAAATGGGCAGGGGTGAGGTGGGTTCTAGGAGTAAGGTCAAGCAGTAGTCTGACCAGTTTGTTTTGTGATATTTGTAATTGCCTTTGAGGTGCTTTGGTACCATGAGGTGCCAGCATAGCCATAGTACCCTTGAATGAGTGCTCCTGCCAGAGTCTTCAGGGTATTCTTGTTTACCAGAGAGGAGATCAGGTACAAGAATCGAGTTCGTTGGTTGACTTTTTTTTATTACATTGGATGCCATTTTGTCACAGGAAAGATTTGCCTCTAGGATGGAACCTAGGTATGTAATTTCATCTTTCCTTGTGACAATATTGTCACCCACTGTAACTGAGAAGCCGTCGGTCTTGCTGAGTTTGTTATTTGAACCGAAGAGAATGGACTCTGTTTTACCCAGGTGTAATGATAGTTTGTTATCAGTGAGCCAGATGCAGATTTTGCCTAGTTCCGAGCTGAGGGTTTTTTCAACCTGTAAGTAACTTGTTCTTGTCAGAGACCAGGGCTGAGTCGTCCGTGAACAGGAACAAGTTGCAGTCACAAGCTGATGACATGTCATTTGCATAAATTAGGAACAGTAGCGGTCCTAGTATGCTTCCTTGTGGAACACCACAGCTCACTGGGAGGGGGGGGGGGATAGGGTACCGTTTACCTCCACCATCTGTTCTCTCCCCTCCAGGTAAGATTGCATCCAGCTCACTGATAGACTATCAAAACCAATTGCTTTTAGCTTGTCAATCAGAATGGAGTGATTGACAGTGTCGAAGGCCTTTTGTAGGTCCAGCATGACCATGCCGCAGTATTTGCCCACGTCCACCTCTTGTTTGATGTGGTCGTTCAAATAGAGAAGGCATGTGTCAGTGGAGTGGGATGTTCTTTTTTTTATCCAATTTTTTCGTATCGTCCAATTCAACCCTCCCCTGTCTTTGAACGCTGTTTCATGCCTCCCACAAGCCGGCTGCAATGTGGACTAAGTCATACATAGCACGAGTCCCCTCCGATACTCGAGGTAACAGCAGTCGCATCTTTCCACCTGCGCGGCTTGATCTTTCAGCGTCAGGGGTCTGGGCTTTGGAGGGGCCCCGCCCCCGTCGCTTCTTGATTCTACTGCGGAGGCGCACCAACCGACCTGTAGGAGTCGCTGTCCACAACGCCCGATCCCCACCCATCAGTTTTCCCTCCCCCTAATACTGCCAATGTGTATTAGTGTGGACGACCAGCTAAACTGAAAGCAATGTGGAGCGCTGGGCTCGAACAGGGAGATGATCTGTTTGAGCCCAGCCTCCAGTATTCATGGTGAGTGCCTTGCCCACTTGTCTGTGATGAGCGTGTTGTCCGTCTTTATGTTTATGTTTGAAAATCATTTTTTTTTCTTCTTTTTTTTAATCTTTTCCCCCCTCCTTTTTCCTCAGTTTTTCTCCCATCCCAATGTTAGTCGTTATGCCAATTCCCAATCCCCTTCCTGGTCGCTGTGCACCTACCCCCTACGGTCGGTCTGGGAGAGTGGAGGCTATCACAATTATCACATGCTTCCTCCAACACATGTGTAGCCAATCAACCGCTTCTTTTCACCTGGCAGCGCGGACTCTCACTGAGAGGGTGTAACGTGTGGAAGGATCACACTACCCCCCTTAGATCCTTTCCTCACTGAGCAGGCGCCCCGACCAAACTGTAGGAGTCACTGTTTACAACAACCAGGACCCACCCACCAGCTCTCCCACCCCTAACACTGCCAATTGTGTTAGTATGAACGACCAGCCAAGCTGGTAGCAATGCCGAGAGCTGGGCTCGAACCTAGCATCTCCTGCACTAGTGGCGAGCGCCTTGCCCACTGCGCCACTTAGCCGCCCCTGAAAATCTGGTTTAAAGTTTTTTGTCGTTGCCTGTCATCTCTGTCATCTCTGTGCACCAACAGACCCTTTTATGGTTTGTAAACCAGGGCGGCATTTGTAGGAAAAACCAAACCGTGCAGTGCGCTCATCTTTTGAGGAGAGACCCCATGGGGACGGCCTGAATGAAACCCATGAAATGTCCAACGACCTGTCCGCGCAAGATGCTTTCATCCACAATGTGTGAGAATGTGTTTAGGCAGAGCCCAATAGCTGAACAGGAGAAGAGAGAATGGAGCGTTCTAATTGTATTTCCCTAAGCAGACAGAGTTACATCAGGAAATGTGCAACAGACAGGTATTGGGAATGTTTCTTGGGGGGTGAGGACAGGTGCACTCCCAGTGCAGCTGTGGGCAGAAGACACAGGTCTGTGTCGTGGAAGAGAGAGCAGGAGACTCCTTGTGCAGCACGAGATGTCCAGGCAGGGGGGTGCACTGGAGCGGAGGTCCTGGGCACACAGAGAAACAAGGTTAGAGCAAGGAATAATAATACAAGCAGGTTAGCAAGGCTTTAGGTTGAGTCGTCGTAGCTAGATTAACACTACGACGAGGTCTGGTCAGGATCTGCAGGTAGATGTACTGTCTTGATGATCAGGGGATGAGGTACAGCCGTGTTGAGTGAAGAGCTTGACAGCGTGTGAATCCGGGGAAGAGGTGCTGCCCATATATGGGTGTGAGGCTTCCGTTGTGAATGTGGGAGAGGATGCGGAGGAGTGAAGAAGGTGTGGGGCTTCCGTGGTGAATGTGGGGGAAGAGGAGGAGGAGGAGTGAAGAAGGCTCTCGCCGTGATTATGACACAATGTCCCCGGTGTCTCTCCCCAGAGGATGTGCCGCACGGTTTGGTTTCAGACGCAGAGTTGATGAAAAAGGGGTCAGATGTGGTCTCAGTAATGTGATCATCTGAATGCAAAGAAACTGTTCAGATGCTATCAGTCTGTCTGAGCAGAGCATGTACAGCAAGTGCAAAATTTATATTATATTTAGATTTCTTAGTCTGAAAAGGTTGCTTGGGGCAGTCTGATGTCTTATTTCCTGGCTGAAGGGGTTCCTCAAAATCCATTTGCAAGTTCAACCAAAAGTCACACCAGAAGAACAGTGGCCAGAATACTTTGTGTTTTATAAAGGTGCATTGGTAACACTTTATAATAACACTCGGTTATAAGACCTTTATAAGATATTTGTAGATAATGAACTAATCATGAACAAATCTATTATTAAATCATTTATAACTATATTTGTATAACATTTACAAATTCGTTCTACATTATTTATACTTCCTCTACATACTCTGTCAATACCTGGCCAGGGACTCCTGGGTCCTACTCCTAGTGCCCCCCCATGTTACACTATATGTTATGCACTTGTATTTTATATGTTAATAAAATTGCATTTATCTATAGTCCTAATTGTGTCACTGTTTGATGTTACAAAGAAGCGTGTATTCGAAAACATTTGTAACAGGTGATGAAAAAGTAAACAAATAATTAACTGTATTAGACATTTGTTAATGATGAATAGGCTTCACTTTATATTAGGGCACACAATAGCATCTGCAAATGATTTATAGATGTTTTATGAATGTCTTAACAAATCATTTGTTAAACATGAAAAGACAAGTCTGGTAATTGCTTCGTGTGTATTCATAAAAGTCCACAAATAAACAAACTATTAGACATTAATGATGAATAGGCTTCACTTCAGATTAGGGCACACAATAGCATCTGCAAATGATTTATAGATGTTTTATGAATGTCTTAACAAATCATTTGTTGAACATGAATGTCTTAACAAATCATTTGTTGAACATGAACAAATAAATGGAGGTACAGTATAGTCGTTTTTTCATATCCATTTTTCAAAGCATCTACAAATGTGTTACTACACATAACAACATTATTTAATGATGAACAAATCAAGTACAAACAATGTTGATAATGAGTTATAAATAAGTTGTAAATGTTATACAAATATAGTTATAAATGATTTAATAATAATTTACGAATGTGTAGTATGGACCTCTTCTATTACCCCCTGTGTAGATAGAAAGATACCGAGATGTCACACCATGTTACCTGTTACCTGTTTATTGCACAGTTGTTTTTTTATTGGATTCTATTATATGTTGTACCACTGTATTGCACATCGTTGCGGGCAAGACCACCCGCATTTCATTGTATACTTGTATGCCGTGACAATTAAAACTCTTGACTTGACTTGACTTGATTTGTAGTATGGACCTCTTCTATTACCCTGTGTAGTATGGACCTCTTCTATTACCCTGTGTAGTATGGACCTATTCTATTAACCCTGTGTAGTATGGACCTATTCTATTAACCCTGTGTAGTATGGACCTCTTCTATTAACCCTGTGTAGTATGGACCTCTTTTATTACCCTGTGTAGTATGGACCTATTCTATTAACCCTGTGTAGTATGGACCTCTTCTATTACCCTGTGTAGTATGGACCTCTTCTATTACCCTGTGTAGTATGGACCTCTTCTATTACCCTGCCCTGTGTAGTATGGACCTCTTCTATTACCCTGCCCTGTGTAGTATGGACCTCTTCTATTACCCTGCCCTGTGTAGTATGGACCTCTTCTATTACCCCTGTGTAGTATGGACCTCTTCTATTAACCCTGTGTAGTATGGACCTCTTCTATTAACCCTGTGTAGTATGGACCTCTTCTATTACCCCTGTGTAGTATGGACCTCTTCTATTACCCTGCCCTGTGTAGTATGGACCTATTCTATTAACCCTGTGTAGTATGGACTTCTTCTATTACCCCTGTGTGGTATGGTCCTCCAAATATTTTTAAGAACGTGCCATTTTAAGCTTTGTGGAAAGGTCTGATCACACCAGTGTATCTGACCATCTCTCTGTCTCTCTAGGGTGAGTTCTACAACGTTGGAAAGCCTCAGGAGCCCCCGTTCGTCCCGACACCCTTCTCTCTTCTCCCTCAAATCAACAACATGATGTACATCGGCATCTCTGCCTTCACCATCAACTCTGCTGGCTTTGTTTACAACAGAGCCGGGGCTCTCAGTGTAAACATCACTGATGATATGGTACTTTCTTCTGCTTTTATACCAATCTACCGTGGTGCTGTCACACGCTGATCCACAGGTTACCCTGATTGGCCCATCACCTGTCAGTCTGTCTGTAGTTGTAAAGGATCTAATCTAGTCCACAAGTAATGAAACTAGCTTGCTACAATTTAGTTAATTTTAGTAGTTCAAAAACATCCACAGAAACTGTGACAATTTATGTATCAGCTACTAGCGCAGGTTAGCCAATGTTAATCTCCTCTATAGCAACTGATCACACGTTTCAAGTTTCTTTATTAGTTGTCATACAAAAATACAGAATACTTTTATATGAAATTCTTTTTTCTGTCTTGCTCCTGAGAGTGTGCTAGATAAAAATAGATAAAGTATAAAATAGAAAGTCAAAAGTACGTAAACAAAGTGTAAACAAGTGTTCATCAATATACATAATATTATACAATATACAATACAGAGTAGAACAAATTTGTAACTGAGTTACAATACAATACAGTACAATGCAGAAATGGGATGAGGTACAACTTAGGGTAAGGTGCAATGAGGTATGGATTGTAGTGCAAATCTCTTTACCAATAAATATAAAGTGTGTTAAAGTGTCTAAAGTGAGTGCTACAGTGAGTTGTTTATTTAAAGTGAGTGTGTACGTGTGGATGTGTGTGCTGTGAGTGTATTTGATGGTTTGTTACATTTGTGTTATTGTCGTTGAGCATCCTGATGGCCTGGGGATAGAAGCTCCTTCTGAATCTCTCTGTACTGGCCATGAGACTCCGGTATCGCTTGCCTGACCGCAGCAGTTCAAAGAGGCAGTTGTTTGGGTGACTAGAGTCTTTGATTATACCCCTGCACTGGGCTCATAAATGTGTTTACATTTGAAAGCTTAATGTATTATGATGATACCTTGACATCTTGCCCCCTCAACACACTGAAAGTTGTTGTGCTCAGAGAGGGTGACCTAAAACACTTAACAAATCAAATGATACATCTGAAGCTGAAAGAATTACACTAAAATCAAATCAAATTTATTTCTAAATCACACGTTAATGTCCCCATGGGCCGGACAAGTCTTCTTTGAACAAGTCAAGAAGAAACATCACAATAAATCAAGAAAAAAAAACATGAAATCCAAAACAACACTCCTAGACATACCCCAGCGAAGGTAAAGAAAAACTCACTAAAAACCTAGCAATAGCAAAAAAGCACCACAGGCAATGTGGAGGAGAGAAACCTTAGAAGTGCCGTTCAAGGGGGATCCCCCTTCTTGGATGTCGGTAATAGTAGTGTTGCTATGGATGATCGATGGGTGGAGAATAAAACAGGCGAAATAGTTGGTATGTATGAACATATATGTGTAATAAAACACAAATATGTACATGTACTGTATGCAATAGCAACTGGGGTACATAAGAACATTTTTGAAAGATTTAAAATAAAGAGAATAGAGCGAAGAACAGCAACAACACTCCTGACATTAACATTCCACAATAAGCAATTTATGACTGAATTAAAACATCATTGTACTGGATCTTCAAGCGTCTTCTTTAATCTGTCACGACAGATTCCGCCGGCTTCTCCCATCCGGCTGAACACCAGAACATTTGGGGCCTTCATTCCACAGGTGAGGCCACACAAGCCCATTATGTAACGATCAGAAGGTGGAGGGAACATGTTACCCTGATCCTGAGTGGACATTGGCTTGTGAGCACAAGGTCGCTAGTTCGACCCCCCAGACCAGCAGGGGGGAAACATCTAAGTGGGGGAAAGTGAATGAATGACTCTCTCCTCATCTTTTGAGCAAGGCACTGAACCTGCTCCAGTAGAGCCACTCGGGGGGCCAGCAGTAGGAAACTGGTTGTACCGAGGAGCTCTCTCAGTTGTAAATGTGTATAATGTATGTTCAACAAATCATCCCTGGATACAAAGAATTATAACAATAATTGAGAACCTCAATTATCACAAATACAAGTGATATGGACTGCCTTTACAACTGCAAATACATGGGTTTCAGAACTGAACTACATGGTTCTTCGTCTGAGGATTATATCTTCTGGCTTGTTCTAAAGAGGCGTGTCCGTCTGTGTGTTCTCTCAGATTGCCAAGCGTTTCCCAGGTCTGACGATGAAGCTGCTGGTGACGACAGTGGAGGAGCCCGCCATAACCCTTGAACCCGATAACGTGACCATTGAGGCGATCGCCACAGTGACGGCCTACGCCATACAGCGAAATGCCACTCTTACCCCTCTCTTTGTTCTCAACATGGTATGTAGATCTTCAACGCACCCTGAAGATCAATACTAGGGTTGGGTACCTTTCACATTTGAACCGATACTGGTACCAGTACCAGTTTCTCGAATTCGGTATTCGGCATCTCAATTTAAACATTGTTATTTTGGTTATTTATTGTTGTAACACACACACCACAAAAAATAAATCACATGATTACGTATAGTGTGTTTTTTTAATGTTTATTAAATATCAACATTATTTGGCCATCCTCAGTAAATATTATCAAACTCCTCTGACCTTGTCTGGTCTTTCCAAAGACCCAAGAGATGGGACAGTAATATATATTTGTGGAAAAGGCTCCCTCTTGTCTAGTATATTAATTACACTCTTATACTAAACAAGTAAAGGTACCCAGATTTGGTACCGATTGATCTAGCTGAGTCGGTAATGGTAGTACCGATCTAATTCGGGCGGTACTATTAAAAGTACAGAGTTTGGTAACCAACCCTAATCATACTTGCATACTCTGCACCTTGCTCCGCTGTGTGAGTGAATGCCTGAATGTGAGGCATAAGTTGTAAAGCACTTTGTAAAAAAGCGCTATATAAATGCAGTCCATCTACCATGATCACAAACCACTGCGTTTCAGTATGTAATTGTTTTAACCGATACATTTATTATTTCTTTATATATATTTTATTTATGTATAATATTTGGCTTTTTTCTACTCATGCTTTGTCCCGCCATTTTAATTATGTCTCGTACCCTCGATAATATCATTGTAAATGAGGGCGACCTCAGCGATCCTTTGTGCTTCAAATAAAAGGTTTTGAATGAATGGATTGAATGGATGTTACTAGGGATGCGCCGACCCAACTTTTTAAGTCCCGATACCGATACCTGGGCTTTGGGTATCTGTCGATACAGAGTACCGATCCGATACCCATTGTTCAATTAATAGACTGTATCCCTCACTGTGTGGAAGAGACTGGGATCATTATTTTGTGCAAGGCAACATCAGACTGTACTTAAAACATTACTTTCCTAACTTAGTGAAACAAAATGTAACAAATTAACACAGATATAAATGTACTGAATTGTTATTTATTATGTGATTCATTATTATATTATATTATTATAAAGAAATGAAATCCGATGTTTTTTTACCGATACCCGATCCAGCTATTTTAGTCATATCAGGGCCGATATCCAATATCAATATCGGAGGATCCCTAGATGTTACAGGTTGAACGTAGCGACCGCGTCACTCGGGGCAACACGCATGTAAATTAAAATGTTCACGCTCCTCTCGTCGTCTCCGTAGGACGGGAGTGTCAGTACTCGAGTGTACGTGTCCGACGTGAAGCTGGTCGGAGCGGTCACCCTGAACCAGTGAGTAGGGAAGGAAAACTAAAGGGATTCAAATTATTCAAAAGGTTGATTATACAGGCTATATTAGAGAGCTAAATCTATCCACGTTTTGTTTTGCAGGATGAAGATGACATTGCGGACTAGCTATGTCGGAGACTTTAAGGTATTAGGACCACATTCTAGAACCAGTCGCACACATTGTCAAATAACAGTCATTATCATATTAAGCCAGTGTCATCGTTATAATCTAAATGAACTGACTGTATCCAATAGGTCAAATCACTGGATAACATCTTCTCAATGGTCCTAAAGGTGGCAATCATACCCAAAGTCAACGGTGAGGACAATTCATACATGTTTTCTTTTTACATTTCAACCAACATTTTTATGTTATTTCCACGGCCTAAGACAGTTCAATCAATGTTTGTGAATGTGAGCTACTCTCTCTCCCAAAGCCATAGACCAGAGAAGTAAGAATCAAACTTGGGAGGGACGTCATCAAGTACTGTGTAAAGTCTGAAACTGCTCCATTCACAATGAAAGGGAGACTGATTTTGTGGACTCACAGAACAGTTTCTTTCCTTCTATTTTTTATATATCCAAATGAGCTTTATTCTATGGCCTTAGCCTGAAAATTGCATACCCAAAGTAATCTGCAATTTATTATACTTTATACATGCATGAGTCTGGTCTCGTTTGAAAGGAAACATTCTGAATTTTCATCCACAACAGGAAGAATCACTCTTGAGTGCTTTTAAAATTTTTAAGTTTTGATTGATTGATTGACAACTTTATTAACAGATTGCAGAATGGGTACAATACAGTACAGCTCAATACACACAATTGTTAAGGGAATGCAGACCAGAGAAAGACTTTTGTCTTGATTACATCAGTTTTTTTTTTACTTCCATTTGAATTATCTTGCAAACAGAGGCCTCTTATAGGTTCCAGCTGATAGGTATGACCGGAAAACAACAATGGGTCCATAGCCTAAAGCCTTATCTAGTACAGGTCCAAAGTTGATAACAATACCACAGAAAATGAGTGTCTTACACAACTTTTTATAATGGTATGTCTATGCGTTTTTCAAAAATGGCCAAGATTAATTTATTGCCACACAACCAGGTTGGTGGTGGTATGTGTGATCGGTACAGTGTATTGAAGCTCAACAGTACATAAAACTGGAACATAGATACATTTACCTCTCGAATGGTGACAATCTTAGCTTTCAAGCAATGTATTGGTTCATTGGCATAAAAGCATTGGATCGCCTTAAAAACGAGGCCAAAGTGCCGCAAGTGCAAAACGGCACCTATAGGTGCCGGTGACAGTTAAGTGGTACCACTGAATGTAACACTGTATGTATGTTGTATGCGTTTGTTTGTTTGTTTGTTTGTTGTGATTAAATATGTGCAAAATTGTGCATTGCCCTTCACAGCTCGTCTGGCAGAAGGATACCCTCTTCCTTCCATCGGAAAGATGGACCTGGTGAACACGGAGCTCCACGTCCTAAAGGTCAGACACTCGGCACTCTCCCCATAGAACGCTCACAATGGCCTGCGTATCATTCTAATTAGTACCTTCATGACCGGGCAGACAGAGTCATACGGGCTGATGGAACATAATGACCTTGGTGGACAATAGATGAAACACCACAGTGATGTATAGAACCTGTAAATGTCATTATGTAATTCACTGATGCACCATCTCCTTCTCTGTGTGTCCAGGACCATATGCTGATCGGCACAGACGTACAGTTCTCAGGATGAATACTCGTCTTAGGAAGGTTCCCCCGGGGGCTGCGTCTCCACATTGGTACAAGTCGCCATGAATGAACAATCGTGGCATGGACTCAACTCCCCCGCGGCCAGCGAAGGAATATCAGAGAGAGCCAGCGCTTATTCCTAAAAGCACAGCAGAACCTGCTCTTCCCACTGCCATGATTGATTGCTCTTTTAAATAGATAGCATTTTAAATAATTTCTACTCTTTTGTTGTTTTTTTTACATCGTTTTCCATTCATGTTTGATCCTGTAAATACTTGTGCAATTCAGTTCTTTTTTTGTTTGTTTAATATAAACTGCCATGTGAGTATTAAACTTCAGCTAGAATTGTGGCAATTTGCAGACTGCATTGTTGCATTATTGTGGGGTTAGGTATGTTATTATCACCATGACAGTATTTTCATTTATTTGTTTTCCTCTAAAAAGCAGGGGATCAGGTTGCTTAACATTGCAAGGAAACTCTCCGATTCTCTCTCTCTCTCATGTCATGCTCAGCTCAGGTTGGGATTCCTTTCCACCCACTACTCAACAACAGCCCAAACTTCAAAATCAACAAATCAGACACAATCACTTTAGCCAGATCAGTGTATTCGTCATACACAACAATAACTAAATCAAATATCTATTAGCATTTTTTCAACTGTTCACTATGTACATTATAATTAATACTCGTTATAAATAACACTTGTTTTCAATTGATATTTTGTTTTCATACAGCCATGATCTTTCATCAGTTGTCCTAGTTGTATGTCAGCTTACTTAGATGTCCAACATGTATTTTGTATGCGAGCACGTTCATGTGAATTCCCCTCAAAATGCAGAATCTGTCTCCCTCTGCCACACATTTACAAATGAGGAGAAAAGACACACTTTCTGGGGAAGCTGTTTTCATTGTTGTTGTCATTACTGTCCATCAACGGCATGCCATCATCAGGTTAGGGCTGGCGTCGTGCCCAATTATCACTTTCCACAGAATAAAACTTATCTCAAGCCCTACCCTCTTTTCTTGATCCTCCAATCACAACTGTTGCTTGCTTTGTTTGAGGGAAGCGACAGTTGTGATTGGAGGATAAAAGATTTTATAGATTTGAGATGTGTCAATTGCACTCCCCTTACGTGGCAGTGCATTCCGTTAGGCAGGATTTAAACAGCGTCGCTGATATCTTACCCACCCCCTTATTTCCTAATATTGCAGAGGAATGATGGGGGTTAAGATTTCAGCAGGCAGACTAGAACTGTCTAAATCTTACCCTCCTCCTTTCCTTCCTGTTGCCACTGGAGGTGTACAGCAGTGGTCATGATGACGTGCCACACAGCAGTGGTCATGATGACGTGCCACACAGCAGTGGTCATGATGACGTGCCACACAGCAGTGGTCATGATGACGTGCCACACAGCAGTGGTCATGATGACGTGCCACACAGCAGTGGTGTTCGCAAGACCTTATATTACAGAGAGATATCAGAGAAATCGAGAGACATTTTTGTCACAACACTAGTTACATCGAGCTGAAGCCACCTGCCCGTCAAGCTGAAGCCACCTGTCCGTCAAGCTGAAGCCACCTGTCCGTCAAGCTGAAGCCACCTGTCCGTCAAGCTGAAGCCACCCGTCCGGCAAGCTGAAGCCACCTCTCCGTCAAGCTGAAGCCACCCAACCGTCAAGCTGAAGCCACCTGCCCATCGAGCTGCTGATCAGGCCTGGTTGGGGAGCTGTGACTCTGGGAGCTGTCACTCTGGGAGCTGTGACTCAGGGCTCGGCCTCGCAGACTCTGGGAGTTGGCTGATGTTATCTGAATGGTAATGAGATCCAACAAAGGAAACGTGAACACACAATGAATGAATGAACAAACAAACAAACGAATGAATGAACAAACAAACAAATTAATAAACGAACGAATGAACAAATGAATGAACGAACAAACGCATGTATGAACGAATTAACAAATGAATGAACAAATGAATGAACGAACAAACAAACAAACAAACATGGAAATGTAATTTTTTGCATGGTGATCTGAATAAATACCTTCAGTTCAGTTCAGTTATTTTTTATTTCAGGCTTTGGACACATAACAACGTCCATTCCATAAATCACCAAAGTTTTACCAGCTGCTATTGCAGCATTGTCCAATTGTCCGAAAAGGGCTAGGGAGAAGCACTAGGCTTGTCGGGCCCTACCACTGAAGACCCTACCGTTTCATTTTTTTTAATTTACATACATACATAGTAGATACATATAGTACACATTTCAGTACACACATATAGTACACATTACAGTACACATTACAGTATAGTATACCTGCAGTATATAATAGCACATATAATAGTATATAGTACATAATAGTGTATACAGCACATACATAATGTGATGAGATGTATAGTACATGATATATACAATACAATATAGTACCATAATATAATAGTATATACTGCAAATATAGTTCAATATAATATATAAATTAATTATATAATGTGATATGATATAGCGCACAATACAGTATCATACGTATTTATTATTATTTTTTTTTAATATGCAATTAAAGCTCTTCTTCCCTTCTGTACCTATCAAAAATAGATTTCTTTAGTCTAGATTTGAATTGATTTATGTTTTCACAATATTTTAGTTCATCCTGTAGCAGCCCATTCCACAGGGTGGCTCCGTAAGAGGAGATACACATTATTTTCAGGTTGGTTTTCATCACAGGTTTTTTGAAGTTCAATGGTCCTCTGAGGTTGTATCCCCCCTCTTTATCCAGAAATTAGCTTCTTACATTTACCGGTAATTAGGGATGCTCGATATTGGCTTTTTTACCGATACCGATATTGTCCAACTCTTAATTTCCGATACCGATATCAACCGATACCGATATATGCAGGGTTTCCCCCCCCCAATTTTTTTTATAATTTCAGGTAATTAACATTACTTATTACATGGCGTTTTCACATTCACTAAAATGCTTGCTTGTGATTGTCAATAGCACTCGTCAGAGGTCCGATATTACTCAATAACGGACCTCTGTGGAACAATAATGGCCGCTGTGCGCAGCTGTTCACAATCAAGCCCACTACACACACTGTATCAGTGATGCTCAGCATATGCACAGCTGCACTCAGTCATGCAATCAGACCACAGACCTGCCGGCTGCCGATAATAATAATCACTTTATTTGGGCTGACAGAGCCACAGAACAACTGCGTCTGCATTTGATCTAGTCTTGTCGATGAATTAGGTATATTGTTAGTAAGTTAGCCATGTAATAAGCGGGATAATGTATAGCCTATACTCGGTCATTGTCGCAAAATAATTGACCTTCACTGACGTTTAAAACACCTCGGCTGCGCATACATACATTATCCCTTACATATCTCTTGTTGTGGAATTAACACAACATTATGCATACTTTTGACAATAAATCAAATCAGAATTAGTTCTTACTTGCTTGTCTGGGTAAATAAAGGTTATAGAAATGTAAAAAAAAAATCCGATATCACATTTGAATGCCGATATCGGCCGATAATATCGGTAGGCCGATAATATCGGACATCCCTACCGGTAATTGATTATTTCTTGCTTTGTACATAACTTGCAGAGTTTTAAAGTTTACCATATCAATGAACTTCAAAATGTGTGATTGTAGAAACAGTGTGTGTGTGGTCCCGATATCCTGCATTGTTTATTACTCTTATTGCTCTTTTTTGTAGGATAGTCAATGTATTTATCTGAATAAATACCTTGACCAGGACATAGTGTCCAGGGCTGATGGGGGCAGTGCTGCAGCCTGCAGGGTGAACGGCCACATCCTCCTTGGGAAAGATCACCTTGACGTTCCCATCGCTCCTCCCGCTGAGATCGTTGGCAGATCTCTTGCTCTCCTGCACAGAGGAGAAAACACAACCTTATGGAATGTGCACAACGAATGGATTTTGAACACAATGTACTGACATACAGTCTAGGGCTGGGCGAATGAATATCATAATATTCAGGACTTTTCCCCTATATCAATATACAGAAGGCTGTATCACAATATCTGCTTTGGTATGGAAAACAACACGTTATATATAATCCAATTGATGTTGGTCATATTGGACTGAATGTATATAACTATACTTTTCAGCTGCATTCTCAAATATTTCAGACATCATTGTGAGAAATCTGACTTGTACCTATTTACTTTTAATCATTGATTCAGAGAACAAAATTGTATATCACAATATACTGTATACAACATATACAAAATCAAATGAAAAATAACGCGCCAAACAGTAAACAATAGATATTGATACACTGCCCAGCACTAATACAGTCCCAGCTGCAGCGCTGCAGTAGTAATGTGTCTGCAGTACTCACTCCCTCCACTAGGACGAGCTGTGTGCTGCCGATGAGGGCGGCATTGACCCTTGCAGCCTCCTCCCTGAACACACTGATGAGCTCCTCCAGCCGCCGCTGCTTCACCTCTGCCGGCACGTCGTCCTGGAGCCGGTGGAACGCATGGGTTTTCTGAAGACAGAAGAAGAGATTGTAAAGGATATTCAGAGAAGATGAACAATCCAGCTATTCTCTATTATGGATGTTCTAAAAAAAAGAAACGACAACACTTTATTGGTACTTTCGAGTTTGCTCAGTAGATACTGAAAGTCTATACAAGGGAAATATTCGTATACATCTACACCTACAAAATGTCCTTGCTTTAAAGTGCACATAAAGTGAACATTTGCCCGTATTTTTACATCCAAATCTCACCCTTCTCTATTCTGAAGAATTTTGTCACTGATCCATCCTGGATTCTAGAGGCATAAGTAAAATATGATAAATTAAAATGTGATCATTGATTTTTAAATAATCCCACTGTCTCCCTATCATATAAAACGTTCCTTTAATTTGTCCTCAACGATGTAGTGATAATGATAACTATATGTCACCAACCCAGACTGCTTCATTCGAAAACGCATAAAGTCACGGAAGAGAAACAGACTCTTAATGCCATTGGGGACTCAAATCATAATTCATAGGACATTTCGCTGAAATATATTACATAAATTATGCGAGTACTAACCTTTCTCATACTGTAGGCAAAAAGGAAGCCAACGTTGTAGCCCACCTCCCTGATCAGAGACAGTGTCTGCAGGTGATCCTCCTCCATCTCACCACAGAAGCCTGAGATGAAGTCACTGCTGAGACTAACCCCTGAGACACACAGACAGCAGGTCAAACACTAGAGAGACTAAGCCCTGAGACACACAGACAGCAGGTTAAACACTAGGGAGGCTAACCCCTGAGACACACAGACAGCAGGTTAAATAAACACTAGGGAGACTAACCCCTGAGACACACAGACAGCAGGTTAAACACTAGGGAGACTAACCCCTGAGACACACAGACAGCAGGTTAAATAAACACTAGGGAGACTAACCCCTGAGACACACAGACAGCAGGTTAAACACTAGAGAGACTAACCCCTGAGACACACAGACAGCAGGTTAAACACTAGGGAGACTAACCCCTGAGACACACAGACAGCAGGTTAAACACTAGGGAGACTAACCCCTGAGACACACAGACAGCAGGTTAAACACTAGGGAGACTAACCCCTGAGACACACAGACAGCAGGTTAAACACTAGGGAGGCTAACCCCTGAGACACACAGACAGCAGGTCAAACACTAGGGAGGCTAACCCCTGAGACACACAGACAGCAGATTAACCACTAGAGACTAACCCCTGAGACACACAGACAGCAGATTAACCACTAGGGAGACTAACCCCTGAGACACAGACAGCAGGTTAAACACTAGAGACTAACCCCTGAGACACAGACAGCAGGTTAAACACTAGGGAGGCTAACCCCTGAGACACACAGACAGCAGGTTAAACACTAGGGAGACTAACCCCTGAGACACAGACAGCAGGTCAAACACTAGGGAGACTAACCCCTGAGACACACAGACAGCAGGTCAAACACTAGAGAGACTAACCCCTGAGACACACAGACAGCAGGTTAAACACTAGGGAGACTAACCCCTGAGACACACAGACAGCAGGTTAAACACTAGAGAGACTAACCCCTGAGACACACAGACAGCAGGTTAAACACTAGGGAGACTAACCCCTGAGACACACAGACAGCAGGTTAAATAAACACTAGGGAGACTAACCCCTGAGACACACAGACAGCAGGTTAAACACTAGGGAGACTAACCCCTGAGACACACAGACAGCAGGTTAAACACTAGGGAGACTAACCCCTGAGACACACAGACAGCAGGTTAAACACTAGGGAGGCTAACCCCTGAGACACACAGACAGCAGGTTAAACACTAGGGAGGCTAACCCCTGAGACACACAGACAGCAGGTTAAACACTAGGGAGGCTAACCCCTGAGACACACAGACAGCAGGTCAAACACTAGGGAGGCTAACCCCTGAGACACACAGACAGCAGATTAACCACTAGAGACTAACCCCTGAGACACACAGACAGCAGATTAACCACTAGGGAGACTAACCCCTGAGACACAGACAGCAGGTTAAACACTAGAGACTAACCCCTGAGACACAGACAGCAGGTTAAACACTAGGGAGGCTAACCCCTGAGACACACAGACAGCAGGTTAAACACTAGGGAGACTAACCCCTGAGACACAGACAGCAGGTCAAACACTAGGGAGACTAACCCCTGAGACACACAGACAGCAGGTCAAACACTAGAGAGACTAACCCCTGAGACACACAGACAGCAGGTTAAACACTAGGGAGACTAACCCCTGAGACACACAGACAGCAGGTTAAATAAACACTAGGGAGACTAACCCCTGAGACACAGACAGCAGGTTAAACACTAGGGAGACTAACCCCTGAGACACACAGACAGCAGGTTAAATAAACACTAGGGAGACTAACCCCTGAGACACACAGACAGCAGGTTAAACACTAGAGAGACTAACCCCTGAGACACACAGACAGCAGGTTAAACACTAGGGAGACTAACCCCTGAGACACACAGACAGCAGGTTAAACACTAGGGAGACTAACCCCTGAGACACACAGACAGCAGGTTAAACACTAGAGACTAACCCCTGAGACACACAGACAGCAGGTTAAACACTAGGGAGACTAACCCCTGAGACACACAGACAGCAGGTTAAACACTAGGGAGGCTAACCGCTGGGACAGATAAATATATACATTTATTCTGACTTTGCGGACCGGCGAAAGTAATGAGTATTAGAGACTAGGGAGTTAGTTAAACATAACTAGTAACGTAACTAATTACTTACTAATATTAAGAAATCAGTGAAGTAATTTTGATTACTTTTAAGAGTAATCAGTAATAAGTAACTAATTAGACTTCCTGAGTAACTTGCTCAACACTGCTTATAACCATATGATTTCATTACTATAACAATCTGGGTGAATTGGGGAGTAGTAGAGAAATTATAGAGATTATCACAAAACTCACTAACTCTAATTTTGCTTCCATTTGGTCATTTCAAATTACACTCCACAACACTGATCAGAGCTTGAATCAACAGACCTGGGATCAGTCTCTTGATGTTCTCCACAAGCTCCAGGTAGGCCTCTCTGGTGTAGCTGCATAATGACAAGACTAATAAGAAACACAGATAACAAACACTAGAAGTACACCAATACTATCTGTAGTATTAGTACCAATACTATCTGTATTAATACTAATTCTATATGTAGTAATAATACCACTATTATCTGTAGTATTAATAACAATACTATCTGTAGTATTAATACCAATACTATCTGTAGTATTAGTACTAATACTATCTGTAGTATTAATACCAATACTATCTGTAGTACTAACACAAATACTATCTATAAACTATACTGTGTGTGTGCAGGGAACAAAATAACTAGACGCCATTCGCCAAATGCGTGTCGATTTACCGTCTTGCGTCTAAAAATAATAGTCTGCTCGCCAGCTGGCGTGTAGTTCATATCGATACTCTTATTTTGAAAATCCTGTGCGGGTCTCATTGCCGCCCCAAGCGCAGCTCCAGTCATAATATCTGGGCTCCGGCAGCTAGCAACGTTCAGGTTCATATGATACTCTTATTTTGAAAAACCCTCTAGCAACTCCGCGAGTCATATGATATCCGCCCACTCCGTGTTGTTTCTTGAAAACAGAGCAGCAGCGTTAAACACAGCAGCGTTAACACAGCAGTGCGCCTACAGACGCGAAATAAGTCTGTGATGTTTTTTTTCTTCTCACGAGTCCAATGCAGCTACATGCTTTGCACCGTCGCCATTCCTTTATGCCCACATCGCCCGAAATGAACGTTTATGTACCAATCACTACAACGTTAATGTAAGCTAACAAGCTAATCCTGATGATCAGACGAGGCAGAGCCACAGTGAACTGCACTGAGGAAAGGGAAATGGGGGGGGGGGGGCACTCTCCCCTTCCCTGTGTGTGTGTGTGTGCGTGCGTTTGGAAAGACGACGGAGTCACTAGTCAGGACAGGAGTATATTATAGTAAACTGAGGATTACTGAAGATGGACAGATAATGTTGATATTCAAATATAAAAAAGTTTCAAGAGTGGAACTTCCGGTTTAGCGCATTATGTAGCGCACGCATTTGGCAACAGCTCCGCTCCCATCAACGTTAATTTCGTTTAAAAACATTATTTGGACAATACCAAAAGAGATAAGACCACATCGTATGTATTTATAAGACCTTCTACTAACTATATCAAAAGACAACATGGGTAAGGATAAGGGAAAGACGGCAAAGAAACAAGAAACGGCAACTTCAGCGGCGCAGAGCGATACACGTTCAAGAAGACACAGCCTAGGCGACGCGGGTAAAGAACCGTTGGCGACAAGCCCCGACGAGGAGAATAAAGAGGAAAATACAACGGGACCATCGACTATGGTCCCCGACAGTGAGACAATAGTTGTCAACAAAACAGGAGCGACAGGAACAAGCTCCGTGAGAGATAGAGCAGCTGATCTGGATAAGATAATAGCAGACAAATCCATCGCCATCGTCACTGCACCTATACCACCAGCTGGCACAAGCAGTACAACCATGCCACCCGATTTCAACTCACTGACTAACCTGATGAAAGAACAGATTACACACATCGAGGAGCTCAAAGCACACGTCGATGAGCTCAAAGCACACGTCGAAGATAAATTCGATCGCATCGATGCTAAATTAGAGGAAGTCAAGAAAACGGTCGCTGCACAGTCCGAGCGAATCACGACAGTGGAGAATTCGGTGACAGATATTACACTGGCAGTCAAAGTGAACGAAAACACCATCTGCAATGGCATGACAGAGATGGCAAATGAGATAGAAATTGTGAAAGAAGCATGCCGGAGGGAAATACAAGAGGTTAAAGATGAATCGATGGAGAGGCTACTCGAATCCCATCGCTACCACAGGCGAAATAACATCCGCATTGTAGGGCTTGATGAAGCAGTCAATTGCGAAGACGACAACTTTCCAACAGTTCTATCATTGATTTTGGGTAACAACTTTCCAAACAAAGTGCCGAAAGTGGACCAAGTTTACAGAATCGGTTCTCGGGAGCAAAAAAGCAAAGGGCCAAGAGTCATCATTGTTACTCTGCGGAAGACATCAATAAGAGATGACATCATCAAAATTGCTCGCATCCAACGTGGGATGCTGAAACATGGTGAACATTCAATATTTATCTACGAAGATCTAAGCAAAGAAGCCATCGCTCGACGTCTACCATACAAGGAGGTGATGCAAAAATTGTTCAAGGCTGGCCACAGGCCACGGCTAACATACCCGGCGCTGTTATCGATCGTGAAAAAGGACGGCCGCAGGATTGGATTACGCACACCACAAGAGGCTGAGGAGTATTGGATTAAATATGGAGGAGATACCCCAAGTCAGAACGACAGTGTCTGAAAACAGATAAGCCGATTCATCTCCCTCTTTCTCAGTGTATATCAGTATTAGAATGACTTTTATTGTGTTCATCAAAGTAGCAGATGATATGCAGGCCGTCTATATCAATGCGTACTGTGTATAATACGATCCGTAATACATTATAATTTCAGACTCTGGTCTCCGGGGAGACAAGTACATATCATTGGCAATAAGTTCAATCTGGAATATTCTGGGTTTATCGCTCGACTGCCCTGGGTCTCTTAGATCATTCTGGAACATAACAACAGTCTATTGGTACTAGTATATTCTACAACCTTCTAGAATATAATGCACCATGACAACGAAGGCCTACAACTCTAACATTAAACATCCGGTGTGTATATACATAGCAGATAATCAATTGACTGAAGTTCAATCAGTCCTTAATAATACTTCAAAAATCAACCACACCTAAACGTATGAACACAACAAGGTTATTCTAACAATTTATGTAATCACTCCACTGATGAAGTGACTGGCACATTGAAGCTCTAAAAGGCTCTGCTTTTCTATTTTATCTAATCACTTAATTCGGTTCTAGTGGCTTCTCCACGTTGAATATTATTCTATCTCTCATTCCTTATCTATATATTTTTTTTTTTTATTATTCTATTTTTTATCTCTATCTTTTAACTTACATTGTTCTTTTCCATTGTTCTTCACATTTAGGTGTCAATATTTCTCTACAATCTTTTCCTTTTTCCTGACTTTCCTACATGTTAGTAGAGGGTTCAAATGAATATGTCGATGAAAGTTTATTCTCTTTTTTTTCATTTTTCACAATATTTCATTACAGTAAGGGAAGGTGCAAGACCAAAAGCGACATTCTATTGCATTAGAATGAAAATGTTAGATCCTATGGCAATTAGCATAGGAAGATTAGGATTACAATGCTCAGTTTGGGCAACCCGGTGGACTAAGGGAGAGAGTCATTCGCGGAGGATGTGTTTTTGGAACACAGGCCTGTACGACTCTCTGGGCGAGGGGAAAATAGGGGATTTTTATTTGTATATATATATGTTTTTAAGCTCGGCTCTCAACGGGACCTCATTAATTGGATGTACATCTATTGTAGCTTCGCACTCCAGAAGCATTACCAAAAACTACACAAAAACATGCATAGATTATGGCTAGTTTGAATATAATGATATGGAACACCGGTGGGATAAACAAACAACACAAACGCAAAAGCGTGCTCACACTGATGAAAAAAGAACATGTGGACGTGGCTCTATTAAGCGAAACGCACATTTTAGAGGAAGACATAAATACGTTAGCGGATAACATATACCATAATATTAGTCACTCTTCTTTTGGTACGAGAACTCGAGGTGTAGCCATAGTCGTCAGACGTAAATTAAATATCGAATTAAAAGGGGTATGGTCGGATGCTGAGGGGCGTATAACTATAGCTAGGATTGTACATAATAACAGGAAAATAGCGTTGGCAGCGGTATATGCCCCAAATTTGTACGAAGTGGGTTTCTTCACTTCACTAACCGGGGAAATGTTAAACCATCCCGAGTACTCATATATAATAGGTGCGGATTTTAATGCCATTTGGAATCCAAGGATGGACAAATCTTACCTTGCCTTTTCCAGCGAACAAAAAAATGCATCTAAAGCATTAAAAGATTGGTCAAAGACTACAGGGGTAATTGTTTTATGGCGTTCACTTAATCCCATGACCCGAAAGTACTCCTGTCGTTCGGCGAGACACAACACATTATCCAGAATTGATTACGTCTTTGCATCCCCGAGAATATTTGATAAATATGAAGTGGAAATGATACCCAATGCGCTTTCAGATCATTGTTATTTAATCCTGAAAGCAACATTTGGTATACTATCTTCCCGGGCCCCAAGATGGCGTTTTAATACTATGCTGCTTAACAACAAGGAATTCATTACACAACTCAAAGAAGCTCTCACAGTATTCTTATGGGATAATGCAAACGCGGAGCAAGACCCCAGAATATTATGGATGTCGGTAAAGGGTATGATCAAGGATTTCACGGATAGATTTTCCTCCATATTGCGCAAAAATCAATGCACAAAACTGTCTGAAATGGAAACGCTTTACTCAACATTATTTAATTCTTTAAAATACAACAACTCTACTGGACTAGAAAATCAAGTTAACATTCTAAAGACAGAGATCAATGCAATATACAGACAAAAATCGGAAATGCAAATACGCAGCACAAGACAACAGCAGTATTTCCAAGGTTCTAAACCTAGTCACCTATTAGCCATGCGATTAAGAATTAATGCAAAATTTGCAGATATAACTGCCATTAGAAAACAACAAGTACTTGTGACAGACCCCAAAATAATAAACGATACATTCAAAGAATTCTACTCCGACTTGTATAATTCAGAAACGACCTTTGATCAAAACAAATTAGACACATATCTTAATCAAATTATTCTCCCTAAACTTTCGGAGGACGACGCTAAACAGTTAGAAGCACCGATCACATTAGAAGAACTCAAGAAGGCCATATCCGGAATGAAAAACGGTAAGGCTCCGGGAAAAGACGGTATCCCATCAGAAATGTACCTTTCTTGTTGGGACATATTTGGACCCTTATTACTAAATATGATCTTATACTCAGTCAAGGAGGGGAGCTTCCATAAACACCACAATATCGCACTCATTTCAGTCCTTCTCAAAAAAGACAAGGACCCCACTGAGTGCGGTAGTTACAGACCTTTAAGCCTCCTCGGAGCCGATGTCAAACTGTACTCTAAGATATTAGCCATCAGATTGCAAAAGCATATGACGTCTTTAGTTCATCCGGACCAAACTGGCTTCATAAGAGGTCGCCTGATCAATGATAACATAAGGCGAATTCTGCACGTACTAGATGCAGACAAAGAGGACACCACACCTAAGGCGATGCTATCCCTGGATGCTATGAAAGCATTTGACAGGCTGGAATGGTCGTTTCTATGGGCAGTATTAGAAAGGATGGGGTTAGGAAAAGGATTCATTGATATGATTAAAGTACTATACAAGGACCCATCGGCCATGATTACAACAGGCACATTCATCTCCGAAATCTTTCCGGTATCACGCTCAGCCAGACAGGGTTGCCCTCTTAGTCCCGGACTATTCGATCTATCATTAGAGCCTTTAGCACAATATATAAGACAATCCCAATACATAGAACCAATCGTAATCAAGGGCACACAACATAAAATTTGTTTATATGCGGACGACGTAATATTGTTCATGCAAAACCCCAACACCACATTGCCGCATCTACTCAAGTTGATAGAGAACTTTGGTGATTTATCGGGATTTAAAATAAATTGGCCAAAGTCGGCTTTCCTTCCTCTTAACATCCGAGCAAAAAAAGACACATCCCTCCCAGGTGCGATACCCATGGTTAAACATTTTAGATGCTTGGGTGTGGAAATATTTCCCACCATAAGGCAAACGGTGAAGCACAATTACACAAAAATACAGAACAAAATCAAAGACGACCTGGACAGGTGGGCAAAACTTAAAAACTCAGTACAGGCAAGGGTATCAATTGTTAAGATGGATGTATTACCAAGAATCAACTTCATCAGCTCAATGCTACCGTTACCTCCTCCAGAGGGCTACTGGAAAAGATTACAATCCTCCACATACAAATTTATTTGGAATAACAAACCACCTCGCATAAAAAGATCCACCGCACAGAGAAATAAAGCAGACGGTGGCATGGCAGTTCCAGATTTTTTACAATATTTTAAGGCTTTCACATTAAGACCATTGACAATATGGTTTGATCCCCAGGCTTTGGTATCTTGGAGAGAATTGGAAGAAAACATAGTAGCCCCACAGAGACTGAAGGACATAGCACACACTAAACTTTCAATCAAGCACTGTGAGCGGGAATTTGGCCCCATAATTACCCATGCAATCAGAACATGGCGAGAAACACAAAAAAAATATCCTAACCCTCAAAAATGGCATAATCACACTCCCATATTCAATAACAATGCACTCTTAATGGGAAAACGTCCTATAAGATTCCCTATATGGGAAGAGCAAGGCATACACTCATTAGGGGATATTTTTAATAACCAGGGCTTCTGTAGTTATGGAGAAATATGCACAAAGTTTAACCTCACCGAGTCCACATGGCTTTTTCACATACAGTTACGCCTATGTTTGAGGTCTCACGGTGTTCCATTACACATACCAGTTGAACACCACAGATACCACAAATTTTTCTATGAAAGAGAAACATTGGGAGGTTTTGTATCAGGTTTTTATTATCAATTACTAACGTCCTCGTATGAAACCCTTCAACTAGACACTGTCTGGAGGAGGGATATTCCAGACCTGGAAAGTGACTTTGATTGGCAAGAAGCATGGGCAAATGTCCGTCTTACATCAAGGAACCCGGACCATCAACAAATCAATCTTAACTATATTCACAGGACATACTTGACTCCTATAAGGCTGAACAGAATGGGCCTGAAACAAGACTCAAAATGCTCCCAATGTACAAATGGAGACGAAGGGACATTTATGCACATGTATTGGGACTGCCCACCAGTTAAGGCATTCTGGAAAGATGTGACCCTTCAATTATCAAAACTCGTATCTTGGAATATACCAGTACACCCCTCTGTATTGCTTTTAAATGATGTTTTTGAGTTTGCAGTAAATCCACAGCTAAAGAGATTGGTCTTATCGGGTATCACAGTTGCTAAAAAACTGATCGCATCACGCTGGTTTCAACCGGAAAAAATGTGCCGGAAAGTTTGGTCTCTTACATATCTAGATGTGATATATCAAGAAATATCTACAGCAAGAATTCTGGGTCTCAACGAATCCAAAATGTCAATGTGGGTAGAAGTGGTGGAGAGAATAAAAGCTAGCTTATAATGGTAGTGTCTGGTTAGGAGTGAGGGATAATGGAGGTACTATCCAAGGAGGGGTCCGGGAGGGGGGGGTTCGAGCTGGAGCATATGTGTGTAGGGTTTTAGACAATAGGTATTAGGGGTATGTTCTATATAACATTTATATAATTGTAATTTCGCTGGATATACACTGTATACGGTTAAAATGTTATTATAGACTTTTTTTTTATCTTGTTTCTGTACTTGCATGTAATTTTAACCACCTTGACTGTTAGTTTCATTATGCATTATGTGTTGAGTACTGACTTTTAATAATTTTTGTTTTGCAATAATAAAAAAATATATAAAAAAAATAAAAGTTTCGAGAGGAGTGGAAGTTTGAAGACAGACTACAATATGATGCGGGGGTGGTGAGTTGAAACACAGTGTGTGTGTGTGTGTCCCGACCCCACTTCTATGTTTCAATAAATTATTTGCATTTAAAACTATTAACGCTGACTCATTCCTTCAGTCCACTCAAAATTATGCTAATATTCCTTATGTTGTTTATGATATTAATTGAAAATAGCATATGAGAGTATTATATGTAATAATAACACATGGCGATGTACTAAAAAGCTATTTATAATTTTTGGCTAGTAAAGAATCTGCCCGGCTGGTACTTTTAAAAATCTACCAGCCAAATGGCTGGTAAGTCAAAAAGTTAAGTTTGTTCCCTGTGTGTCACAGTCCTTGATATGCGTGTGTGTGTGCACACATTGGTACTTGTATCTACTTCATAAAGTACTCAATGCTTGTAATTAGTTCTGAAGAATTGGTCAATATACCCCTGATGACCACTATTCATATTTTCATTCAAGTCTAAATGGCGTCATGTAAGAGCAGCCAGCTGGTGGGTTCTTACCCGCGCCGCATGGCCTGCAGCACCTGGCTGCTGCCACTCTGGGCAGGGAGGTGGATCTGCTTACAGATGTTCCCACGCTCCCCAATCAGCTGCAAGACCTGCAAAACACACATTTACTAAAGACTTTATTTGTATGTGCAGATCAAATCACACACACACACACACATACGAATAGGATTAAAATATTACAGTATTATAATATTCTAATTTAATAAACTTTCAGGACATCTGTGGATACAAATAGCATCTTCTCTGTCACACTGTCTGACAGACACAGAGACACAAGCCCTTTTCACAGACTTCGCAGCATTATATGGATTCTCTCCCCCCCCTCCCGCAATCTGCCGGCTTTGGGTTGTCCACACTGAACCTAGCGAGACGGTATAAGTGTGCGTTCACCGTTCAGACACAATGCCGTGATGCAGAGAATAGATGGGAGACGCATCGTGAATAGAATAAGAGGCGGCGCATTCTGAAATAGCTCTCCCAAAGACGCATGCATGGAATGAAAAATACCATCAATTTGACATGCATAACTCATGATGATTAGTTAAGACAAGCTTTCTCTAGGCTTTTGAAAATGTAGGGCAGAACTTGCCAATAGCCAGCGGAGATTTTCATGTTGCATATAATTTCAATTAGATATAAAACGTGTAGCCTATTATTATTATATCATGTGCGTGGGTTGGTGGTCCCACTATGCCGGGATGTCCCTTCCACACAGACGAAAACAACCCGCCAATTTTACTATACCTGAAGCGGCAAAATGCTGCATAAAATGTTACCCCCCATTCCGCATTCGTTCCTTTCACACAGAATGGCATGCTGGGATAATGAGGTACAAATCCCGGCTTTAATGGGCAGTGTGAAAGGGGCTACAGACACAAACAGACAGACAGACAGTCAGACAGACACAGACACACACACACACAGACACACTTCAGTGAGTGACGTCAACACAGGGAATTGGCTGCACTATAAAACACTGGAATACTCTGTGATTTAATGTTAATTATCTTACACCACATAAAACACAGGGTCACTGCCGTTTGTGAGGCATGTAAACTAGCTGTGGGCACGATGATCATAAACTGTGCACAGCTGGTGCCAGCGAGATATTTGGTGTGTCGGCTTTATTCAGGCATTGGTTTGTTGCCGTCTTTGCTAATAATGAGAAGATGGTACATATTTTTGTCCAATGAGGCCAAAATGACGGCCAAATGTCTATACTGTTCATTAAAGGTAAACGGATTGGATCGGTACTCCGTATCGGCCAATACCCAAAGCCCAGGTATCGGTATGGGACTGAAAAGGTCAGATCAGCACATCCCTAGCCAAGATGAACCGTTATATTATACATGCCGAGCTCAATAACACGGCTATTCCCCATCTGGAACAGACCCACAAATCTTCCTTTTTTAACTGTCAGTCAAGACTATTAATTCCCTGGCCGTGGCGACACTGCTGACATGGAATCAGTTGTTGACAGTTCTAGAACGCAAGGCTTTGTGTTTTGCTATTGCTGTGACGATGAACCCCCCCCCCCCCCTCCTCCCATAGACAGAGCACCGTCATCAAGACCTCATGATCACTCTCAGCAGGGTGTGTTGTCTGCACCTCATCGGGGAAGTCCTTGGGATGAGGAGAGGTGAACCTGATCCTCATGTCCGGGTCCACAAGGGACACTCTGTCCAGGAGGTCAGAGAAGCGCAGGCCTCCTTGTTTGGTTCGGTACACGGTCCCGAAGCCTCGGCTGAGCTGCGTTGGATCGGCGCCACGGAACTGCTCCTCCGACGTGTCCCTGTAGCTGTTTACATTCTGACCCAGGAGAGTCACCTCCTTCACACCCTGGGGAGGAACACACACACATGCATGGCTGAACAATGATGAGCCGATTGGGAACTGGCCCGGAACATCAGGGAACCCCCTGCTCCTGATAGGAGGTCAAATGTTTTTCTGCCATCACTGAAAATATATATATTTATCTATTTATTTATCTGTGGTAGAGCCCATATTTATTTAAATTGCATATTCCACCTCTGTGAGATGGTCTACAACATTTTAAAATATCTAAACGTTTGAAAATAGCAGGACGAAAAACACTTGTGCCTCGACTTGGACGCTTTGGCCGCATTGGTTTTTGCACGTTTTGCTTTCCCCCCCCAAAATAATTATTGATTAATGAATGTATCATTTAAAAGAATGTTGCGGGTCACATTGTTATTGTCATTATACTCATGTGATAGCAGTCTTAATACCAAGTTATTAAATCAAAGCGTTAAGATGTAATGGACTATGGAATATGTAGCTTGGACTTATATATTGTAGCCCCTTTCAAGAAACCAAAGGATGCTTTACAAGGCAAAACAAAGACACAGAATAAACCAAATAAATAGTAATAATAATAAAGGACAGGGAGACAACTCGAGGTCATAGGCCTTTGTGAACAGGTGGGTTTTCAGAGGGTGGGAGCCACCACACTGAAGCCTCTGTCCCTAAAAGTACATAGTGGGGGTGTGAGGGGTGGAGAGCAGATTGGTGTCGGAGGACGGCAGCCTCCAGAAGGGAGTGCAGGGGGTGGAGGTGGTCAGATAGATGTATAGTGTATTATTCCACGAAATAATGAATACATCTCGTTGAGATAATTAAAACGAAAAATGTCATGGCCTTAGAGAGTAATTAACAGTTCCTAGAAAGGCACATTCAAAAGCTGTGATACATATATATTTTTCATTTTCATCATTTCGTGGAAGTAATAATAGCACTGCAGTGAAGCTCAGGGGCCAACAGTGTCAGACTGTGGTTATACTGGGAAACTGCCATGTATAAATGTGTGGAACTGTGTAGAGTGTGAAGCAGGGCGTTGCTGAAAGAGACTGTGTGCTCAGCGAACCTTCCCATGGTAAATAAAGGTTTATATAATTATTATTATTATTATTATTATTATTATTATTATTTTAAAATCCTATATTAAAATCCTAAATAGTTTCATGTTCAAGTTTCTTCAAGTTTCTTTAATAGTTGTCATACAGAAGTACAGAATACTTTTATACAAAATGCTTCTTACTGTTACGCTCCAGAGACTGTGCTAGACAAGATAAGTATGAAATAACATAGTATAGCATGTAAATTAGAAGTAAAAAATGAGGTCACAGTGTTCAGTATAGACATATGTACAATGTTCGATGCAGAATAGACGTAACCGAGTTACCATATAATATACAATATACTATGCAGTGTACTAATATACAATACTATATAGTGCAAAGCAGAAATGGGATGAGGTACAATTAACAGTAAGGTACAGTAATAGTACAATATTAACTATTTTGAGGGGCAGTGGGCTTCGAATGCATTACATTTCTATTGTTTTCTTTTCAAGTTCAAGTTTCTTTATTAGTTGTCATACAGAAGTACAGAATACTTTTATACAAACTGCTTATTTCTGTTACGCTCCAGAGACTGTGCTAGACAAAAAGACAAGTATAAAATAAAATAAGTATAGCAGTAACAGTAAGAAGCATTTTGTATAAAAGTATTCTGTACTTCTGTATGACAACTATTAAAGAAACTTGAAACTTGAACTTGAACTATACTGATGATCCTCCTCTACCAGCATGACCAACCTCTATATACTGATGATCCTCCTCTACCATGTCAGCATGACCAACCTCTATATACTGATGATCCTCCTCTACCAGCATGACCTACCTCTATATACTGATGATCCTCCTCTACCATGTCAGCATGACCAACCTCTCCATATACTGATGATCCTCCTCTACCAGCATGACCAACCTCTATATACTGATGATCCTCCTCTACCATGTCAGCATGACCAACCTCTATATACTGATGATCCTCCTCTACCAGCATGCAACAACCATCAAATGCACACAGCACACACATCCACACGCACACACTCACTTTAAACAAACAACACACTGCAGCACCCACTCTCCACACTTTAGAACACCTAAACACACTTTATATTTATTGGTAAAGGATTTGCACTACAACCTGTGTACACCTTACTGTAAACTGTACCTAAATTGTACCTCATCCCATTTCTGCTTTGCACTATATAGTATTGTATATTAGTACATTGCATAGTATATTGTATATTGTATGGTAACTCAGTTACTTCTATTCTGCATCGAACATTGTACATATGTATATACTGAACACTGTGACTTCTATTTTTACTTCTATTTTTACATGCTATACTATTTTATTTCATACTATCTTGTCTAGCACAGTCTCTGGAGCGTAACAGTAAGAAGCATTTTGTATAAAAGTATTCTGTACTTCTGTATGACAACTATTAAAGAAACTTGAAACTTGAACTTGTATAAAATAGAAGTCACGTACGTAGACACAAGTGTTCAATATGTATATACCGGTATGTACAATGTTCAATGCAAAGTAGAAGTAACTGAGTTACCATACAATATACTATACAATATACTAATATCCAATATACTATATAGTGCAAAGCAGAAATGGGATGAGGTACAATTTAGGTACAATTTACAGTAAGGTGTACCGAGGTATGGGTTGTTGTGCAAATTCTTTGCCAATAAATATAAAGTGTGTTTAGGTGTTCTAAAGTGTGTAAGTGGGTGCTGCAGTGAGTTGTTTGTTCAAAGTGAGTGTGTGCGTATGGATGTGTGTGCTGTGAGTGCATCTGATGGTTGTTGTATAGTGTTATTGTTCGTTGAGCAACCTGATGGCCTGGGGATAGAAGCTTCTTCTGAGTCTTTCTGTGCTTGCCATGAGACTCCGGTATCGCTTGCCTGACCGCAGCAGTTCAAAGAGGCAGTTGTTTGGCTGGCTGGAGTCTTTGATAATTATCTTAGCCTTACCCATGCACCGCTTGTTGTAAATGTTCTGGAGAGTGGGAAGCCCCCCTCCAATTGTGCGTTCGGCTGAACGGGCCACTCTCTGTAGTCTGCTACGGTCTTGTGCGGTGCTATTCCCAAACCAGGAGGCGATATTGCCAGTCAGGATGCTCTCTATTGTACATGAGTAGAAGTTCTTAAGGATCTTCTGACTGACTTGGAACTTCCTTAGGCACCTGAGGAAGTAGAGGCGTTGCCGTGCCTTCCTCACAACACTGTCAATGTGTGTGGTCCATGTCAAGTCCTCGGATATGTGGACTCCGAGGTACTTAAAACTGTTCACTCGCTCAACCGGTGCCCCGTCGATGCTGAGGGGGCTGTAGTCCCTGACCCCCGACCTCCTAAAGTCCACAATCATCTCTTTTGTTTTGCTGACGTTCAGGGAGACACCATCCCGCTAGGACCTTGACCTCTTCCAGGTAGGCCCTCTCGTCATTTGCAGAGATCAGGCCCACCACTACTGTGTCGTCAGCAAATTTGATGATTGTGTTGTTGTTCCGCTGTGCCACACAGTCATGCGTGTACAGGGAGTAGAGGAGGGGACTCAGAACACAGCCCTGGGGGGCCCCTATGTTGAGGGTGATGGATGAGGAGGTGCAGTTGCCTGCTCTCACCACCTGGGGTCTGCCCGTCAGGAAGTCCAAGACCCACTGGCAGAGGTCATAGTTCAAGCCCAGGTCCCTGAGCTTGGCTATGAGTTTGGAAGGGACTATGGTATTGAATGCTGAGCTGTAGTCGATGAACAGCACTCACATAGTTCCCCTGCCTCTTGTCCAGGTGTGATGCTGCTGTGTGCAGCACATGGGCTATGGCGTCCTCCGTGGACCTGTAGGGGTCGGTATGCAAATTGCAGGGGGTCCAGGTTGATGGGGAGGGAGGAGCAGATGTAGCCCTTTACTAGCTTCTCAAAGCACTTCATGGCTATAGAGGTGAGAGCTACAGGGCGGTAGTCGTTGAGGCAAGCAGGCTTGGATTTTTTGGGTACAGGGATGATAGTGGACTTCTTCAGACAGGTGGGGATGACAGCCTGTTCCAAGGACAGATTAAATATGTCAGTGAATACCGGGGCCAGTTGGTCGGCACAGACTTTTAGGACGCGGCCGGGGATACCGTCCGGTCCGCGTGTATCCTTTCCGCAACGGAATTCGGTTTCCGGGTTCCTCTGATTGGCCGCGACCCCCACGTGACCCGCCCCCCTATCCACCGCTCTGCCGTTTCCGGGGTCCTTTTACCTAGAGGTCGCTGTTTGACAACATTACAGGTTATACAGGTTATACCTTTTATGACGTTTAGAATTTCCAGGGGATCCACTTTATTCTCTCACCTGCTCCGACAGAATTGCGATTTCCTCCAGGATGGAGCCGACAGGCCGACTCCTCTCTCTCCCTCGGGTGAAGGGAACAATACAGTAACTACACATGTTGTCACAGCCTCGCATGATGGACCTGCAGGGGTGGGGGAGCATGAACAGTGTTTCAGCAGAGGTTACAACTGGGGCACTAGAGCTAGAGAGGACAGTAGGGGTGGGGGGAAGAAATCTATACAGCATAGTATCGCAATATTTTGCATGCCAATATTTAGATTTTTTTTTTGCTGTAATAGAAAATATTGGAGTGAGGTGAGACTGAAAACGTTATTGTATTAGATAAAAACATATCTAATATATTATTACACATTTGTATGCAGATGTTGACAGTTTTCCATCCAAGACATAATTTGTTGTTGAAAAAAAGGTAATAATTCGAAATATAGCAATATTATGCAACATCATAGTATCGTGACTCAAGTATTGTGATAATAACGTATCGTGGAGCCTCTGGTGATTCCTATCCCTAGAGGAAAGGTCATGGGGTCACCAAAATAAATAAGAGTCTTCTGTTTGGGAAAACAAAGCCAACATAAGGAAACAGTCCTACAGCGCAGGAAATAGAATAGAGTGTATGGCTGGTTATCAGCACTGATTACCAGATTCCATCCAATTTCAATTCTCAAGGTGCCGATTCGATTTGATATCGATTCGATTAGGCTTAATTGCGCTGGTTACAGGGGACCAGCACCTGCCATTGTTGTCAAAAAGTGTAATTTGGTCAAATGAGTGTCCACAGTAGTTCAGCAGAAACTCAGCACAATGCAAACTAGTGACACCTGCAGGACGGGAGGCTCACTAGAAATAACGCTTAGTGAAGATCTTCACACGTCCACTGAAAAGGGGAAGAGATCATTCTCACGGGTGGTTCGGTGGTTGGCACCACTGTGAGCACTGCCTCACAGTAAGAAAGTCCTGGGTTCAAACCCCAGTAGAAGGCTTTTCCATGTGCATGTTCTCCCGGTGTTTGTGTGGGTTTCCTTGGAGTGCTCTGGTTTCCTCCCACACCATAAAGGCATGCATGTTAAGTGCATATGTAAAAATGTTGGGTATATGTAAAATGTACTTGATAAATAAAGTTTAGTTTATTTATTTAGCATGTTTAAAACATATACAAAGAACAAATACAAAAATGTAAAAAGATCTGTGCTAAAGCAGAGGCAAGACATCCAAGTGGGCCTATACGAGGCCTCCACTTGATTAAAGAAAATACATAAAAAAAAAGAAAAAAACACAGAAATACTGATCGAACATAGAAAAGAACTTACTGTGTTTGTAAACATTTATAGAGGAAAATGTTATTGCATTATTTTGAATGTTATTCCATTATTAATTAATTAATATAATTAAGATGAGCATTCTTCCAAAGTTTTTATACCTCTTCCAGTGTGCAGCGAACAGCCTGCCTCCCTCCTAGATAATGTATTTGATCAGTGGTTCAGAAAGGGAGTTTTGAGCATGGGGCACTGGGAAAAGGACTTTGAAACAGACATATCAGAAGATGTGTGGTCAAGAAGAATACTTAAAAATGTTCACTCTTCATCTATCTGTGCGAGGTTTATTCAATTCAGGATTGTACATCGGCTACATATGTCCAAACTCAAGCTGTCAAGAATTTTCCCTGAGGTTAGTCCTACTTGTAACAGATGCAAACAAGCCCGGGTCGGTCTGTAACTCTGTATCACACATTTTGTTCATGTCCTAGCCTAGCAGCTTTCTGGTCATCCATATTTGAGCTCTACTCAAGAGCTTGCAGGTCGGGTACTTGAACCATGTCATTTTCTGGGACTTTTTGGTGTTCTCTCTGGGGATTCTTATCTACCAAAAGCACAAGGGATGCACGATAATTATCGGGCCGATATCAGCAATTATGACGTCATCCCGATAAACCCCGATAATGTTATTGATAGCTCCGATAATATATAATACATTTTTTGGTTAAAAGAAATCCGGTGTGGGTGGATTTGGATGAAGGGCGCTTGTTTTTATTATAGCCTCCTCCCGTTTTGCCAGTACTGTGGTACGACTGACAGCGTGTGGTTTAGGAACAGGGAGTTTTTCACAAATCCAGCGCTCCCTTCCTTGGCTGTGACGTAGTCACGTTACATTCGGAGGCAGACAGTCGATCTGCCAAATACGTCCCACCGCTTGCACCCACCTCTTCTTCTTACCACCAATCAGAAGCTCTCGTTCGTTTATTTACCTCCGGATTGTCGGCCATTATTCTACTCGGAGCTCAGGCTAATAACGTTAGCTCCCCGCCAGCCACATTGACATGTACCAGCGCTTATACATTACTGGAAAATGTCTTGTTGCACTTGTGGCAACGAGCGTTGGTCAGCATCGACTTTAGTAAAAATAGACCCAGACTTTTAAACGTTTCGTTCTGTCCGCCATGATGAGAGCAGAGCTGTCTGTACTCGGCAGCACCCGTGTGTGTGTGTGTGTGTGTGTGTGTGTGTGTGTGTGCGAGTGAGTGTGTGTGTGAGCACAGCCCGCTCCTCGCGCAGGCAGAGACACCGAGGCAGGAGAGATATAGAAAACGGCCAACAAGATTAGTTTGCGACGTTTAAATTCCTCAAAAAAAAAACTCCATAATTTCTCGAGTACCGATAGCAGTACCGATGACGTCGGAACTTATAAATACTAAAAAAAAGATAAAAAAAAAATATTTATATACATTTAAAAAAAATTATAATACAATAAATATCGTTTATCGATATCGGTTATCGGCTTGAGGAGCATAAAGTTATCGGTATCGGTGTCAAAAAATCAATATCGTGCATCCCTAATTGTTGAACTATATTGTTGTTTTTTTATTGGATTCTATTATATGTTGTACCACTGTATTGCACATCGTCGCGGGCAAGACCACCCGCATTTCATTGTATACTTGTATGCCGTGACAATTAAAACTCTTGACTTGACTTGAAAAAACAATCATCCTCCCTCATTTGGCAGGTGGATTTGGGATGTTATGTATTGTTTACAAGTGGAAAAGATAAAATACACAAGTGGAAAGTTTGATGTGGTGTGGCAGCCCTTTATTTCTTATGTGGAACGGTTGACTGTCTCTCACTCCCTGAAATAATGACTTTGTATTGTATTGTAACGGTTTTGTGTTCTGTGAACAGTTTTTCTGTTTTCTTGGTTTTGTTTTGTTTATGTGCTTATGTCTGTTACATCTAATGTCTACTGCAACATCTAAAACTTTAATAAAAACACATTGACTCAAATGTTTTTAAAAAGCCAGGTTGTTGCGTTTAGACTGCGTCCAGGTAATCCGTGCTTTTTGCAAGGAGGTCAACGCTATCACAGACTACTTTCATGTTCTTCTCCAGAAGGTCATGGTCAGTTGAGAGCTTGGATATTATTTCCTTTATTCCATCAACTTCATGCTGGGTAAATTGCAGGCTGGCTTGGATCTCACGATTATTGGTGGAGTCCATCATTACTTGAAAAGGTTTCTCCTCATAGTGGGGTTTCTGTTGTGCGATCTGTTTACCAAGTAAAATAGCATTTTCTGCTTTCTGTTGAGCCAAACTCTGACTAATGAGTTTCTTAACAATGTCTATGGTGACAAGCTCCTTCTCAGCTGCAGCCCCAGTTGCTTGGTTGTAATTCTTCCTGTTTTTTGTGTCTTTTCCTTCATCACTCATCTTGTTTCCAGTGGTTCCGGTGATTTACTTGAATAATAGGAACAGAGGCTACTTCAAGAAGTTGAGAAGCTTACTCAGAGAAGATGGAAGATATTCAGGCAGGTTGGATGGTGATACGCCCGGATTGTCAATCCATCAAAAATCTCTTTAGGTGTTAGTCATCCACACTTCAGCTCTTCTCTATATATTACATAGAAAGATGATAACAAATATATTTGTATGCTTTATAAAAAAAAAAGTCCAAAATCACAATAAAATCATTTGAATGGCTTGTAGCCAAAGTGCATGCTGCTGCCAAACAGGAAACAGGAAACGATATTCTGATTCTGAGAGTAAAAGACTATTCAATCTATTCAAAGGAAACTATTCAATATCGATATTTTTTATCTGCCCCCCCCCCCCCCAGTCCTAATAGAGTGATAGAGAGAAGGACAGCCCCCTACCAAAGCCATCACAGGTCTGTGATGATAAGGACACTCACACAAAAGCACTGTATCCGTGGGGGGCATGGTGGATGGGCATGATGTCAGCGTAGGTCTCCTCCAGGGACAACAGCACATTGCTAGCCTGCTGACCCCCATGAGTGACAGCCAAGAGGCGGGGAAGGTCCCGGTATGCGTCTGGACCCGCCAGAACATCCACCAGCTTCTCCCGTTCCAAAAGCTCTGTCTTTAACCGCTCTGCCATGCAACCTGGACACACACATATGAAAGTGGAACATCATCCATTAGAGAACTCCAACATGCTTCTATGTGTCAGAAATGCAGAAAATCAAGTCACTTTGTTTTGATTAATAACATGTTACACATGACTGAAATTGGTATTACTGGAGAAATTCTCTGGTACCGAACAAGTGTTTTAGCCTGATTATCAGCCAGATATAACGATACTAGAGATGGGCCGATATGCTCATCTCACCACACGATATGTGGTCCATGATACCATACAACCAGGACACTTTCACAGGAATGGTGATGTATTGCGATATGCCGTATTGTCCCATGCCTATATAGTGCATCGACAATCAGTGGCGAATCCTTATGGAAGCCAACGGAAGCCAGGCCTCCCTATCAAAATCTGAATTAATATCAAATATGAAATATGAAGAAAAAAAATATATATATATATATAATTTTTTTTTAATATAGTTTACATTCTTTTTCATCTGTGCATCTGTGTTATAATTTTTTTTATTTATTTTTTTTAAATGTCTCCCTCTTCTCCTTCTCACTCTCTCTAACACACTGTCAGACTCACTATGCTCACTGCAGCTAGAGGAGAGGCAGGGGGTAGGTGTCTTTCTCCAGCCTCAACCATGTGATTCATGTATGTAGAGTCCAAAACCGATACTAGCCAATCAGATTCGAGCTGACTGCCACACCTTAAAAGTTTAAAACGGGGCTGTGAGCAGAATAATTAGTCTGGCATCCCCTCTGCACACCTCCCCTCTGCACTCTGAAAATTGTATTAACCCGTGACTGCTCCCACGGGCCGAATATTGCCCCGATCCTCGCGAGATTAAATCCACGGGTACCTCTCGGCGTGCCGAAGCGTTTCCTAAATCACTTCCATCATCGAAAACGAGGGGAAAAGGTCGGCTCGCGACCCTGAAAATGTTGCGTGATTTTAAAAACTCTGTATTAAGTGAGCCTATTATGGGATCCACGCGAGCTTTCTACCGTGGAAACATCTGGGCGTCCCGCAACTTTTACTCATTCACATGTAGCCCCGAAAATGCTTAGAAAAGGAAAGCCGAAAGCGTGGAATAAACTCGCCAAAACGGAAAAGTGTCCCACAGGCGCGCCGTGATTCCGATCCACGTGAAAATATTCACGGCCATAGAGGAGACCGTGGGACACCTTTTTGCAACCAAATATGTGTCTCGAATTTCCTCCCACGCGGCACGCAAAATCGTGCAAGGAAAAATCGGACCAAAAATGAACCAATGCTCCAGCAGTATTAATGACCCTGATGTAAACAAGACAAACGTCTTTCTCTGGTCTGCATCCCCTTTAGCCCCTTTCGTGACTTTCGGTTTGCAAGCCTGGGGCTTTTGTGACCGCAGTCACTTATTTATACGGGGCGATCATCCAGGAATCAAACAACCAAGCGTGATCGCGGGGCTCGGGGTGGGTCAAAAATATATCAGATCTGAATTTCAAAGATACCCAGCGTACAATATGGGTTTAACACAGCTTCACGATGGGTTCTGGAAGCTCGGAGTTGCTCATAAACATTTTAAATCATTCTTATAAAACGAGTGTACTCACAGAGCGAACCTTGGCAAAATGGCTGGTGCGTCCGGCAATCACTGCGCTCCCTATCGGTCCCTGTTGGTCATTACCTATAGGCCATTACAGGGTAGAATCTGCTGAGCGCGTCTCCTGTGTATTGTTGTAATGACCAACAGGGACCAAAAAAAAAAGAAAAAAAAAGAAAATATTAACACTTTGGGTGCCGGGAAACGCTTTACAGCGTCATTCCCGGCCATGCTCAAGTTGCCGAAGGACGCTTTACAGCGTCTTTAATATCAATATTTCAAAAATCTGTGATCGGATTCATATTTCCCCTCCGCTGGCCTGAGATCCACCAGGAGGACCCACTGAGCTCTCTGGCGGTTCAGGAGCGCCATCTGGTGGCCGATCGGCGCAATCGCCAAACAGGAAGTGCTGTGGAGGTTGTGCTGGTCGGCCATATTACTTCCGGGCACTCGGTTTGGCTGCCGGCACTCTGGCTCGTCACAATATATAGTGATCCATTGCCAATAACTCGATAAACAATATGATTTGGACGTATATAGTATTATACAAGCTGGAAATGGTTCATCAGGATAAACATCCCATAATCGAAAACGGTCTACACCACGCTGATCGTCCAACGGCGCGAGGAAGATCCGGTAAGATTCAGCGTTATTTTCGAACGTGTTCCATATAAACTGTTATGATGAACATATGACCCACACTAGATGAATGATATAACGCTGCCCACGGAATTATAAACGATCCCCCGCCCATCCGGTCATCATCAGATCATATGTAGATCATTCTAGAAGTACGTCCAATTGAAATTTTTTATATCGCCCCGATTGCCATCAAACTGTATTTCATCATCAATATAATGCATTTGGGGCTATAGATCACGTTCTGGAGAAAGCTGCAGAAAGAGATGAAAACATACTTATACATTAGACCATACTTTACTATGAATATGTGAATGAAAAAGTTTAACGTTGCTACAAAATGAACAATACATATAGGACTTTGAATGGGCCCTAATAATGGCAATGTAGCAATAGAATTTAAAAAGTTATAGCCATGCAAAGAAGGGGTACTTCTCCATAGACAAATAGAGCTGGCAATCTATGGTATATCATGAATTTAACCCATGTGTTAAGTGTTAATAAAAATATTTAATAAATTTTTTTTAATAAAATTTTTTTGGCTTCCCCTGTTATTTTACCCACGCGACGCCACTGTCGACAATTTAGTGACATTAAACTGCTCGCTGTGTAAGTCATGAAAATGGAAACTGTGCAGGTAAACCTGTAAAGTGACTCACCCAGAATCCCAATTTTCATTGGAGTGTGAGTTTTTAGGCGTCTCTTCTTCATGGCAGTGAGTTGCTGTAATCTGTTCCAAATCGTTTGTTCAGCTTTATCTCTGTGGAGGCCAATGAAGAGGTGTTGTGCAGCATTATTCGCTGTATTCTGACAGCTTTAAAAGTCAAACATCTATTATGAGAGAGATTCCATCCTCATGGACATTTGTTGTAGTACCTTACCTTATGGAGCATGTTACAAGGAGGACAACGTCCGCCTGAAAAGAGACATCAGGTTTAGGCTATAGAATACATGGAGCTGAACTGAAATGAGGAAAGCGAACATAAGTCGCAATATCTTCCTGTAACTTTACCTCAGCTAGGTCACTGGTGCGTTGATATCCCTTCTTCTGCAATATGGACCAAGCTATGTCTGTGTCGTTGACATTCATTTGACAGCCATACGTTTCAAAGTATACTGTAATAAGATAAGACTGTTAGTATAGTATTTCCCTAAAGATCCAAGTCGTGTGTGATGCAGTTAACTATTGTGACTAACCTCTCCTCCCATTCCCCATGTCTGAGTCCTCTGGGAGATAGGCATGCTGCTCGCCACTGCATCCCTCGCTGCCAGCTGGAGTTTGGTTGGCTGAGTTTCTTTGGACAAAATCCTGAAGACTTGGTCCAGAGGATATCAGAGTCTTGAATTTGTCTAACGTTACCCTCCTGTTTTCTCCTGAAGTGATGTTAGCAGACTTGGAGCAATAACTGTGACGTATACATCGTATAGGTAACGATTGTTGGAGGTTTAGACACAAATGCCTTAAACGTCTCAGGTATTTCATATTTATAAATTTTAGCGACAGTACTAGTCTGTATTATTAGTCAGACAGAAGTAGCTAAAAGTACGAGTCTGTCTGCTAACAGTTGACGCGTTTGCCCTGCGACGTTAGCAAGCTAACTGCTAAACTGACGTTGTCCAATTCCTCATACTACGGCTGTCATAAAACGAATATGTTCATTAAAAGCTTTCAGTTTACCAGCAAGCGTTTTGTCGCTTAATATTAAATGTAATTTAAGCACCACGGGTATGTAAACTGCACGTCAACCAAAAGTGTCCCCTAGTACGTTCAATGTTGTGATCCGTCGAGCACAGTTTCTGAAATGAAAGGTTCCAGTGCCAAATCCAGCAAACACTGATTGATTGATTGATTGATTGATTGATTGAAAAGTGTATTAACAGATTGCAGAATTGGTACAGTACAGTACAGCTCAATACATACAATTGTTAAGAGGATGCAGACCTGAGCAAGACTTTCGTCTTGTTTCCATCAGGGTCCTGTTCCTAATTTATGCAAATGACATGTCGTCAGCTTGTGACTGCAACTTGTTCCTGTTTGCGGACGACTCAGCCCTGCTGGTCTCTGACAGGGACAAGTTGCAGGTTGAAAAAGCCCTCACCTCTGAACTCGGCAGAATCTGCATATGGCTCGCCGACAACAAACTATCATTACACATGGGTAAAACAGAGTCCATTCTCTTTGGATCAAATAACAAACTCAGCAAGGCCAACGTACAGCTTCTCTGTTACAGTGGGTGACAATATTGTCACAAGGAAAGATGAAATTACCTACCTGGGTTCCATCATAGAGGCAAATCTTTCCTGTGACAAAATGGCAACCAATGTAATCAAAAAAGTCAACTAACAAACAAGATTCTTGTACCGGATCTCCTCGCTGGTAAACAAGAATACCTTGAAGACTCTAACAGGAGCACTCATACAAGGGTACTACGACTATGCTTGCACCTCATGGTACCAAAGCACCTCAAAGGCCCTAAAAACAAGACTACAAACATCACAAAACAAACTGGTCAGACTACTGCTTGACCTTACCCCTAAAACCCACCTCACCCCTGCCCATTTTGACAACCTAGGATGGCTTAGAGTAGACGACAAAGTATAGCAACTTGCAATGGGCCTGGTCTACAAGATACACTACACCACTAAGATACCCATGTACATGTCGAAATACTTCCCAAAGGTCAGTGAATTCCACGACCACAACACCAGAGGGAGTTCCACAAATCATGTTCAACCCAGATTCGGCTCAAACAAGGGACTAAACACATTTCGCAATTATGCTACAACAATGTGGAACGCCCTACCCACAGCCGTAAAATAATGTGAATCCCTACCCTCCTTCAAAACCGCTCTCAAAGAGTACCTACGGGTGGCTGCCATTCGAAACTGGCCCCGGTAAATGTCCAAACACCCCCCCATTGTACCCATTCTGCAATCTGTTAATAAAGTTTTCAATCAATCAACCCACAGGTGCACACACTTGCCCAATAGGCTACAACACAAAGAGTTGGCAAAACATTTCCAATGTGCCCAAGTGTATTTCCAGTTTGTAGTATTTGCTAATAATACAATAGCTGATGGGATATAAACTTTGGCCTAAGCTGTTCCCTAGCAACGCAATTCCATTGAAAAAAGGTTGATACTCCACAGTTGATTAAGTGCCTTGCTCAAGGGCACTTCAGTGTTGATTGTTAAGGGAGGGGAGACATTCTCCAGATTCTTTATTTTTTTTTTATCTTCTTGTTTTTAGCTGAAGCAAACCTGTCACTTAAAACACAGCACTTTGATAGAATTACATGGTTAAATATGATACTTTTTTAGCGTAGTAGAATATAATAATAATAATAATAATAATAATAATAATAATAATAATAATATATAAGGTCCTATTCTAATTGGTAGGAAACATGAATGTGTGAATGTGGTAGCTTGCTAGATTAAATATCAATAGTAGTTTCAGAGGGAGAGAGAGAGAGCATTCTGACACCTCAGGGAGAGAGAGCAGTTATTACTGTGTGTGATGTCACTGGATATTACAGGTTGAGTATAAACTGACCAACCTCACAGAGAATCCACTCAACTCTTTCAGTCTCGCCTCCAATAGCTGCTACCCTGTACCCATCACACAGAGAGTTCGAGATGACGAGAGTGGACAACACTAAATTCTGAAAAAGGACTGCAGGAAAGCTCAGAATTCATACAAAAAAAGGTAACTTGAATACTGCAGATCTGTCAAATTAAATCTTTAAGCAGCCTACAAGGATACCATAGTTGATAGCATGTACAATACATATTAATATCTTAGATTAAAAACAGATTTGTTTTGTATTGTTTTATTTAGTTTGACAATCCAGTAGGTTAGCTTTGATGATTTGGAACATAGGATAATGAACCTGGATGAATAAGTGAATTCATGAATGTTCAACAAATTCACTTACAACTTTCATTACCTTTCTTATCCAATATTGTTGTATACAGGTCTGCCAACTGGAACCCGCCCACAGCGGAGATATCAGATGAGTCCAAGTGAGGGGAAACTGTGGCTTCAGCATTTTCTTCTCCTAGTGTAATTTCTACTCTGTCATTTCATCTTGCTGTCCCTTCTTCCCAGTACTGGCCACGGTGATGGAGAGAGCTGCACTGCTGGTGTTCTGCTGTCTGTTGGTGTCTTCATCAGGCTCCCCACTCTACCCATCTATAAGGTAAGTTATGGATTAAAAGCTGATTCATTGGAAACAATACATTTATGTTATTGAAGTTATTGATGTTATTTTCATGCTGAAATGACAACTTTTGAAAAAAATTAAACATTTACAAAATGATTTCTCACATAGATGTAACCATGATTATATGTTAATTGGGGTTTATTAGTTATCTTGAGGCCTTTGCAGTCATATTTGTTTATGAAATATTGAGTAATGAATGTCAGGATACCGTTTCTGGAAATTAATTTGACAAGAAATACTTCAGTTAGTCAACTGTAATACATTGGAATGTGTGTAAAAAAATAAAATAATAATAATAATGTAAATACTACTACTAATAATGATAATAGTAAATCCAAATCTGCTAAATCAGTTCATGTTTTCTTAATCTTCATTGTATTTCTACTTTTTTAATGTTAAATATAGCTGTTGATAAATTAATAATAGTTAATGCTTTAACTCTCAGTTTCAGCAGAAGTAGTTTAGACTGAATTTAGGATTCATACCTTAAAGGAAAATCAGTGTATCATGTATATGTTTGTGTGACGAGTAATGTGCTTCACTCAGAGCGTAGAGCGTAACACTGAGACGAACGCGAGGTGTGGTCGATATATATATAATTATATATACAGTATGAAAGAACTGTGAGAGAATCACTGTATCCAGCAAACATGGTGTGTTAAATCTTTCCAAGGCCATTCTGGCTGTCATACCGTGACCCTCTGCTCTTGTTATGCTAAGAAGGGTCAAGATGGCCGAATTAGTCACCGTGTGCTACATTTTCACAGCACATTAAACACAGCTTTCAATGGCGAAGTAGATGAACGTATAATTATTCTGGGAACAAAAAGAACAAGTGGAAAGGTTGCATTTAGAATGAGGTGGATTTTTTTCCCCTCTGGAAAAAAGGTAACAGTCTAGTCAAGCTAGCACAATCAAAAATGTATTCTCATGATATGCAAATCGGAGCCATTCCTATTTTGTTTTGTTTTAATCAAACATATAATTCAGCTACAGTATGACTCATCGAAAATATTTCTAAAGATTTTAATGTAATGTTGTATTGTAAACAACTATTTTATGTGTGTGTCGAAATACTTCCCAAAGGTCAGTGAATGCCACGCCCACAACACCAGAGGGAGTTCCACAAATCATGTGCAACCCAGATTCGGCACAAACAACTTAGGGACTAAACACATTTCGCAATTATGCCACAACAATGTGGAACGCCCTACCCACAGCCATAAAAAGTTGTGAATCCCTACCCACATTCAAAACCGCTCTTACGGGAGGCTGCGCCTGCAATTCGAAACTGGCCACCGTAAATGTCCAACCCCCCCTAATAGACAGTCTACTCCCCATCATATGTATTCTCTGTTAGGATCTATGGGTAACAGTACTGTATATTTGCATATCGTATATATCACAAATGTAACAGTACTATATACCTGTATGTCATGTATGTCCCTATGCCATAAATGGCATGATGTCATGTATGTTGTGTATGTCATAAATGTCACTATGAATTGAAAATGGGGGACCCTGATGTAAACAAGACAAACGTCTTTCTCTGGTCTGCATCCCCTTAACAATTGTGTGTATTGAGCCGTACTGTATTGTACCCATTCTGCAATCTGTTAAATAAAGTTTTCATTCCTCAGAGACTCAGCAGCAGCCATCACCCCAGTCATCACACACATAATAAACCTCTCCATAAAACAGGGACACGTCCCCAAGGACTTCAAAATTGCGAGAGTAACACCCCTGCACAAAAAGGGCAGCAAATTAGACCCGGGTAACTACCGCCCTGTTTCTATCCTTACATCCATCTCGAAAGTCATGGAAAAAATAGTATACGAACAGATCGAAAAGTACCTCGCGGAAAAAAATCTAATCTACGAATTCCAATCTGGCTTCAGAACATCCCACTCCACTGACACATGCCTTCTCTACTTGAACGACCACATCAAACAAGAGGTGGACGCGGGCAAATACTGCGGCATGGTCATGCTGGACCTACAAAAGGCCTTCGACACTGTCAATCACACCATTCTGATTGACAAGCTAAAAGCAATTGGTTTTGATAGTTTATCAGTGAGCTGGATACAATCCTACCTGGAGGGGAGGGAACAGATGGTGGAAGTAAACGGTACCCTATCCCCCCCCCTCACAGTGAGCTGTGGTGTTCCACAAGGAAGCATACTAGGACCGCTACTATTCCTAATTTATGCAAATGACATGTCGTCAGCTTGTGACTGCAACTTGTTCCTGTTTGCGGACGACTCAGCCCTGCTGGTCTCTGACAAGAACAAGTTGCAGGTTGAAAAAGCCCTCAGCTCGGAACTAGGCAAAATCTGCATATGGCTCGCCGACAACAAACTATCATTACACATGGGCAAAACAGAGTCCATTCTCTTCGGTTCAAATAACAAACTCAGCAAGACCGACGGCTTCTCGGTTACAGTGGGTGACAATATTATCACAAGGAAAGATGAAATTACCTACCTGGGTTCCATCCTAGAGGCTAATCTTTCCTGTGACAAAATGGCATCCAATGTAATAAAAAAAGTCAACCAACGAACGCGATTCTTGTACCGGATCTCCTCTCTGGTAAACAAGAATACCCTGAAGACTCTAGCAGGAGCACTCATTCAAGGGTACTACGACTATGCTTGCACCTCATGGTACCAAAGCACCTCAAAGGCACTAAAAAACAAATTACAAACATCTCAAAACAAGCTAGTCAGACTACTACTTGACCTGACTCCTAGAACCCACCTCACCCCTGCCCACTTTGACAACCTAGGATGGCTTAGAGTAGACGACAGAGTACAGCAACTTGCAATGGGCCTGGTCTACAAGATACACTACGCGACCAAGGTACCCATGTACATGTCAAAATACTTCCCAAAGGTCAGTGAATACCACGATCACAACACCAGAGGGAGCTCCACAAATCATGTAAAACCCAGATTCGGCTCAAACAAGGGACTAAACACGTTTCGCAATTATGCCACATCAATGTGGAACGCCCTGCCTAAAGCTGTAAAGGAATGTGAATCACTACCCACCTTCAAAAACACTCTCAAAAAACACCTACGTGAGACTGCAATTCGAAACTGGCCCCTACAAATGTCCTAACCTAGTTGTACAGTAAATGACCAAGTAAGGCTTTGTCAACATTCCAATGTACAGTGTAAAATGTGTGTGTGTCCCCTACCCAACCCCCCCCCCCCCCCCCCCCCCACCTCCAATGTACAGCCCTCACCCAACCCACCCAACCCCACCCCACCAACCTCCTCCAATGTACAGTTTCTACGCCAAATGTATATACACTCCTTTTCTGGACACTTTTGTATCACAAACAGTACTGTATTTGCAAATCTGATATGTCATAAATGTATAGATGTAGCAGTACTGTCTATCTGTATGTCATGTATGTCATATATGTTATGATGAATTGAAAATGGGGGACCCTGGTGGAAACAAGACGAAAGTCTTTCTCTGGTCTGCATCCCCTTAACAATTGTATGTATTGAGATGTACTGTACTGTACCCATTCTGCAATCTGTTAATAAACTTTTCAATCAATCAATCAATTCATTCATTGTCAATACCTTTTAATTGAGTTTCATAATGACACTTAGATTCATGTTGTTGGGGGGTGGTCACTATGTCCCATGATATCATGATACCATATTTCCTTAATTTTCTGGTCACTATGATGATGTATTGACCAGAAACTATGGAAATATCATGATATTACCAACAGTATCATGGTTTAAATGTAATTATACTGTACCACGGTATTATTGGTACCGTGACGATACATAACTTTTACCAGGGTTAATTATCTATAAAATGGCCGTGGGTACAACTGATTACCGTCAAACTCCCACCATATCTTTATCGTAAGGGTTCTTTTGTGATGCTGTGTTTCTCAGGTTTGGTCAGAGGGACATGTCCATCCTGATGACGTCTTCCCTAGAGAATCCAGTTGGGCTGCTGGGAGACGGCTCTCCTCCTGGGCAAGACGCAGAGCTACGGTCAGCATCCCCGTACAGGCTGAGTGGCTGTTGGAAAATAGAACTAAACCCATCAGAAGAGGAACCATATGATGCATCTGCAGTTGTAAAGTCAGAATCTAATTCACTTGTAGCGTGAATGTGTATTGAATGTACACAACTCTTAACATTAGATAAACATTGTTCCTCTGAAAACCTAAAACGGAGTGAGATGGTTGTTCCTCTGAGGTATTAAATTTAGGATGGATGAATAGGAATGGACACAATGTAACAGAAATAAGATAAGGATTAAGGAATATCTTATTTCTGTTACATTGTGTCCATTCCTATTCATCCATTGAAACCTGAAATGTATACATGTTCACTCCATCTAGTACAACAATTCGTAATTTTCCTTTACTGCATAGGCATCCTGTAAACTGTTCCCAAAATGTTTTTTTCATATGAAGGACCCCCAAATTGATGGTCACTCTTACACAGTATATTCTCCCATTGGGCTTAACGTCTAGTGAATGAATAATAGTGAAATTATTCACATTTTCTGGGGCACCTCCTCAAGGACCTGGACCCCATTTTGAGGGTTCTTACACCTTTTCCAAAAGCACTTTTCAAGCTTTTACAGCATCTTATGCGGCTGTGGTAAATTAAATATGTACTCAAAATGATAATTTCACTTCTTCCATCGCATTAAATCAGATGTTATTGTGCTATAAACAATAAAAATTATGTCGACTTGGCATACTATATAACCTGGCTGAGCCAATATGAAACAATCACTAAAATAATCACCCGATAAAACTTCAATTTCAATGAAATATTTACTGAAAATGTGCAAAATAAGAGAACAGTCTTTATAGGCAGTCAATCAGCTCCTTGAGCCTTAATTGACCATGCTTGTTTTTTTTAATCATAAATCGTGTCCAACCCTGTCCAAGAATTTTCAAGATTGCTAAATGATTGACTGAACTAGACCCCCGGGAGTCAGGGGTGGTAATGTGTACTTTGGCGCACGTCTCACATATCGGCATGTAACTCGAGAACCGCTGAACGGATTTTGTCACCTGAAAGGGCAATCGACAGGCAACAAATATATTGTATAACAAGTATATTTAAATTTTTACCGATGTTTTATAAGATTTACCGAAAATAAGAATTTATGGAAAAAATGCTAATTATATCTTTTATCGTAAAACCGAGAGGAAATGACTAAATCCAGATTTAACACTGCCATTGGAAAGAGGAGCCTTGGCCATAATAAGGTCAAGTTCAAGGTCAAATATGAATTTATAATTAAAATGTATTATAATTTATTACTGTATCTACAAATCCTTCTCTTTAATCATCTTCCCTTTATTCATTTGCTTAGATTTTTTGTACACTTGATCTCATGAAGGTGCTGAATATGCTCTGAGCGAAATCTCTAGCGACACAATTGTAACATGGTGTTATTCACCATGTACCCTCCTACTTCACGTGTCACCGGCCGCCACTGCCTAAAAACCTAACTATTCAGTTAGATAGGGAGTTATTATGAAAGTATACAGTGCAATTACAATTTCAATAACTTTCCAGCACTTTATACACAATTAAAGCACCTTTCAAACCTTGAAAACACCACATTGAAATACAAGCATTTTCAAGGATTTCCAGTGCCCGTACGAACCAACCACTGTATTAAATATCCAATGTAAAGAGTCTTCATTCTCCATCTTAGCTTGGGACGACATGCAGATGCCATCTTCACCAACAGCTACAGGAAGGTCCTGGGGCAAATCTCTGCCAGGAAGTTCCTCCAGACCATCATGGGGAAAAGATTAGGGTAAGTGGAAGGCTCTACAGTGATGACTTGTCGTACAGAACTTGTAAGTCGATTTGGATAAAAGCGTCAGCTAAATGACAAAGTAAATGTAAATTAAACCTTTTGACAAATGTAATAATCACAACGTTTCGTCAAACGACCGGTCATAATTAAAATGTATGCACCTGTCCCAGTGATAGCAGGTAAGAAGAAACATTTTTAATCTGACCCTTTGGAAATTCATCAGGGGAAAAGAAAGTCACAAAACTACTAAATCACAGAATACTATTAAGTAATCCTGCTAAGAATGAATTGTTTTATGCTTTCCATAGAGGTAACGGCTATGTGAAACGTCAGTCAGACATCTATGAAGGAACGTATGAACAGGATCTTACATCCATCCATAGAAAACAAGAGATACAGGGGATGACAAGGGAATGCTAACAGAACAAGGTAACAACCACAGAAACAAACATGCATTCAAACCTTTGCATTCACTTTGACTTCTCTTAAGGAATTCTGTTAATATGCCATAATTGTTTTAAGCATTCACTGTGTAATATTTGAAAATGATTATCTTTAACCTAATCAAAGATATTTGGTCATTACAGACTACATCGTTGAGAATGCCTACGTGGACAAAGTGAAAACAAACTGCTGCACCCCCTCTTCTGCACCGCTCTGAACATTCATTTTCAGGTGTAAATATTATCCCATTAAAGCCAAGTAAAGAAAATCTACATTTCAGTTCTTGTGCCTTGATGAATTTCCGATTTTTGTAGTGCCTTCTGTGAAAAACAGAAGGATGGGATTTTATTTATTTTTCTTCCTCCAACTAAAGCAATCACTTGTATGATTTCTCATTTAATGAATCTTTCAAATATACCGTTTTCAGATGTGTCTCACTCAGAAAAAAACCCTCAAAACTCAACTGTCCTTTAGTCTTTTATTTCCTTTTCATTACAAAACAAACATCTCCATTCCTGGCATTGCCCATAACTTATGTGGTCATTCCTTTCCTCTTTTACTTGGGTACAGTAACTTATTTTTTTAACTTCTTAATCATGGGAGTGAAGACAATAGCTCTCATCTTCCACACTTATGCAAAAATGGTCAAACACACCTTACAGTCATGGTTATTGAACACTGTCGATGGATCTACAAGTCTTAGAATGCAAACAGTATTGCAGTGCTTCAGGTTAGATGGGGCGTTGAGCGACGGGAATAAGGAATGTAGAAAAAAATAACGAACCCCATAAAATAAACCACAGGCCTTAGAAAATATTGGGACAAAAACAAAAATCACAGGAAAATGAAGTGCAAGGATTGTTAGCTTTCCAGCCTCAGTAGGAGCGTCTGACCAGCCGCCCAGCGACACCATGTAATCACATTTACAAACTGTATTTTTCTTTGTTTAAATTGTCAATCGGATTCATGATACATTATTTCTTCATTCTTCCCAACAGTATGATTTTTTTGTGTCCTTGAAAAAAAAGAAAAAAAATCTTCATCTGTGTCTTCAGTGTTTTTTGTCCTCATTTTGACGCAATTCTGAAAGAGAAAAATACATTTCACATTGGACTTTTCAGATCTACATCAACATGAACGAAACATCACTGTATCTACCATCAAGGCACTACATTCCAAGGTTTAAAACTGGATTACTAACAACTTAACAAGTCATGTTAAGGGTTGACGCATGCATTTCTCTGCACAGATTCACGACAAATACAAAGATAATTATGCCAAAGATTCTCATGAGAAATGTCTTAAAAGGGCACTTCACTGACAAACAATGGGTCTCATTCTCCAACAGACTTACGACAAAAAGGGCTTTCTCTTAGGGCCATTTGAGACCTTTTCGGGCAAGACATGAATATAGAAAATATATTATAATATAATATTAATTATATATGTTTTATTGGGACGGTTGGTGAATCCCAAAATCGGCCCGAAAAGGTCTCAAATGGCCCTAAGAGAAAGCCCTTTTTGTCGTAAGTCCTTGGAGAATGAGACCCATTGACTATTTATTTTGCACATAATCTCACATGTACCCGAAAACTGTAAATAGCTGTGCACAAATTTTGTTTGACAAGACAGTTTATCGTTTGCTGGATCCCCATTTGCTGGTCCCAGTCTGTAATATGCAACATTACACTAGCTTCAGCCGGTCGAATGAACATTAAAATTAACTAAACTTTACCATTGAAAAATTCTAAACATAAAATTTGGGCGACCTATTTGTCAAACACTCACGACGAAGTTGATGAAATAACTCGATTTGTTAAAATATCAACAGAGTGTGTCTGCTCTCCGGGTGCCGATATGTTGAATCGAGTGAAAATAACAATTTAAACATTAGATAAAAGCAGATACTCTGACCCCCGAGGGTTCTTAAATTCTTCTCACTACCCGGTTCTTTGACCAGCTATGATACGCAACTAGCGTAGCCTTACATATTACAGCTAAAGCATTACCCATTACAGCTATGATACGCAACTAGCATATTATTACATATTACAGCTACGCCTACGATGCATAACTAGAGTAGCATTACATATTATAGCTAAATCATTACCTATTACAGCTATGATACGTAACTAGCGTAGCCTTACATATTACAGCTAACTCATTACCCATTACAGCCATGATACGTAACTAGCATAGCATTACATATTACAGCTATGATGCGTAACTAGCATAGCATTACATATTACAGCTAAATCATTACCTATTACAGCTATGATATGTAACTAGCGTAGCCTTACATATTACAGCTAAAGCATTACCCATTAGCTATGATACATAACTAGCATAGCATTACATATTACAGCCACAATGCATAACTAGTGTAGCATTATATATTACAGCTACAATGCATAACTAGCGTAACATTACAGCTACGATGCGTAACTAGCGTAGCATTACATATTACAGCTACGATGCGTAACTAGCATAGCATTACATATTACAGCTATGATGTGTAACTAGCATAGCATTACAGTTATGATGTGTAACTAGCGTAGCATTACATATTACAGCTATGATGTATAACTAGCATAGCATTACATATTACAGCTATGATGTGTAACTAGCGTAGCATTACACATTACAGCTATGATGTGTAACTAGCGTAGCATTACATATTACAGCTATGATGTGTAACTAGCGTAGCATTACATATTACAGCTATGATGTGTAACTAGCATAGCATTACATATTACAGCTATGATGTGTAACTAGCATAGCATTACATATTACTATTCGGGCTGGGTTAAGAAAATTGATTTCCTGATTCCGAATCGATCTTCATTTGAATTAGCGATTATTGATTAATAAAATTCCAAGATCGATAAAAAAAAAAGAAAAAAAGATGTATCCCCCAATTTTTGTTGTCGTTATGCCAATTCCCTTCCTGGTCATTGCGCGCATTGCCCCAATGTCGGTCTAGGGAGGGTGTAGACCAGGGGTCGGCAATTAAGTTTGGCCTCGGGATAGGTATTTTCCAAAAAAACGTTGTTGTTTTTAAATGTGCTCTATAAATAAAGTGGATTGGATTGATTAATTAATTAAGTAGCCCTTTCGTGACTAACACAGCCAACAAGGTTTCACTCGGCTGCCCTGCCTGGGTGCAGTGGGGCTGCTCTCACAGCCAACGACATGACATTACATAATTATGTTGCAACCTTCGTCTATCAAGCAAACAATTATATAAATATTTATATGTAGTTGATAGAGACAAAGGCAGAATTCGACTTAATTAAGCACGTTTTATTAAGATATATTTTTATATGGGTCGGGACACTTTAAAAAAGCAGCACAATGAACACAAATCTGTCCGACATAGTCTTAAATAACAAACGGCATTGCTTCGCTTCTTCGTCGACATGTCTGCTGCACATGTCCTTGTTGTTTTCAACACAGATAATCTCCATGTGCTTGTTGTAGATAGGTGGAGTCGAGGCGCCGCTTACTTTAGTTTCATTGGAATGGAGGCGGGAAGGCGCCGCTTACTTTCGTTTCATTGGAATGGAGGCGCAAGATTTGATTAATTTTTTTTTAACTTTGATTCTTTTTTATGTTCGAAGCTTGTGCCATCGAACGAAGCTTCGAAGTATTTAAGACAGCCCTAATGCAAACGCCTATGTTCCAATAAAAAGTACATTCATGTAACTGCTTGAGTCTATTCTTAATGTAAACATTGATAATTTTTACAATGCAACATGTTAAGAGAGTTCCTTGAACCATTTAAATTGTATAGCATTTAATCGAATCGTTTCGGGACCTTGTGAATCGGAATCGAATAGTTTTGGGAAATCAGTGGCGATACCCAGCCCTACTACCTATGCCAATTAACATTAACTGGCAGTGTATCCCATTTAGAAACTAAATAGGATCATCTGGTAAAATTCACACACAAAATCCATGTTTCATGTATCCCATGTCCCCCCCCCCCCCCAAGAACAAAAGAAGAATTTAAGAAAAGTTTAGTGAATGAGGCCCAATGAGTTTGATTATGTCCTCCAGTGATGTCATCAGAGGACTGGAGATGAAAAATAGCAATCCATTTAGCTATTTTCTTTTCATCTAGATAATGTCATTGAGCTGTAATTAACACAACACACGGATTCAATGTCCTCCAATGACATCACTGGAGGACACATTCAAAGACGGTCAAAAGAAATTAATGTGCGTTTACAGTTTGGGGATATGTGTGAGATTATGTGCATAATAAAAGTGCCCCTTTAACATTGCAGATCCTTGCTTATGAACACAAACACAAAACATGTCACTAAAATGGTTATGTTACAACAGAAACTACGGACACATCCATATGTGTTAGAATGTCATGGAGGTTTTAATAATGCATGGACACCAAGGTTAAAGGGAAACTCCACCCATTTTATGAAGCCTATCCGATTTGTAATCCGGCACTTCAGTCCATCCAAAATAGTGTTTTTGAAATATTATAAGTAGAATAGAAAACAAATAGCATTCGTTAGCGATGCTTGTGAAAGTCAAATGTTTTAAAAACTATTTATCTGAAAAATCACATTTAAAGCCACAATGAGAGTTTTCCCCCTAAAAATACATTTAATATACATGTAACGTCATCATAAAATCAATCTTATGTCATGAATCAAAATCATTCTGCAGCACTTTGAACCTAAAGACAGGCCACTGTTGTTTTTTTTGTTTTGTTTTTTTACAATGAAACGGAGGTCTGGCTAAACGAGATTACTCAGAATCAAAAAGTAAGTCTAGCATATGTTTATGAAACTAAAGGGTCCTGCCATTGTACGAATAGTGAAACAGTAACTTTTCAGGTAGTCTTCTAGCTTCAAACAATATTCCAGAGAGACAATATTCCTTTGAGGACCGTTTGTTTATTCAGTTATGAAAATATACCTTTAGAATTTTAACTATATAGTGCACCGTTAAGAAGCTATGATTGTGATTTTTCAAATGGGATTTGAAACCCCATTGGCCTCCACTAGCAATGCTAACAAACGCCAATAAAAAAATCTCTTCTAATATCACAAAAACACAAACACACTGGCGTAGGTGAAATGACTCCCATAATTTGTAGCAAAATCAGACGGGCTTCTTAAAACGGATGGAACATCCCTTCAGGGGTGGGATGAGTGAGGGGCAAGCCGGGGGCGTCAAGTACACATGAAACACTCGGAAGTAAGAGTGAGTTGAGTGAGCACCACACAGCCATGCATTAGGCAGGCCATATGGAGATGCACTGGAATGCAAATCTGTGGGGATGCCCTTACTTCAGCCTGGAAGACCAGCCATTTGTTACAAGAAAAGAGGCCTTTATCGTAGGCTCCTATACTTTGCCAACCTACTACTTTGCTCTGCAGCAATCCTGGAAGAGGAGTAAAGAGACATTTAAAGCAAAGAGTGGAAAAGAAAGGGTTAAAAGAAACAAGGCACTAAGCTACAAGGACAGTGGCTAGTGGTAAGTCAAGCAGAAAAACACCTCAATAGGAAAATTACACTGGCGATTATCATCAATTGTAATCTTGTACTCGTTAAGTGTAATTAAATGGCTTATGGCAACAAAAGATGGGAGCATCGGTTACTCCAGAGTAAAAGTGAGCCATTAAAAGAGATTGACGTCTTCAGCCAGCAATACCGGGAACACAATGAGTCACTTTGGCCTTTTTGAACGCTCATATTGATGGCTTGAGGAAATCGCCCACTCAGGTTGTCACCCGCACAGATCTAGTGAGCGCGCTTTTTCCCCCTGGTGCCACGGAGCCGTGAGCCGTACACTCACTCTTCCTGCCACACTTCCCTGACAGCTGGCCCCTGGGGACCTACTGAGGAGCCGGCGCCAAACAGTAGGCCCTTTTAAAAAAAAACGGGCTCGGAGCTAAGAACCGCAGAGAGGGTCCCAAAGCACCTGGAGTCCCCGCTCGTCTGAAAGGGGCCAGACTTTCTCCCCGAGGTCGGGGGCTCTCTGTGTAGCTCTCTGAAAAAGACATTACCTCTTGACTGCTTTCTGGGCCAGCATGTGGTTCCCGAAGAAGAAAGTAAAACTCCCGATGACGGCCAGGTACTTGAGGGTCTGGAACATGTTGAGATGGGTCCAGTAGACGTACATCAGGCCCAACATGGCTGAAACAAACATGCCCAAGTCAAGTCAAGTGTTCCTTTATTAATCCCGTTGGGGAATTTATATTAGATTAAATTGTATTGTCATTACACACAGGGCAAGGACAGTACAACGAAAAGAGGTTTGGCATCCAACCAGAGTGCAAATGTAACAGTAAAGTGCAATAATAATATACAACGTACAGGCGATTAAACTAGGTATAAAATATATAAATTAGTACTACTGTCAATCAGAACCATCACAAACTGCTGTGAAGCAATAAAGTAAAATAAAGTAAAACAGCTGCATAATCATGTTCTCTGCTCAGGTGTTGAGGGACTGACCTGCGTGTCCTATGTGGAACAGAACTGTGCTGGTAGTGAAGGTGAAGTTGGAGATGTTGGCCCCAAGTTTAAACCACTAGAGGACAGAAATACAAAACAAATGCATAAAAAAGCTTCTTTGAAATCCACAGAGCGGCAAACAAAAGAAGCAAGAGAAAAAGGCAGATCAGTCTATTATTGTATAAACTTCATTAATTATTTTACATCTATGGTCTATTGTAATAATAACCTTTACTCAGTGATCATGTCAGGGTTAAAAAATAAAATAAAAAAACGGTATAAGGACTTGTGTCCACAGACAACGTTTTTTTCAAGGTAGACCGCTTTGAAAATCAAAAATATGCATGCTCAGAGCGTTTCCAGAACTCCGGACCTCAATCTGCTTTAGTCTCGCGACTCCCGCGGCTCCGCCACTTGCTCGATTTTGATTGGTTGGTCGAAAAAAGTTACCTTGATGAGCGGCGCTCCTCTCAAAGTCAAACTATTTTCAACTTTATGCGCTGGGAGCGCTCCGCCAAAAACGCTAGCCGCCAAGAGCGCTAAAACGCGAGGCGCGGCGTTGGGAAAAGGAGCGTGCCTGTCGCGTCTTTAGCATAGAAATGAATGACAGAAAGGAGCTGGCAACTCAGAAAAAGCTGGCTGTCGACACGGCCCCTAACACTGCTTTTGAAGTGTTGCGTGATTCATCAACTACGGTTTAATTCACTGGGTATCAAGGTTTCACTCTGAACAGCCTTGCTCCACAATGAATACTAGAATTCTAGGAATGCACAGATAGACATTTTGATCTGTATTTAAACAAAAAACGAATTACTATGATAATCTAATTGTGTACATACCATTTCTGTACATACTGAAACAATGTTAGCCCTCAATGCTAATTGAGCATTCCATCATCACATGCAAGAACGGTTACCCAAACAAACTGCGTGGCCAAAATAATTAAAAACACACACAACGGCAGCTAGACAGATAAATAATCATCAGTTGTTCACATCGGCCCAGTTTTCTCACTGAACCAATGCAATCAATAAAAAAATAAATCACCGTCACCAGTCGATTTCCGTTTGCCGATATATATAGACATACACACAGCTTTGCTTATTGGACGGATATAGATATATGAAACAAATAATTATCATGGGCCGATACTACTAGTGATGGACACAAGTAATTTCTTTTCTTAATTAATACGTTTTTCCAGATCAGGTACTCGAGCATGAATTACTCAAGTAGAGAAATCAACTTTTAGAATGCTCCACAGACATAAATGAACAGCAATATACCCGGTGTACCAGAATGAGCAGCAGCAGGGGTGATAGGATGAAATAACAAGTACCAGAATGAGCAGCAGCAGGAGGAGGAAGAGTGAGAGGATGAAATAACAAGTACCAGAATGAGCAGCAGGAGGAAGAGTGAGAGGATGAAATAACAAGTACCAGAATGAGCAGCAGGAGGAAGAGTGAGAGGATGAAATAACAAGTACCAGAATGAGCAGCAGGAGGAAGAGTGAGAGGATGAAATAACAAGTACCAGAATGAGCAGCAGCAGGAAGAGTGAGAGGATGAAATAACAAGTACCAGAATGAGCAGCAGGAGGAAGAGTGAGAGCATGAAATAACAAGTACCAGAATGAGCAGCAGCAGGAAGAAGAGTGAGAGGATGAAATAACAAGTACCAGAATGAGCAGCAGCAGCAGGGGTGAGAGGATGAGGGCTGTGAAGGTGTTGGAGACCACGGTGGGAGGCTTCTTCTCTGGTTCCCTGAACAGGTGCTGCAGAGAGAAGAAGGAGATTTTAAATAAGTCACTGATCACTGTATAGAACTCCTGAGTAGGGTTGCACGATACACCGATACTAGAAAAGTATTGCGATACCCAGCTGTTAAAAACGGTTCAATACTCCATTTTATTAGTATCGATACATTTAGAATAATAGCCCGATGCGTATTTTGTATGAGTTGAGTGGATTCATGACCAGAGCAGTGTGTGCTTGAGAGAGCGAGAGAGAGAGTGAGAGAGAGAGCACGCTTTGTGTAGTGGGCGACTGGGTGTGTCAACACACAATTGTCATTTCATAATGGACAGATCAGCAGACCTTACATTTTAGAAGCTATGACATCTAGCTCTTCAGCCCGGCCGTTCACAGCACTATGACAACTCCTCTCACAAGTTGTGCTGTTTCTATGTGAAGTGAAAACTCTGCGAGCGGTAAAAACCTTAACTAACGGTAGCTGCTAATGCTAACTAAGCTAACCCTGGCACAAATTTCGATTTTGAGGTCATGATTCAAAATTCTTTATGCGTAAAAAAAGTGTATTATATACATTATTTATAATTACAATACATATATACACAGACACTACACAGCTTAGGTTTGGCTCAGACAAATATAAATCCAATGACTCTTACCACCTAACCGGCACGGACTACAACATAATGATGCATTGCATACCCTGCCAGTTAGGGTACCTTGTAGGGATGTCCGATATTATCTGCCGATATTGGCATTAAAATGTGATATCTGAAATTATCGGTATCGGTTTAAAAAAAAAAAACTAAAAAAAATAAACTTTGTTTTTTTTACATTTATTTTACCTTTATTTACCCAGGCAAGCAAGTAAGAACAAATTCTGATTTTATTTATTGTCAAAAGTATGCATAATGTTGTGCTAATTCCACGAGAAGAGATATGTAATGTTAATTACCTGAAATTATTCAGTTTTGGGGGGGGGGGGGGGGGGGGGGGGGGGACCCTGCATATATCGGTATCGGAAATTAAGAGTTGGACAATATCGGTACAAGATACAAGATACAAGAGTTTTATTTGTCACGGCATACAGGTATTAGGGCTGACCTTCGAAGCTTTTTTTGGCAATCGAAGCTTCGGGGCCGAGCTTCGATTTTAATTCGAAGCTTCGATTTTATATATATATATATATATATATTTTTTTTTATCTTATATTGTGGGACTTGTACAGCACTTTCGTAAAAACGTTGTTGTTTTTAAATGTGCTCTATAAATAAAGTGGATTGGATTAATGAATTAAGTAGCCCCTTTCGTGACTGTGACGCAGCCAACAAGGTTTCACTCGGCTGTGTGATTTAATTCAAAGTGGATCGCTGTTGTCATTTGAACATGGGAACTACCAATCCCCCAAATCAAGAATGTTTAAGATGAATGAAGTAAGATTTTGATTATTTGAAATATGGCCCGTGTAGACTAAACTATGCACAGAATTATGTCAGTCTACAAGGTCCGGATTCTACATGGTCCGGCAATGTAGACCTTGTAGACTCCACTACAGACCAATTATCAGTGAATGTTCATGCATTTTTAAGAAGGGCTACTTCCACAAAAATACAAAGAACTCACCAAAATATCTCAGTAGCACCTTATCTAAATGTTCTATTTCATATATGGAGATTCATATTTATCTATGTATTGCATGCATTTCTACATTTTATTTCCTATTTTGTTTATTCATCCCAGTATCTTTCTTTCTTATGTGTGGAATTCTACAAGGCATGTAGGTGTATATGTGTTTGAGGATGATATCCTTCAAACAGGCAATAGTGATGATATAATTTGGGCAGTGCTGAGCTGGGTTACTTTCCTCCAGTGTATTCATCCCCCGGGCCCACCCAATGGCCCCATGCGCACGCGCGGCACACACAAAAATTGAAGTAAAAAATAAACAAATTGTTTTTGAAACTTCGATTTTTTTTTAATGTTCGAAGCTTGTGCCATCGAACGAAGCTTCGAAGTATTTAAGACAGCCCTAACAGGTATACAGTGAAATGCGGGGGGTCTCACCCGCAACGATGTGCATAATACAAGTAATAATAATAAGAGTCCAACCAATAGAGCGACATAGTACAATAAACAAGTAAACAAAGTAGGCATATCGGTATATGTACATGAGCTATTTACAGAGCATGGTCGGACATGCTAGGTCCTGTGGCAGTGCAGTACACTGTTAGCTACGGATGAGGCATTGGGTCTTTATGTACACTGCTATATTATACAATCTCAAGCTATACTATTCTTAAAGTGACCTTTCCTTCTGTAAAGTGTCCATAGTGTGAGCGTGTGCAGCATGAGTGTGTGTGCTCATGTTAAAGTCGCTGCTAGTGTGTGAGCGTGTACAGTGTGTGTGTTGTGCGTGTGCTCATGTGTGCTTGTGCGTGGAGAGTTCAGTGTTCAAGGCTCTGATGGCCTGGGGGAAGAAGCTGAGCCTAAGTCTCTCTGTCCTCGTTACTGGTGCTCGCAGGCGTTTGCCTGACCGCAGCAGCATGAACAGGCTGTTGTTGGGGGGGTGAGGATCTTTCATTATCCTGCAGGCTCTGGATTTGCACCTCTTGTTGTATAGGACCATCGGTAATGGTATAGGTAAAAAAGCCAATATCGAACATCGCTAGTACCTTGTGTATACTGCACCCGTGTATTAAGGCTGTCCCCGAAGCCTGTTTTTGGGATTCGAACTTCGTCAGGGTTTTTCGAGCGAACATTCGAACCTTCGTTTTTAATTTCAAAAAAAGATTTAGCGTTTTTATTATTATTATTATTTTCTTTATAAATATCCTCAAAATAAATCCTCAATTTGAATAAAGTGATTCATCTGATTAAATGAGTCTTTTCTTTTTTATTAAATCAACTTACCAGCCCCAGCCGAACTAAATCAACTTTCTTTAATGAATATAACTAATCAGTTTCTTTTAATACTATAATATTAGTGTAGCCTAATCTTTATCTGCAACTGTATACAAATTGTATAAAAAAATTCAAATTTTTATTTAGAATTCGAATGCCAACATAACGAACGAAGGTTCGAACGTTTGGGCTCAGCCCTACCGTGTATACACGGTATATGGTCCACGTTTACCGTGTATTGGTGTATACACAGTATATGGTCCACGTTTAGCCACATACTTATCTCTCCCCCCCCCCCCCCCCCAACATACCACAAAGTGCTTCGGGCAGTCCTTTGTGCCGGTGGCAATCAGGCTCCACAACCAGGCAGGGCCAGGACGGGCTAACTGCCGTAGACTGGAGGAGCTGGGTTGTGGACTAACTCCTCTTCCATTCACCACTTTTAGCTGTATTTTAGCTCTTCTTTTTAGCCCTATGTATTTGTCCATCTCTGTTTTTAACACATACTAACTACCTATAAGCTTTGGCGGTTCTTGCCTGGACACGCTACTATTCCCAAATCAAATCTATATAATATGTATTATGTTTAATCATGAATGCATGAAAGGGGGAGGGGGGGGGGTCGTTTCTGATTCTTTGATTGCCAGTAACGACATTCGTATTGAACACTAAAAACGCTGATCAGCTGGATCGGTATAAAAACATTGCACGATCAAGCTAGAATTGACGTCAGATGTTCCTTACCTGTGATCGGGAGTATTCCAAAAATAATATTCCAATTGTTTGATCGCCATCTGGTCCATCTGATCTCCATCTGGTCCATGACATAACCCACCACAACATATGGATCGGGGGCATTTGACACGCTTCAATGCAATCGGACAACCACTCGACTCGCCCAACCCAGAACACTGCACCCGGAGACATTTGAGTGTAACACAGGGTCTGGAACAGGGTTTACTGCACTCTCGATACTGCCACCTGGGAGGGTCTGGCCGGTACTGCACCCTTGGGGTCGCAGTATGCCTTATAACGGCAACATACGGGTCCCTGACATTGAATAGAATATTAAAAGAGGAAAAAATTTAAACGATCAAATAACTAGTATACTCGTTGTTGGCGTTCAAAGGATAGCGCCCAATAACGAGTATAATCGTTGTTGGCGGGGAATGAGTTAATGAAACCTGCACACCTTTTCTTTTTTTATATATACTATTCTTACATTTATTGCCATTTGTTCTTGTATAATTTGCCATCCTAGTATATTTGAAACTGAAAGCAATGACAATAGGAAGGAATTCTAATTGTTACTCTGCAGACAGATTACAGCCGATCAAAAGGGCGGATGGTTTGAATGATTGAACTTTATTAACAGATTGAAGAGCACGGCTCAATACAAACAACTGCTAAGAGGATGCAGACCAGAAAAAGACTTTAATCTTCCTTACAAATGAGTGCAACTACTAGTCATCTTAACGCAACTTGTTCTACACTGATGCAAACGATGCAGCAGATCAGATATATAACTGAGGAATAAAGGTGTGTTACCTGGATCTCTGGTTTGGGCACGTAAAGCGTCTTTGGCTGAATGATCGCAGGGGCCTCCTCGTCAAGGAACTTCAGAATCACATCGGCCTTGAAAAGAGATGCGCTTTAGAAGAAAACAACTCACAGATTTCTCACTAAGTTACATTGACTCTTATTCGATGTCACAACACTCACCACGTTCCACAGGACGGGGTTCTCCAGGGTAGCGTCTCCGACGATGAGGTGGAGGGAATAAGTGCCGGACATGGTGTTGAACTCAGATTTCCTCTCCGCCATGTCCAACTCGAACTTGTAAAGTTTCTTGCTGTCGGGCTCAGCCACAAACACGACTTCTTGGCCGGTTTTCTGATTGTGCAACCTGACAAAAGTCTGAAAATGGGCAAAGGATAGCTTGAGAATAATGGGTATCGTAGAGGTACAATATACTGTGCCCCTTGCTTTGCACAAATAAATATTAATCATTGCTGGAACACATTTAGACTACTATTAATTTGAATTTGGAATGTAAACATGTTAACTATTAATTAACCTGATGGGGGGTAAGTTCGACTCCGGTGTTGATATCAACCAACTGGAAAGCCATGGCAAAGTTCTGGTGGCTGTCTGCGATGAAGGAGGTCTTGGATTTAGAGGGATAATCCACCCTACATGATTAAAAACACATATTAGAACATTTACTTACCTGAATCCTACCATCCTGTTGCGAGGATGACATGCGATAATCGGACGTTAAAGTGGAAATGAAGCAGTGCGATAAATACATATTCATAGCATCACATTAGTATTTAGATAAGCCACAGAAGAAGTCACGTTATAAAAATAAGCAGTTTCTAAGAAAAAACGATTTGTTGTGTACATTTCTGAAGCATTTAGCATTATGGGCGCGGCCATTTTGTTGCTGACGTCATACCGTGGGTTGGGTGTATACACTCTGGTTAGCTGCCTATATTGAATGGGTCAGTCAGCAAATAAAATGTTGCCTACAAAACAACGGGACCGCGGTGGTTCTGTTTGTATTGCTCCTGGCTGTTCAAACTAATTTTACCATGTGAGAGAGAGGAAAGTTGGTTAATTTCCACAAACTACCAGTGAAAAAAACAGTGTTGTTGACATGTTGGCTCGGGCTGGCTGCACTCAGGCGGCGCGACCAGCCTGTTGGACAGGGAAGGAGGATCTGCAGAGAACACTTCATTGCCTCGGATTATGTTGTTGGGGTGGGATGTTTGTCCAGAAGACCACTAATCAGCTGAAGCCGGACGCGGTTCCCTCGGTCTTCGACAGACAGACCGGCGTTAGCTCTCGGGAGCGATCGCTAGCTAGTTGGCACCAGCCGGGGCCCGGCGTTAGCTCTCGCTAGCTAGTTAGCGTTAGCAACCGACGCTGGTTGAAGTGGGTCTAGGTAGCCAGCCGGCTGAATGCTCAGCGACGCTCCGGTTGCTAACGCTAACTAGAGCTAACGCCGGGCCCCGGCTGGTGCCAACTAGCTAGCGATCGCTCCCGAGAGCTAACGCCGGTCTGTCTGTCGAAGACCGAGGGAACCGCGTCCGGCTTCAGCTGATTAGTGGTCTTCTGGACAAACATCCCACCCCAACAACATAATCCGAGGCAATGAAGTGTTCGCTGCAGATCCTCCTTCCCTGTCCAACAGGCTGGTCGCGCCGCCTGAGTGCAGCCAGCCCGAGCCAACATGTCAACAACACTGTTTTTTTCACTGGTAGTTTGTGGAAATTAACCAACTTTCCTCTCTCTCACATGGTAAAATTAGTTTGAACAGCCAGGAGCAATACAAACAGAACCACCGCGGTCCCGTTGTTTTGTAGGCAACATTTTATTTGCTGACTGACCCATTCAATATAGGCAGCTAACCAGAGTGTATACACCCAACCCCCGGCATGACGTCAGCCATGACGTCAGCAACAAAATGGCGGCGCCCATGTTGAAAACAGGGATATTATATTATATTTTTCAGACAAATAAGATAGATTTCACATTTGATTATAGAACCCTGTCTTACACAAGGTACACAACAAACAAACTAGGATCACATTGCTCACTGCTTCATCTCCACTTTAAAGGTCAGGTCTTGCTCGAAAAAGAGATCTTTGATCTAAAAGGACTACCTGGTAAAATAAAGGTAAAAAAAGAACCCCTGGAGTGTCGTCACCCGGCTAAGAGCAGACCCCTAATGACCTGCAGACCTCCAGTGAACTGCAGACCTCCAGTGAACTAAAGACCTCCAGTGAACTACAGACCTCCAATGAACTGCAGACCTCCAATGAACTACAGACCTCCAGTGAACTACAGACCTCCAGTGAACTGCAGACTAGGCTTGGGCGGTATGACGGTATACCAGGGTATTTTGAAATCCCGACGGTATTGAAAATCAATACCGTCAAAATCACAGATGCATTTCAGTTTATATTACACTGAAACAGAGTTTTGACAGTGGTTTGTTGTAGTGCACACACGCGCTAGCAGAGGGCGAGACCAGTCCTCACTAGTGGAGCGAGCCGCAGAGCTGGTTGTCTTCTACACACTAGGGATGTGCATCTCCTCACTGAGGCCGATGCGATGCGCATCTCGATACGGTGCCAACGATACGATACATTAACGATACATTTGAAGCACCGGGCGATGCGATGCGATACGATTCACCCCCTGTTGAGATACGATACGATTTGATTCACCATAATGCGGTTCGGGGCGATACGATGCGATTCAACACGATGCAAAATAATGATACAATTTTATGGTATGACAGAGGATTTGGTTGTATTCCTTATATGCAGCTTATATTATTATTAAAAATAAAATAATCTACTGTAAGACAATTTATATAAAAACTCTTGGGTGCCTAAGAAGACTTTTGCATAAACTGTCTTTTCTATCTATCTAGGTCGTCCTCGGACGGGCCCTCCATCGGTGCTTCCAGTCATCCCGATCCTCCATGCATCTGGCTAGCTCGCCGGTGCTTTCTGTTCCCGCATCTCTCCCGAGTACGTCCACGTAGGTTAATGTGGGACGTCCTCGTGATCGATGCCCGTGTGTTGGTTCCCACAGCACAAGTTTGCTGGTTGGCATCTCATGGTGTCTCTGGCAGTGACCTGCCAGCCTCATTCTCCTGACTGCCACTTTATCGCTCACCTTTAGCACCCCCCCATACAACTTTAGCTAAAAACACACGAGAGAGAGAGAGAGAGAGAGAGAGAGAGAGAGCCCCTCCCCGTCTGAGTTGCCGTCGACAGTTGATGTCACACACACTAGGTCACTAGGATGCGTCTATACTTTCCGACCGTAGCCCACTAGCCGTATTATGTCAACAACACGGAGCCAGGCTGGATGGATGCATGAAGCGATATAATTAAGAAACGAATAACCAATAAATGTGAAGTTATCTTTGAACCCCTGTTGTCAAGCGTCTTCAATATACCCCCCCCCCCCCCCCTCCTCACTAATGGTACTGGTGTTGCAGTCACGTTAGTTAGTTAGTTAGACACTAGTTTAGCGTTAGCTGAACGGCTAACTGGCGTTAGCCAGAGGCTACTAGCGTTAGCATGTTGATCAATTCTATTCATGTCTCCTCGACTTCCACTGTTTGTTGATAACTGTGACCCGGCTCTCGCCTTATGTAGTAGCGAAGCAATAGTATCTGCTGTGTGTGTGCAGTCAGTGCACTGCTGACAAGTGGATGAGAGGAAATTATATGAATGCATCGGTTTTTGACCGATGCAAAGACGCTACAACAAGATGCATCGCGAGTTCAGCCTGACATTTTGCCGATGCGGACATATTCCACCGGTGCACTCGCATCGTGAACGTGTATGCCGGCGCACCGATGCAAATCGATGAATCGTCACATCACTACTACACACAGGAGGAGGAGGAGGGGAAACCCCGCTTCAGGCGCTTCAGTGGTGGAAATTAAATGAGACACGCTTACTGTTGCTGGTGCTGCGGGCTAACTGGCTATTCTGAGAGCTAACTGTTGTGTATGTGGATCACAACGGCGTTCACACTTTACGGTAATGTTGCGACAGTGCTGTGAAAATACCGTAAAGCGTTATGGTAACAAGAGTGTGTGTTGTTGTGCTCTGGTGGAGCAAGCAAATAAACGGTCAAACGTTACGTCGCAGTCCGTTGCGTTTTTGAATACACAATACTAACGTTACTAGTACTAGGGTGCTGTGGGCTTCTGGCTACATTTCTGAGAGCTAACGTTAGTAGTACTAGGATGCTGCGGGCTCCTGGCTACCATTCTGAGAGCTAACGATAGTAGCACTCTGATGCTGCGGGCTAACTGGCCATCTCCGTGATTTGTTTACTTGGTTACACTAAGGGGGGGGGGGGGGGGGGGTCCCGCTGGTTGTAAGACAGTAGGGGGGGGGTTAGAAGAGCCGCTGGCGGTATCCCATCTGGCCACGATTTCTTGGGAGAATTCAGAGTCCTGAACACGATGCCCACAGAACCTCGGTCCGCAGATGAATACAGCTGGACCCTCTGGTGGACGGTAGCTGCCGGTCCACAGATGAAGAGACGTGAGGCGACCTCACTCGGGGTAGAGCGCCGTCTCACCTGGACTCCTCTCCGGGGGGTAGTTCCAACACTCAGCAGTGTTGGCCGTTATCCATGGAATAATCAAAGCACCCAAAGCATGTAGATAATCCAAGCCGTGGAAGGCTCGCCGTCGTCCGGGTAAAGTAATCCAATGTACAGGTCCACTCGTCCTGGCCCGGAGCTCCTCGGATGCAAGCACCACACGTGGTCTGCCCAGCCTGGTTAAGACTCCAGATAACGTCAGGAACGATGGGGGTACTGCTCACTTTATAACTCTAACCGAACGATGCACCATACATAATAGACTATTATTAGCTTAATAGAAATACGTCCAACTCGACGGTATAGTGCCAAACTATGATAATTCAACTATTAATCCACACGATATCTCAATGCCTATTTTGAGGCCAAGTAGGCCTTACTGCACCACACGTGCGTCGTGGGTGAGGCTTCGCGTCTGTTACTTAGTTGGAGGGTAAAGAACTAATGGACTAAAAAGGAAGTTCTACTTTACTTGCGCCATATATATATGCGCTGTGAACAAATAGTACCATTCGTATTTCGCCAGACGTATTCCTACGCGGAACCGGGCTTGCCACGACATGTTGGTCGGCACGATTGAACTTGAACCAAGGGGCATGGCTGCTGGCGCCAGGTTCTCGTCCAATGGTAGAATGAAACTATTATGGGCTGTTTAGTAGACTAAAGGGATATTCAGTGCATATTGTACAAGGAATATACAGGGGATATCAAACGATATACAAATACTATTAAATATATATCCATAAATAAATATATATATTCGGTTTAATCTGATCCTTCACAACAGGCACACTTGCCCCTAAATGAGAAATTTAGGGACAAAAGATATTTTTTAGGGGCAAATTTTTAAATAACAATTTTACCATTATTAAAAAAATATGTTCCTCCTGCCTCATTACTGTGGTCCTTTTATTTAACATTTAAGTGCGTTTGTTTTCAGGTTTGTATCTTTTATAATGAACCAACTGAGAAAGTGTGTAAATCACTAATAGAACAAAAACAACAAACTGTGTGTGTGTGTGTGTGTGTGTGTGCGCGTGCTTGTGTAGTGCCCCTTGAATGAGATCACCACAACACACACCATTGCATTAATCAGGAGAACAAGAAACTCTGCATACATTTGTTTCACAATGAAAAGTGCTTTAGAAATCAAATAAATTATTATTGTAAATAACCCCATGAAAGGTTTATTATTTGTATGGGTAATTACCTGCGTCATATTTGTGATGTTACTGGTTTCAGTGTGTGCCTAAAGTGATCAATGTGTTGGGCCGTTTATAGAGATCTATGCCAATTAATGTTTATGTATATCCGGGACTTTTTTTAATAAGAATTGAGAGGTATTTGTATATGTGACCTTTATTTTGAAAACCGTGTTGCGACGCAACCTTATTTACATTTGCGCTTTTGACAGTGAAATGTTCAGTCCAACTTAGCTCGAAGGAAAGACTAATCAAAAAGGTTTAATTGACCCGTATGAGGCTCTTACGGTAGGACTTTGATTGTTTATAGAAGTGGAATGTAATACTATGCTAAACGAGAAATAAACAGTGATTTTACCAGCAGTAAAGTTGCAAGCCACTTTCATTTCATATACGGGGGAACCGTGACAATTATAAGTATTATCTTATTTGCATATTGTCTCATTATTAGATAGATAGGTTGATATTTTATAAATTTAAATAGACCGTATTTCACGTCCTAATAGTGGGCTACTAGTACTCACCTAATGCATGGCTGAACGTGAACGTTAAAAGTGTCCATGTCCCCGTCAATCAATCATCACATCATCACGTCAATCATCATCTTATCATCTCTCCACATCGGACGTGGTTGTCATAAGATGGACTGATATCCACTCAGTTGTTCTTGCAGAGCAAAATTTGCGTCTTAAATGTATTGAAAGGAGGTGCTTCTTTGGCGATGCAATAGCCCATATTGAAAGGAAGAGAGGCCACATTCAGTTTCGTTTTGCTAGGAATTATGGGATTTGGTGTTGGATGTATAGACTACGCAGATAGGGACATGGTCTTTAATCGCACGATAGACTACAAGTACCAAGTATATAGCGTGACCCAGATTCACTCCACACGCAAATCTTTTTTTTCACTCAGGCTATCGGTGATCGCAGTAAGTTCATTCATTGCAGACAGATTCTTTCATAGCATCACAACATTGTGGCGCACTGTACAGCCTTGGTTGTAGGCTAATGTTTTTTTTTTTTTAATGTATCCAATTTGTATGGATTAATTTAGGAGTGAAATGCGAATGAAGGGTTGAAATCACAACTCGCAACGTTGCTCCCAAATAATATTTCCAACTCGCAACGGCCAAATTAAGGGGCAATTTGCAACGAGATCGTCGCAGTGTACAGCCCTGATACCGCCCAAGCCTACTGCAGACCTCCAGTGAACTACAGACCTCCAGTGAACTACAGACCTCCAGTGAACTACAGACCTCCAGTGAAATACAGACCTCCAGTGAACTACAGACCCCTAGTGAACTGCAGACTTCTAGTGAAATACAGACCTCTAGTGAACTACAGACACCATTTCCTCAACCTTCCTCGAGTTGGACCTACTCCGGTTGAGGAAATAACGTCACAATTCATTAGAGCAGTGGTTCCCAAAGTGGGGACCGAGCTGCCGCGGGGCGGTCGCCAGATGATTTCGCAAAAAAAAAAAAAATATATATATATACGTATATAAAAAGATTGTTGGAGAACTATCTCTCTCTCTCTTTTGCTCACACATACAAAGGGAGCCACATGTGATTGGTGGAGGCGGGACCCTTACAAAAAAATAAAAACTCATCAAAATCAGTGTTGTTGCTAATCATTGACACATGCTAGCCTGTAATAATCCCCTCCAGAAAGATCTACTTTGCATTTGATATATTGCAAATATATGCCATCACACACACTGGCATTTAAAGAGTTAGAATTATAAAAATGTATATGTGGTGTTATGATCAGGAAATTAAGTCTTTGTAACAAAAAATGTCCTGGTGGGGGACCCCCAGACCCCCTGCTTAACACTTTGAATGCCAGCCACGACATAACACGAATGCCCAGCACGATAATTAGCGTGATCTTTTTTATTTATTAGCGATCTGAATTCATATTTCATCAACAGAGTCTACCGTTGGGAAACCAGCCCCACCAGGCGCTCAAATGTGAAAAAAGCGCCCCCTATCATCTCCCAGATGATGAATCCACATTTTACTTCTCACGCATGTACCCAGAGCCGCTCGGAGTCATTGTGGACCATCAGAACAGTGTGTAATATGTCTTTACAGTACGTAGCATTGGATCAATAAAAGGATAGATTTTTGGAATGGCGATCAGGAATTGGAATAATCTTTTTGGATACCATCTGATCTCAGGTAAGGAATCTATTTTACCAGTCTTAGGATAACCAGACCTGTTTTCAGGAAGATAAGCTTTTCCCCTATGTGTGATATGGCTGTTTGGCTGTGCGAGCGATCAGAAACTAAGAGAATCGATGTTCAGCTTGCGGCACCAGCGTGCATACGTACACATATACTATCGATAATCTAGCGTTTTTGAAAACGATTAATAAATAGGCCGAAAAATATTCCAGTACAGGGCATTTATCACAGAATCTTTTTATTTTCCGTGAAAACGAGGGCTTTTCAAAATGCTATAAAACGGAAATTAACCGATCCGCTTCGACAATGTTGACTGGAAAATTACTGTAGTCATTGATAAGCGACGGGCAGATTAGACGCATAGCAGATAAGACACATAGCAGATTAGACACATAGCTAGGCCTGCCGCGATAAGCAATAAATCGATTAAGGTTAGTCACGGTTAGATTTTTTTTTTTTTTTTTTATCATTTCAGATAATGGTTGAAGAAGTGAGTCTTTAGTCGACGGCGAAAGATTGGACGGGATTCGGCTGTCCTAACTGGGATGGGTAGTTCACACACACACATCGAACTAAAAAAAAAAGTGTTGAAAAAAAAAGTTTTATTTTTTTTTAAACTTCGATTTTTTTTAATGTTCGAAGCTTGTGCCATCGAACGAAGCTTCGAAGTATTTAAGACAGCCCTAGCTACAACACAGAATAACGTTAATACAATTACATGCATCATTGTTTACAATGAACGGGTGGTCAAAGGACTGGACACGGGGACAAGTTAAACATGAATACATTTATTATAACGGGTAATAGAGTTGCGCTCTCGTGCCTACGCACCACGGCTATTCTATTATATACGGCTTTGACGCTTCCTCCTCATCGTTGATTGCCTGTAGTAGCTGCATCTAACGTTAGTAGCTAACGTTAAAACTAACCTAAAGTTAGTTGTTCACCAACAATCTCAACATTTGTTTTATCATTAGCTCAAAAACACAACCGGACGAGACAAGTTGGCTGCTAGGATAATAACAACAATACTTCCGCTCCGGTCGGTGGGCTTCAAAATAAAATTCTAAAACACCGGAAAAGACGGAGCGGTGGGCTTCAAAATAAAAGTCCAAAACACCGGAAAATATGTTTATTTTGTACAGCGTTTTCCTCCACGAGTACATCATGTGATCAATCGATCTGGATTATTTTTGCCCATCCCTAGTTTATCTTGTGCTGAAGTCTCCATTCCAATAGAGATAGTATATATTTTGGTGTTTGATTATTGTTTCACTGCCTTTTTATTTATTATGTTTCCAGTTTTTTCCTCACACTTTATTAACATTTTGTACATGGTACCGCGGCGCAAGGTACATTAATAATACATGTACATGTTAAAAGGATGACACAAAAAGCCAGACAGAGGGCTTGTTTCCAGTTTCAGTTTGTTTTATAATAAACAATCAAACTGAGCATTTTTTTATTTAGGATATTTAAAATGTCTTCCAATGTTAAATAAGTTTTTTTTTTTGATCCACTTTTTCTCCCATTTTCTATATTTTTCTCCCATCCCAATTTCGTATCATCCAATTCAACCCTCCCCTGTCACGAACGCTGTTTCTTGCCTCCCACAAGCCGGCTGCAATGTGGACTAAGTCATACATAGCACAAGTCCCCTCCGGTACTTGAGGTAACAGCAGTCGCATCTTTTCACCTGCGCAGCTCGATCTCTCAGTGTCGAGGAGTAACGCGTGGGAGGCTCACGCTGCCCCCGACACTTCCTGATTCTACTGCGCAGGCGCACCAACCGACTTGTAGGAGTCGCTTGTTCACAACGTTCGATCCCCACCCTTCAGTTTTCCCTCCCCGTAATACGGCCAATGTGTATTACTGCGGACGACCAGCTAAACTGAAAACAATGTGGAGAGCTGGATTCGAACACGCGAATCCTAGCGTCTCCACACTGGTGGCGAGTGCCTTGCCCACTACACCACCTAGCCGCCCTAATGTTAAATAAGTTTATTGCACTTTGAAACGGTGTCCTTGCATTATTATGCGATTATCATTATATTAGTGAATTTTTAAAAGAAAATTGAGAACTTTTGGGAAATAAATTTCTCCAAAAAAAAAATTCTCTAACCGGTCGCAATAATATCGCTTATCGCGATATTTTTGGGGGCAATTAATCGCCCAGCAAAATGTGTTATCGTGGCAGGCCTACACATAGATTAGGCGATATTAACGCTAACATTGAAGTGGTTGATGGGCATTCAAGGGGGTAAAAAGGAAAACACGGCCGGCTCTGAAAGTGTTAAAAAGTGGCCTGACTGGGGCTATATTTCACACTATATTTCCTGGCCTGAATGATTTCCCCAGTCCGGCCCTGGTTAAAAGCCTCCAATGCTTATTACTGTGTGTGCGTTTGAACGTTTGCATGTTTCAACCATACATTTCCATTTATATAAAATAAATAAATAAAATAATTAGATTTTTTTAACCTCCTATAATAGTGGGGGCCACGACTCTCTGACAGTTATTTTGGGGGTCGCAGCCTGAAAACATTGGGAACCCCTGCATTAGAGGTCTGCTGTCCGCTGAGTTTCTCAGGGGAACTGATATGGCCAAGCTCTTTGAGACATGGAACCCATTGCCAAGTCACATGTCAGATTATTGCATGTCCTCCTCAAAATGGAACGATAGGATGAACTGTGAATTATCTGTGAAGTGGACCTTTAAAATAAAAGGGTCTTCATTCATCGGCCCCATCTCTCACCTGGTCGTCTTTGTGCCGATGCTCTGGTCCTTATCCACAATAGACAGGTCCATGCTGGTAATGGCCACCTCGGTAGACACCTTGACCTTCAGCTACAGAAGGATTACAGAGAGGGAGGGGAAAAGAAAGCAATGAAGTCCATGTGACAATGTAGGCAACGTGCACCTTTCAATACTAATACAGAACCATTACGGTCACATGTATGTGGAGTGGACTCAGAAATCCCATCTTAAAAAAGGCAAGAAAGGTGAATGAGCTTGACATAAATGTGAGACGACATAATTGTTCTCTTGAGATAATCTTGGGGCGCTGAGAGAGACCCCTCTCACGTATGTGATAGAACCAGAGCACTTTAGATCAGTGGTTCTCAAAGTGGGCCCCAGTGATCCCCAAGGAGGTTCCAAAGAGTCTCCAGAAATCCACTATAACTTAGCCCAATGACATCATAAGAGTGACAACTCTAATCATAGCTTTCAATCTACTGTTATCTCCCCCACATGCAGTAGACAGTTTTGGAATTCTGCACTAAATAGTTTCTAACAAACGTCTTCTTAAATGGGGGTCCCTGAAACAAGATCTTAACACTTTCTTCGCCAGGCTTATGTACATCATTATACCATCCTCTGCCAGCTCTATTTGTCTATGGAGAAGTTCCCCTTCTTTGCAGGGCTATAACTTTTTAAAAATTGTATTGCTAAATTGACATTACTATGGCCCATTCAACATCAAGTATCTATTGTTCAGGGTGTAGCAACGTTATACTTTTTCATTCACATATTCATACTAAAATACGGTCTAAAGTATAAGTATTTTTTTTTATCGTTTTCTGCAGCTTTCTGCAGAACGTGATTTATAGCCCTAAATGCATTATATTGATGATTGTATACAGTTTGATAGCGATCGGCGCGAGATAAAAAATTTCAAATGGATGTGCTTCTAGAAGTTACTACTTATAATCTGATGTTGACCGGATGGGGGGGGGGGGTCGTTTATAATTCTGTGGCCAACGTTAGATGATTCATCTAGTGTGGGTGATATGATCATTAGAGCAGTTTGTATCGAACACGTTAAAAAAAAACGCTGAAACTCACCGTAGCTTCCTCGTAGCGTTGGGCGATGAGCAAAAATATTCCTATTATGGGATGTTAAAATATGCGATCCATCTCCAGGTTGTATAATAGTATATACGTCCAAATCATGTTGTTTATCGAGTTATTGGTAACGGATTGCTATCCATTGTGTCTAGCTCGAGTCCCGGGACTATTAGTGAGTGATCGGACCGAATTGGAATGAGCACCAGCTTCCGTTTCCGGTTTGGGCGATCCGCCGATCGGCCACCAGATGGCGCTCTTGAACCGTTGGAGAGTTGAGAGGGGATCAACAGTAGATCTCAAGTCTCCGGAGGAGAAATATGATTGCGATCACAGATTTTTAAAATATTGATCTCAATGACGTGTCACGGCGTCATTGGCAGAATGAGCATGGCGGGGAATGACGAGTTTAGGCATCCTTGGCAGAGATAGTGTTAATGGGGGGTCCACAGCCCGGATTTGTATCAATTATGGGAGTCCTTAAGGCCCGGGTGTATGAAATACACTGCTAGACAACACTTCACAGATGACATCCATGGCTATTCAAATTCTGTGTATGTTTATGAATACAGAATGAAATCTCAATTGACCTATATCAAGCCCTGCCCTCTTTTCTTGATCCTCCAATCAGAGGGAAGCAACTGTTGTGATTGGAGGATCAAGACAAGAGGGCGGAGTTTGAAATAGGTCCATTCAACCATCATACTGGTGTTGGAGTCAAACCCCAAAGGCTCCTGGTAAGTGACTGAGAACTGAAATGCTGTAGAATCCACTCTAGACACAACAAATCTTTTCCTTTCAATGTAAATCGATATCCTGGGAAGAAATTATTGTATGCTTCAACGGTCCAGTCGGGTAGCAGCTGTTGCAAAACTGAAAATATGTCACCACTTCGAATTCTACCTGAATGCCGAATGTAAGCTCACCTCAACGTGATTGGCAACCAAGCGGCTGTCGCCCGTCACAGCGACTGTGAACTGGTAATACCCACTGGCCGGCTGGTTGGACATGAAGTTCAGTTCAAAGACGCCGCTGTAAAAGCAAAACCGAAGAGTCGCTCGACATACATCCAAAACCAAATCTATCCAAAACTAGGGCTGTACCGAATGTCATCTTTTAACATTCGAAGTTTCTATTGAAGTATTCGAATGAAGCTTCGAATGTCTATAAAAAAAAAAAAATGTACTTCATAAAAAGTTTTATTTTTTTTTACTAAATCCTCAATTTGAATAAAGTGATTAATCTGATTAAATTAGTATTTTTCTTTTATTAAATCAACTTTCTTTGATGAATATAACTCATCGGTTTCGTCAACATAAATAGTCCAATAAGGGAACGGTTGGTATGAAAGTGATGGTGACGTCTTATAGTATAATATTAGTGTAGCCTAATCTTTGACTGCAACTGTGAAGAAAACCCCCATTGGTTTAAACAGATTGAATAGACAATATTTTTTTTAATTAAAAAGATTTAAAAAAAAATATATACGTATACCGTATATATATATAATATTTTATAAAAAAATATTAATTCGAATGTTGATTTAGAATTCGAATGTCAACATTATGATCGAAGCTTCGAAGCATTCGGTACAGCCCTACCAAAAACAAATGCACACAACCAATCAACCCTCTTGAGGATACTTACTCTCTGAGGGAGAACGGTGCCTGGCTGAGTACAACGCTTTTAGAGACCACAGCGTAGGCAGATTCCACCACCACACTGGCCGAGGCCAGGGGTCGGGAGAGGACGTCGGTGACAAGGAGCTGCAAATCGCAACACAAGCAAAATACCGTCAGTAGGGGGACATTCAAACAGGAGAGAGGAGACGACTATTGAGCCCAGTGAACGTCCCAGTGTACCTGCAGAATTGGCTGGCTGTGGGACACTGTGGCAGGGCCCTGGGCCTTGACGATGACCGGCACGTGGAAGCGGTTGTTGGAGAGGGCAGCTGCAGCGCTCGCTACGCTAAAAGCCTCAGCCAGGGAGTCCCAGGACTTCTTGCTGAAGATGGCGTTCACCAGCTGGATGACCTGGTCCTGTGGAGAGGGTGAATGTTATACGACCTCAGGTGATCACTGTCTGCCCAGAGTCATGTCATAGGCTGCCATTGACAGACTAGAGTTCCAGTGCAACAGGCAAATGGTTGTGTGCGATGTCATTCAGAACACAGATTCATCTTATGATGATATGATTGACTTTAGTGTGGAATACTTATCCTAGCCTTGGCGAGATGAGCCAGACAGACCTGGAATGCGTCAAGTGTCATACTAAAAGATAATACCTCCTTAAGAGGGGGTTCCATATCCACATGGTCCGACAGCGAATAGGCAGCAGTCACAAACAAGGCTGTTGCCTCGAGTCCCTCTTCAAACTGGAGGTAGACGCCACCCAAGTCATCCAAACGAGCGGTCAGATCCTAAGGAGGGGAATTCAAACATATGAAACGCATACATTCCCACCTCCGTTTAGAACAGTGGTGTATATACACCTTCTGTAAACTAGGCAATAATAAATATACATATGATGGTACTACAGTTGGATGGAGCCACAGTGTCACCTGGTGGAGCTGTAGAAGAACTCACCTCAATCTCCTCCAGGATTCGCCCAAGCTCTGTCTGCTGGGAGAGGCGGGCAGCTGTCTGGAGAGCCATAGTAATACTGTCCCCAAAAAGCAGAAGAATGTATTCCTTAAACATCTGAATAAACTTTTTCTGAACAAACTGGCAATAATGATGTGAAACGTGCTGACATTGCATGACATCCTAGGGATAGACATTTGGGCTAGACTGATTTGGCAATACAGATTTTGATATTTGGGAACTTAAATTTAAATTGTATTCAATATCTCTGCCTTTATACTTTTATTAATTAAACAGACAATATGAAAAATGACATTTCCTTTCAAATATTGCATACAATTTCTGTCTCACACAAACAAATAGCCGTATTCTAAAAGATAAAAACAATGTCATGTTTTTAGAGATGCACCCGATCGATGGGACCGTTTTCAACTTGATTGGCCATGACTGGTGACCAGTCGCACAGACGTCACAGCCACACACACACGTCATCAGCGTGGAAGTTCTTTACATGTGGTCTTCCGCCACATGCTGGTGTGGAGTTATTTAATCTCATGCAGGCGCAGAAACGTACAAGCCCAAGTACAGGCGACGGGAGACGAGCCCCAAGTACAGGCGACGGGAGACTATAGGAGTCACCTTTTGTCTGTGGTAGTTCTTTCAGGGTTCCCACAGACATTGCAAAATTTAATTCAAGGACTTTCAAGTACTTTCCCAAGCGCTATTTATCATTTTAAAAGGGAATTTGAAAAGATACAATTGCTGTTTTTTATAGGGGAAAGATCTGATCCAATATTTATGGCTTAAAGGTCCTGTGTTTTGCTATTCCTTTCACTATTTGGGCAATGTTACACAATTCCTGTGAGTCTATTGAACACATCTGTAAGGTTTTTTTTTCCAAAAAAAATTCATTGTTTTGTATTTCTAATCAAGTACTCTAAGGGCTTGTGTCCATAGCAGAGTTTTTGGGAGGAGCGCTCCCAGCGCATAAAGTTAAAACTAGTTCAACTTGGGAGCTCCAGTAGCTCACCGCGTATCTCGGCGCTATTTCGGCGTCGGGGACAACCGTGCGCGTCACGGATCTGGGGTACACGAGTTCGACTCCCGGACTCGCCGTATTTTCTCAGTGTCTTCCCCTGATCTATATCCCATAAGCGCTTTGAGTGACAGTCACCCACAGTCTGCACTGGCAGACAGAGAGAGACAGAGAGATTGAGGGGGATACGAATTAATTTCGCCGCGGGGGGGCATAATCCAACAGGACAATGTATTAGTAACTTGTTTCAAATGACAATATATACCCCTGTGAATATTATTGCATGGATCGGAGCATGCGCAATGATATTCTGCAGCAGGTTGACAGTGATATGAGAGTGCTCCCGACTGCGTGTGTGTGTTTCCCCGCGCACGGTCGGGAGTGTGTGGGGTTCTCCGTGTCACTCTCGCTCTTTCTCTGCTCTCTCTGTCGGCACCCGTGCCACGTCAACCCGTTTGAGGAAGTGTCAGTATTTCCACTCGCTCTGTTGTTGAGCGAATGGTTGAGTGTGCTACAACCATAGAGGGGCCGTTAGTTCTACAACCATAGAGGGGGCGTTAGTTATGCAGATGAGAATTCTTGGACGTCACAGGTACGCGAAATTCAGAATAGCTTAGTTCAGTGAGGGAGGATCTCGTGAACTCGAGACTGGACTGATGAGCCAAAATGAGAATTAGAGACACAGACTCCATTGATACAACCCCACATTGCTAGAAAACAATGCTAAACACTGGAAAAGGCCATTTATAAGACATGGGACCTTTAACACTTTTGAGTGCCAACCGACGAGAAATCTCATTTTTAATCGTTATTTTTTTTATTATCGATTTCCATTCATTTTTCATCAATCTAGCCTCACGTTACCAGTGGGGATCTGTCCGAGGTCGAACAGGGAAAATACCTCCCCCTATCGTCTCTCCGGATGGTATTGCACCCCATTGGATTGGACTGAATGAAATTGATGGGAAAAAAAAGAGTCCGGATTCCACATTTTACTTGTCAGGCATGTAATCCGAGCCGATCCCATTCATTGCCCACCATCAGAACAGCGTGGAATATGTATTTCGACCACCCAGCGTTGGATCAATAAACGCGATCGATATTTGGAATGGCGATCAGGAATTGGAATAATCTTTTTGGAGAACATCTGATCTGAGGTAAGGAATCTATTTTACCAGTCTTGGGATAATCAGAGCTGTTTTCACCTATATATCAACGTGTCCCATATGTGTGTGTGTGGCTGTGAGTGTGTGTGTGCTGATCAGGAAATAAGAATGATAATCGATTTTTCAGCCTGCTTCTATAGCGTGCATAAGTACACATATACTATTGATAATCTAGCATTTATTTGAAAACGATTCATAAATAGGCCGAAAGATGACAACGTGTTTTGTGTATTACAGTAAAGCGCGATTCCTGCAGAATCTTATTTTTTTCTGAAAGTATCAAAAAAAAAAAAAAAAAAACCTCATTGATAAGCGACGGGCTTATTAGACACATAGCCATAATTTAAGATATAGTTTATGCGTTCGCAAATATGATCGCCGTCCATTGACTACAGCGTTGGCACTCAAGCGCCTATTTCTGGCACGGAAAGTGTTAAAACTAGAGCTGGGCCGTTAACGGCGTTAACGTGCTGCGTTTTACTAGTATCGCGCGATAATATAATTAACGCATTAATCTATAATAAAAAAAAAAAAAAATTTACCCAGGGTAGGTTCGCTGAGCACAGATGCTCTTTTTCAGGAACGCCCTGCTTCACATTCACACAGTTCCATTCACACCTGGGAGCTGCCCAGTACAACCACAGTTGACACCATTGGCCACTGAGCAACTCCACTGGAGCAGTTGATTCAAGCCATGTCACATAGTTTGAAATGATTCTTTCTGTTTTGCTCCTGAGAGTGCTAGATACTGTACTGTACTGGTAATATTATTTATTTGTGTTAACTTATGAATAAAACAACATTATTTTGATATTTCATTACCAATTATCATAGCAAAACAGCTTTTTCAAACAGTCTGTAATGCATTTTGGAAACGGGAGATGGGCTCATGGTGTAATGGGCCACCTGGCCTGAGAAACATGAGGAAAGAAAAAGTAAGGACTTACTTCTGGTAATTATTTGGGTAGAACACACATATTTTGAATTTTTTTTGAGCCATTTTAATCTAGATTAAATCCAGGATTGCAGATAGATTAATCTAGATTAAAAAAATTAATCTATGCCCACCTCTAGTTAAAACCAATTTCCGACTTTTATCCAATTTGTATCATGGATGAACAAAACTATCAATGCGAATGGTTGATTTGAATTTCAAGGACTTTTTAAGAACCTTGTTAAAAAATTGGCTGTTTAACCCTTTCTGCGCCAAACCCGAGAAAAGTCACCTACGCTTTGAACTGGAATAGTTTAGTGTGTGGACACTTTTTTATTTTATTTTTTCGTCTGCAATAACTCCCATTCAGAGGACAGAGCGATTGCTCTGAGATTTTAACGCCTCAAACCTTTTTCCCATATACACGAGTAATCGCGATGGGATCACTAGGGATTATTCTTTTTAGAGTACCTTCTGGCTACCTTCTGATTATATTGTGATGATGCAATGTAGGCCTATAGGCTATTGGTACTATATGAAGGTAGACTACTAATTTGCTTTGCTTTTATGGGATAGCTGATAAGCTAATTATGGAGATGCCAATTGGGATGCATGTGGGGAAACGGGCATCAGGTGTTAAAATGGGCTGGCCGTCACACAGCCAGTGTTCTAAAAATGTTTAGTATGTGGTGACATGGTTTTTTGACCATTGCAGAGCAGCCTGTTTTGATTGATTCTACACTATGATTTCTCCGTCAAATGGTAAGACAAGCCTTTCCTAAATTTCATTGTGGGGATTATTAGAATCCGAAGATCTGAAAGGAAAATAAATGTCAAATGTAAAGTCCGATCTCCCGAGTGCCGATATTTAAGCGCGTCAACCAAGTGCATACCAGTAGAACCAGAAGGCGCATTTACGTTGAACAAAGATTGCACCTTTAATAAGGTATATTCTATGTCTATTTTACCGAACCTGAAACATGTTTTTGTAGCGATCACAGAGTCGTATTTTACCAGACCTAAACCATGCTTTTGGTAACGATCAGAGTTTTGAGTTAGACGTGTCGACTCTACCTTCTTCAGCGGAATCAACTCCCTACTCAAACCTACAATATGGATCAAATAAGCTGGTCATTTGCAGCGATCTATCGCATATTTTCTTCAAGGAAGCAGGATTCGGCTGATCCGATATGCCCACTTGGAACATTTCAATCAGGATTTTCTATTGACAGCTGGGGGAAAGGGAACGCGATCTGCCTCTTTCCTCTGGAGATTGAAGACGTAGAGGACATCTATATCCTCGTGTTCATGCTGATCGGCTTGGGAGCGATCGTCATCCGAGTCTGGTTTTGTTTAAAAATAATTCGGAGAGATCCTTTGGCGGTGGCATTAGCCAGGATTGAAGTCTCCCACATTGAACTGTTTAAGAGACTCGCTGTGTATCATTCGGACGAGCAATCGAGATCAAAGGTCATGCTGGGGTAGGGCTGGGCGATATGGCCAAAAACGTTATCGCGATAAAATTATAAAATTATTTTCATATAACTCGATATCGATAATTATCGTCGATATAATGTCTGTCAAGTTTAATTAACTTCTTATGCCCGGCGCCGATGGACGGGCTATTAATACTTGTTTTTCTGCTGCGAATGTCTCGAGTTGATGTCGTCATCAGTCCGCGCACGTTAGCAGTTAGCCAGAGCGAGCAGTGTATCCCATGACAATGTACTAAATATCCCTAAAATACTCTGTTCTGCCCCAATACATTGCAACGACGTCCACCGTATACCACACACTACTATAACCGTGGCATCAGAATTCACGCCACACACATACTCGGCACGTAAATATATAAAATAGCGCCGTGCAAGCTAATTATCCTAGCCAGCCAAACTATAAAATTGCGCCGTGCAAGCTAATTATCCTAGCCAGCCATATTTCCAATGTACTAAATATCCCTAAAATACTCTGTTCCGCCCCAATACATTGCAACGACGTCCACCGTATACCACACACTACTATAACCGTGGCATCAGAATTCACGCCACACACATACTCGGCACGTAAATATATAAAATAGCGCCGTGCAAGCTAATTATCCTAGCCAGCCAAACTATACAATTGCGCCGTGCAAGCTAATTATCCTAGCCAGCCATGTTTCCAATGTACTAAATAGGGATGCACGATAATTTTATCGGGCCGATATCAGCAATTATGACGTCATCCCGATAAACCCGATAACATTATTAATAGCTCCGATAATATAATATATTTTTTGGTAAAAAAAAATGCGGTGTGGGTGAATTGGAATGAAGTGCATTTGTTTTGACTGTAGGCTCCTTCCGTTTTGTCAGTACTGTGGTGCAACTGATAGCGTGTGGTTTAGGAACAGGACGTTTTACACAAATCCAGCGCTCCCTTTCTTGGCTGTGACACGTAGCCACGCAAGTTTCTGGAAGCAGCGCGGACGTTAACAACAAAGATGGCCGCGTCGGTACTCGGAATTTCAGAGGAAAAAGTTCACTTGCTATTTGTAATAAATGCAATGCAGAAGTTCCACAAGGAGGGAAAAGGGCAACAACTTGTAATACATCCAGCCTGACAGGTCATCTGCGGCATCACCACCGCTACGATGGTGTGTTATTGTGTTAACTTAGAAGCCTACGACGACGCGAGGAGCTAAGCAAAGCTAGCCCCTTTCATGGCTGTGATGCAACCCTTGGTTGAATACGCAGTCACTTATTGCTCCGTAGTAGCCAGGTTAATTTGCACCACCAAGGACTGCTTAAAAGCTAGCGGCTTGAGCCCTTGGGTCATTTCTGTCAAACTTCTTTAATTTAGCAAACGACTCGTCAATAGGTACAAGCGTGCTCGCGCCGTCGACGTGGGCTTTTAACACCGTGGCGGTGGTGATGTTGCAGGTGACTTGTTGTTGTGGTGGTGATGTGAGGTGGTGATGTGTCCACTCAAAGCCTTTTTTTCAAGGCTCCGCTTTGAAAAAAGAACAAAAAACTTCAAGCGTCTTAGGTTGGATGTATTATAAGTTGTTGACGGATTGTGAATTTTCATTTGGAAAAATAAATATGGTCACTTTATCAGTCAAAACTGTTGTCTTGGCTTTTGTTTCTGTTGTCTGGTTAGGTCACATTTAAGTTGGTGTTAAGTTATTGTCCTGGAAAGTCTTTTTATGTATTATTATTGTATTGTGATATGTTTTGTTTCATGTTGAAAAAAAAATTGTGATAAAAAAAATATACATACATTAAAAAAAAATTATAATACAATAAATATCGGTTATCGATATCGGTTATCGGCTTGAGGAGCATAAAGTTATCGGTGTCAAAAAAGCAATATCGTGCATCCCTAGTACTAAATATCCCTAAAATACTCCGTTTCGCCCCAATACATTGCAATGACGTCCACCGTATACCACACACTACTATAACTGTGGCATCAGAATTCACGCCACACACATACTCGGCACGTAAATATATAAAATAGCGCCGTGCAAGCTAATTATCCTAGCCAGCCTTGAGTCCTACCTCTCTACCCAGAGGTGCAGCGCGGGTCTCCTTCGCTCTCGGCCATCTCCTTCACTGATTGGTTGTTGGATATATCCAAGCTTGGAAAATCGATATATCGAAACTTTGCGACCACGTTTCATGTTTATTTCGAGGAAATAATTTATCGCGATAGTTACCGTTATCGTTTTATCGCCCAGCCCTATGCTGGGGATCGCGCAAGAGATTAAGAGCGTGACAAATCTTGTTTAAATCAAATTGGGGCATTCTGGAAGCGCTGCCTGCTGCCCCCCCCCCCCCCCCCCCCCTCTCAGCCAAAACAACTCTGCTGGAGAGAGTGGAATCCACAAGGTCAAGTCTGGAGTCAAAGGAGATAAGGTCTGGTATGCGGCATCCCATCCCCAGCCCTCACTGAACTGGTTAGTCAGTGATGGACTATGAACAATGCCTGTCAAATGAGCCATACTATTGTCTCCATAGCTATAATATAGAACACACGATGGGTCTGCAAACATCGCTAAAATGGTCAATAACGCTGAGTAAAACATTGAGTAAAGTAAAACATAACATTGAGTAAAGATGGGAAAAGAGTGTGGCGCTCAATGAGTTAAGGAATTCCAGGCCTGGACTTTTTTTTATCAAGCACTTTAACTCTAATTGCCAAACCCGAGATAAGTATGGTTAACAATCGGATTGAGAAGCGTCAAGTGCTCCCAATGCATGTGTGGTGGATTATGTTGGCGACATGATCGACACCAATACTGGGACTCGCGATCAGATAATTGGAATATTCTTTTTGGGGTACATCCTGGTTAAGGTAAGGGCTATATGATATCAATCCTGCGTTGATCCAACAGAGGTTGATTCACCTCGATCTAGTGATGCACAATATATCGGCCGCCGATATAATATCGGCCGATATGGCAGTTTTTTTACACATCGGTATCGGTCCGATATCAAGATAGGGCCGATAATTAAAAAAACATAAAAATAAAAGAATCATTTTTATTTATTTTTTTTTTTTTTTTTACTTGTTTTGGCCTTAAATTGTTTCAAAATATCAGTAATTTCTGAAAATAAGTTACAAAAGTAACGGCTGAGTGGCGCAGTGGGAAAGGCGCTCGCCACTAACGCAGGAGATGCTGGTATCGAGCCGTCATACTAACACAATTGGCAGCGTGAGCCTCCCACGCGTTACTCCTCGCCACTGAGAGTTCGAGCTGCTGCTGTGAAAAGATGAGACAGGCTGCCTCCTCGTGTACCGGAGGGGACACGTGATGCAAGGCTTCCATCCTCACTACAGCCGACCAGTGGGAGGCATAGTCTAGCAACGTTCAAGACAGGGGAGGGAAGAATTGGAAATACGAAATTGGGATGAGAGGAAAAATAGAAAATGGGGAGAAAAAGTGGATAAAAAAAAAAGCGTTTTGGAAAATAGCTCTTTATTTTATTATCATAAAAAAGTGTTTTCTATACAGAGATATCGACATCGGTAAATATCGGTATCGGCCAGAACAGCAATATTAATATCGGTTATCGGCCACAATTTTGAAATCGGTGCATCACTACCTCGATCGCAACGAGTGTGTGTAACGTTACTCTACAACGTATGCCGTTGGGGAGGATCAAAACATTCAAAAACGGGAATAGTAGCGTGTACAGGCAAGAAACAGTGATGTTTATAGTAGAATTGACGTATAAGGCTATTTACTCAGCCTTTCGGGAATTACCCCAGACCACGCTATAACTATACTTATATTCACCACGGTATAACACTGGAACGTATGGATGAAAGAATTATTTATTTTTCACATATTGTAGGATAGATAGGTGATGTCAAATGGGCCATAATATTGTATCCATAGCTATAATATAGAATATAGTTTTATAGCGCTACAAACAAGGTGACGCACTCCTATCTTTTAAAGCGTGGCATTGCTACGACGGGCCCCGTCTAATAGCTGGCAGTCAATGAGTTAAGGACCTTGTGCAAACCCTGTTCTTTGATTTTGGATTGGTGTGTTCCGACCTTCAAGTAATTATTAACAATTAAAAAAGATAACACTGTTAAAAAAAAATCAACACGCCACAAGACAAGGCTCTTATTTGCTACCATTGTGAAGAATTTCATCTGGGCTTTATTGGCGGCACCTTTGCCGTTATATCTGTAAACGGATAATATCTGCCGATAAAATCGACTGTCCGATATATCTATTCGGGTTAGACAGATATATCGGACAGACGATATTATGGGCTGCAGGGTACAGGCTGCAGGGTACAGCCAGCAGGGTACTTACGCCATAACGTTGTCCTCCTTGTTGATGCGAGCTGTAAGGGCAGCAACAACCTCCTGAGAGGCCAGAGGAAGCCCCAGGGAGCTGAGAGCACCCACAGCCCGGTGGATCTGAGTCACGGTGGAGTCCTCGCTGACTGCCGCAAGGAGGATGTCGCGAGTCTCGTTGGACACAGGGATCTAAGGGATTTTTTTAAATAAATGTTATGAATATTGCCAGATGAGCCATGGTCAAAAAGCACCTAGTGACAACTGTACAGGCTGTGTGTGCAGCACCTCCAGATCCCTCAGCCTGAAACGGACTGTTTTGGCTCCCGTCTCTTTAAGGTCCCCACTACCTTTTGATTGGCCGACCTCTTAGAGCGTGTGTTGGAAATGTGACGCAGGGAAGTCCAGAAAAGGCTGGACTACAAAACGAGGCATTTCAGGCAGTTCAGGAGCAGTGTTTTCTGTCAGGGACTAACTCTTTGGAGTAGACTTCAGGCTTTGTAACTCTGCATGACTTTCTACATGCACCTCCAGCTATATAACACCCTAAAGGAAAGAGAAAACCCCAAAAAGCACAATATGACCTCTTTAACTAATTTTGTGTTTGCAGGTACAGTATATATGTGTGTTTTAGCAGATCTCAGCTTAACTTACTAAATGCCATTCACATTGCAACTCAGCCTGAAAATGGGCTAGGCATACCTTATGAATATCACAAAGCCATTTTACTTTTGCCAACAGCCTGGCACATCAAACGAGTTGAGTGCAATCGTTATTAACTCCAGGTTGATCCGTGAATTTGAATAGCTAGAGTAATAAAATAATGCCAGCATTAGCAAACGTAAAGGCGTAGTGGTTTTCAGAAGAGTGAAATGACCTGTGCCTAGCGATTTTCAAGTGTCACGGAGAACATCCCTTTTAAACACCAGTGGCAGTGTGAAAAGTGGGCTGAAATCTACCAAAACATACACTTTATATACATATGCACACAAAATTTCTTAAAGACAGGGTCTACCGCAGGTAATGGCGAGAAGTCCAAATTGGTATGGTCCTTTATAGATCACATTCCGGTAGATTTTAAAAGTGTAAAACAATTCTATATTGATTAACAAATTGTATAATGTGATTTTTCCATAAAATTATTCAACCAACTACTTAAAATGGCTTAGCACCATCTCTACACCTTTACCCTCATTGGGAATGCAAGGGTCTATGAATATGCTTTCTTGAAAGCTCTGCTTTCTATGTACGCTGAAGCTAAAAGGTGTCAAGTTACCACATACATATTGGACAATAATCGGTTGGGACCATTTGCGACATCACACATGCATCTCCAATTTTAGGGATGTACAGAGAAGCGCTCCCTCTCCATTTTTCAGTGGAGGGGATCTTTAAGGTGAAACAGTTTTATACCTCACATCCTGACAGGGCTTGACTGGCCTCGGCAGCAAAAAAGAGAGAATCAACACTTGTGGAATCTAGCTGCGATTTCAGGAATTGGCACGCTTCCTGTAAACACACACAGACAAACATCTCAAATTAAGGTATGAAGACAATGATCACTATTAGATTAACAATGAAAACAGCAAAAAGATACCATGACAAATGTAACAAAATCAAGCTTTGTCAAGAGACATTCTAATCAATGTGCATCTTCAACTTAGACCACAGATAAACATCAACAATCAGTAAGTGAATTCTCTCACAGATGGATCAGCGACAGTAGCTCCAAGCTTGGTCAGACCGACGACAGAATAGTATGCCGACTCCAGGTCTGTGGGGGGTTGATTCAGAAGGCTCTGAAGCCTCGCCACATCCGAGGGGGAGAGGTAGTGAGATGGTGCGAGAGCCCGGGCTCCGAGAGCCAGGCTGAGGAGGAAATAGCCGAGCAAACCTGTGGACAGAAGATTAGATTATATTAAAAATGTATTGACATCGATCATACAGCACAAGCACGTCATTATAACGAAAAGAAGTTTGGCATCCAATCAGAATGCAAAATGTAACCGTAAAGTGCAACAGCAATATGCAACGTACGGGTGAGTAAACTGGATATAGAATATATAAATTAGTACTACTGAGTAATAGTGTAAATCATCAGATGTACGTACAAAGTTGTACTGTATTACCCATGTACAGTGATACACGATACATTGAGATACCAGCAAACTGCTTATAGAAAACAAACATTCATCATTGACAGTTTGTACTCATTATCGCAGGCTTCGCTAACGTTAGCTAACGTGAACTAGACTATGATGACACTGCACGCGCCGTGCAGCGTTTTTTTTTGTACAAAAAGTCTCTACTGGACATAGCTATTTAATTATATTATCTATTCAAAATCGGAAACCTGGATAAATAATCATATATCTAACATTATTCTCAATGTTAACGAAATAATGTACTCACTAGAATGGGCCATGTCTTGCAGTCTAATGCAGCGTCACCAAAAACCGGCGATTGTTTCCGGTATTTCTCTGTCCTATCAGGATTGGCCAGCAGCATTCAAACATCCGGGCTTCTTCTTCTTCTTCTTCTTTTTTTTTTCGGTAACCTAGTCACGTTGTCATGTTGCAGCCCAGTGGCGTCGTTAGCCGTGGGCTTCCGGGGCTTTAGCCCCGGATGTTTTTCTCCTAGCCCAGGATCTAAAAAAAAAAAAATTTTTTTTTTTTTTTTTTTTTTTTTTTGTAATGTCAGCATCCCCATTGTCTGTGCTGAATGTTTGTTAGTGTTTGGTATTTTTTGTTGGTTTTTAGGACTTTTAAACATCCATTTTTATTAAGTAGTTTTCATTTGATCCTATAATTTTTTCATTCACCGATTTGTGGACTTTTTTTTTAGTGTCCTGAAAGGCGCCTTATAAATCAAATGCATTATTATTATTATTATTATTATTATTATTATTATTATTATTATTATTATTATTATTATTATTATTATTATTATTATTATTATTATTATTATCCAGGAGGGAAAAGACACTTTGGATAGTAGGGACTGCATCTCTGCCTGTCCTGACCAGGAAACACTTTGCAACTGTGATCTCCTCTGGCAATAGTTGGATATTGTAATGTGTGGCGAGGGGTTGCAGCAATTCCACTGAGAGAAACTGGTCTGAGGCTGGATAACATGCCTGTATGCCTCTCATAAGTTGTTATCCAACTCATGAGAACCTGCTCTCAAGCTCTTGCAGCATTCTGTCGACGACTGGATATAACAGTCTCTGTCTCAGCTGATCTCCTGAGCTCAGGTCTGAGCTTGTGCCACAAGATGACTCAACTACATACTCGTCCATCCTTTTCTGCTTCCTCCTTTGGCTGGTAGTATGTTCCTCAATCCAAAGGGCATTACATATGGCCTTTGTCCTGTCATACATGTCCACTGCCATCTCTGAGGTGCGATAACCTTTGAGTGTGTCCTGCACTGTGCTTTTAAATAGTACAGATATTGAAGATGTGCACTTTAACGCAGCAGCACCTGGAGCCATCCATACCCATGTCCAGTGTCCTATAATAAGCTTTAATCGAACCCTGGTTAATTTCCTTGGATAGTCCGGTTGGTTTGGGGTGGTGTGAAAGCTCATTCACTCTTGCAAGTGAACCCTGCTGCGGTTCATTTGAGATGTGAATGCAAAGCGGACCAAAGGCAGGAAAAGACCCAAAAATCTAATTTTTTTTTTATGAGAAGACTGAAACATATGCATATAATGAAACACACAATACAGTTTTTTTTCGATTGCCTAAGCATGATTTTGAAAACGGGGCCCGGTGTTTCAAAACACACAATTAGCACAACCACACACACAATTATCAGAACACCTCAGATCCTTTGCTAAATTAAACACTTGTCAAAACCATACACTAATTTATAAAAACTACATTTTGTTACCATATGAAACACACGTTTCATATGAATGAATTCTGTTTGAACCAGTTACACACACTGCTGTGCTTAACCTAAAACACATTTAGCAATTCTACTTCTCAGTGATTAGAGTACTGCAGAGAATGTGCAAATATACAATAAATTCACCAAACACTACACAAGACCAATGCTGTAGAGTGACTGATGAAAATATAATTTATTTATCTACATATACCCAAATCAATGATGCAGACTGATGAAAAAATAAAATGTTCTCTCCATATACCCAAATCAATGATGCAGACTGATGAAAATATAAGTTTTCTCTCCATATAACCAAATCAGTCAACATTTCAACATGGAGAATCACAACAATACATGTCCCTGTATGTGCATAACACTGTAAGCTCAGCAAATATCAGACAAACATAAAATACTGTATCCAGTACAGGTTAAAATTACAGTAAAACAAAACAAAATTGAAAACATTTAAACAGAAAATACTAGACATTATCTCTTTGCCTAGCTGGATCTGGCAAGATAATTTTTTGTTGTGATTCTCCATGTTGACTGATTTGGGAAAATGGGAGAACATTTATATTTTCATCAGTCTGCATCATTGGTTGTCTTGTGTAGTGTTTGGTGAATGTATTGTATATTTTCACGTTCTCTGTGTACAGTACTTCACTCTCCTTCCATTTTGGTTGAAGACAGGTGAACTCACCTGCTGCATTTTTATAGTGCTTAAACCTGATTGGTGTATCTACAATTAAGCAATGGTGTGTTTGTGCATCTGATTGCTGTGTTTAACCAATTGGCTCATATGTGTGGTAATTTGACATTCTGTGTCTAATGTAATGCAAGTGTGTTTAGTGTTTTGCAAATCACTGTGTGTATTGTTTTGCAAAAAGTGTGAGGCTGACATTGTAGGGGTGCAAATCTGGGCCTATATTTTGCTCCTTGAGTGTAAGGTTTTGTTAATTGTGTAATACTTTTGATTTGAGTGTTTATGCAATTGAAGAAAACTGTAAAGACTAGAGATGAACTGTTTATTTCTTTTGTACATAGGCTGTGCATATGTTTGTTTGTTTGTTTGTTTATTTGCTTATGTGTATGATTCTTAACTGTGTTTTTATTTTGTTATTGGTGTATATGTGTGTATGTATGTACAGTATATGTATATTATATATATATATATATATATATATATATATATATATATATATATATATATATATATATATATATATATATATATATATATATATATATATATATATATATATATATATATATATATGTATATATATGTGTATATATGTATATTTGTACTCCTGTTGGGGCTTCTTGGACCAGATCAATGTTTTATCTGGCTAAATAAAGGTTAAATAAATAAATAAATAAGAAACTGATGATTTGGTCCTGTTAACTTTGAATTTTCTATGGGGACTGCCCAGATCCCTCTCATGGACCTGGACCTCACTTTGAGAACCTCTAATGATTCTAGTTATTCAGTATTCATCTCTAATTACTCAAAAATTGCGTATTTCTGTGTTTAGAAAAAAAACACCCCCCCGGGCTGAAGCCCCCAATGTTTTCTAACCCTAAAAACGCCCCTGTTGCAGCCTCTCGCCCCCCGTCCTACGCCAACTACACTGGCTTCCCATTAACACTGCATAGATTTTATGATGAATTGAAAATGGGGGACCCTGATGTAAACAAGACGAAAGTCTTTCTCTGGTCTGCATCCCCTTAACAATTGTATGTATTGAGCTGTACTGTACTGTACCCATTCTGCAATCTGTTAATACAATTTTCAATCAATCATAGACTACAAGATCCTCCTCCATACATTTAAGGCCATCCACAACCTCGCCCCTCCATACCTGTCCGACCTCCTCCACATCAACATTCCCACCCGGTCCCTCAGGTCTGCCTCCTCCATCAACCTGACCGTCCCCCCAGCCCGTCTGTCCACCATGGGGTCAAGAGCCTTCAGCTGCTCTGCCCCCCGCCGTTAAATGTATTGTGATTGTTAATGAACTGTTTTTAAATTGTTGTACGGCGACCTTGAGTGTCCTGAAAGGCGCCGTATAAATAAAATGTATTATTATATAGTATATACTAACATGTCAAGTCATTGGTATGGGGAAGTCATTCTATAGAAACGCCCACTTTTCTGTCCCCAGCCTTTGCAGAGAGCATACACTTTAAACAGACTTTGTAGTCACATTTAATTTATATATTTGAATAATGTTAAATGTTCTTTGAACAATTATACCTATTTGAGCCAAGAATTGGGCAATATTTGTTTTTAATCAATATGAAGTTCCAAGTACAAGAAAAGTGCTTGTCCCCATGGGGCATATTTTGAGTTTAAAAATATATTTCTCTACCATTTTAAATGCAATAATGTATACACCACTATCAAATTTATTTATACAAACTTGAGAGTGAAATTTGTGAAAACTAAATAAAATTCTGGTGTAAATAAAACAGACAACAGAGCCTAAATGAAACCAATGAAATAAGATAAGATATTCCTTTATTGATCCCCTTGGGGAAATTCAGGCATCATAGCAGGAGGGGGAAGGGGAGGTTTGATTGATTGATTGAAAACTTTATTAACAGATTGCAGAATGGGTACAGTACAGTACAGCTCAATACATACAATTGTTAAGGGGATGCAGACCAGAGAAAGACTTTCGTCTTGTTTACATCAGGGTCCCCCATTTTCAATTCATCGTAACATATATGACATACATGACATACAGATACTACAGTACTGCTACATCTATACATTTATGACATACCAGATTTGCAAATACAGTACTGTTTGTGATACAAAAAGAGTCCAGAAAAAAGAGTATATACATTTGACGTAGAAACTGTACATTGGATTGGGTAGGTGGGGGGGGGACTGTACATTGGAGGTGGTTGGGTAGGAGTGGGGGGGAGGTTGGGTAGGAGGGGTGGGGGGGGGGACACACTGTACAACTGTACAAACAAAACTGTACATTGGAATATTGACAAGACCATACTTGGTAATTTACTGTACATTGGAGGGGGTTGTGTTCAGACATTTACAGGGGCCAGTTTCGAGTTGCAGTCTCCCTTAGGTGTTTTTTGAGTGTTTTTGAAAGTGGGTAGTGATTCACATTCCTTTACAGCTTTGGGTAGGGCGTTCCACATTGATGTGGCATAATTGCGAAACGTGTTTAGTCCCTTGTTTGAGCCGAATCTGGGTTTAACATGATTTGTGGAGCTCCCTCTGGTGTTGTGATCGTGGTATTCACTGACCTTTGGGAAGTATTTTGACATGTACATGGGTACCTTGGTCGTGTAGTGTATCTTGTAGACCAGGCCCATTGCAAGTTGCTGTACTCTGTCGTCTACTCTAAGCCATCCTAGGTTGTCAAAGTGGGCAGGGGTGAGGTGGGTTCTAGGAGTAAGGTCAAGCAGCAGTCTGACCAGTTTGTTTTGAGATGTTTGTAAAGTGTTTTTAGCGCCTTTGGTACCATGAGGTGCAAGCATAGTCGTAGTACCCTTGAATGAGTGCTCCTGCCAGTCTTCAGGGTATTCTTGTTTACCACTGTGAGGAGATCCGGTACAAGAATCGAGTTCGTTGGTTGACTTTTTTTATTACATTGGATGCCATTTTGTCACAGGAAAGATTTGCCTCTAGGATGGAACCCAGGTAGGTAATATCTTCTTTCTTTGTGACAATATTGTCACCCACTGTAACTGAGAAGCCGTCGGTCTTGCTGAGTTTGTTATTTGAACCGAAGAGAATGGACTCTGTTTTGCCCATTACCAGCAAGCCATATGCAGAGTTTGCCTAGTTCTGAGCTGAGGGTTTTTTTCAACCTGTAACTTGTTCTTGTCAGAGACCAGCAGGGCTGAGTCGTCCGCAAACAGGAACAAGTTGCAGTCACAAGCTGACGACATGTCATTTGCATAAATTAGGAACAGTAGCGGACCTAGTATGCTTCCTTGTGGAACACCACAGCTTACTGTGAGGGGGGGGGGGATAGGGTACCGTTTACCTCCACCATCTGCTCTCTCCCCTCCAGGTAGGATTGCATCCAGCTCACTGATAGACTATCAAAACCAATTGCTTTTAGCTTGTCAATCAGAATGGTGTGATTGACAGTGTCGAAGGCCTTTTGTAGGTCCAGCATGACCATGCCGCAGTATTTGCCCGCGTCCACCTCTTGTTTGATGTGGTCGTTTAAATAGAGAAGGCATGTGTCAGTGGAGTGGGATGTTCTGAAGCCAGATTGGAATTCGTAGATTAGATTTTTTTCCGCAAGGTATTTTTCGACCTGTTCGTATACAATTTTTTCCATGACTTTCGAGATGGAGGTAAGGATAGAAACAGGGCGGTAGTTGCCTGGGTCTAATTTACTTTTACCTTTTTTGTGCAGAGGGGTCACTCTCGCAATTTTGAAGTCCTTGGGGACGTGTCCCTGTTTTATGGAGAGGTTTATTATGTGTGTGATGACTGGGGTGATGGCGGCTGCTGAGTCTCTGAGGAATTTGGAGGGGATGTTGTCATGGCCAGTGGCCTTGTTAGGTTGGAGGGCGCTCAGTTTTTTGAGTACCTCATCTGTTGTTACCATTTCCAGTTTGAAGTCGTCTTTGTGGACCCCTAGGTTCTTGTAGTATGCTACTATGTGTTCTACCCCATAATGCCCTGAGTTTGTTTACCAGTGTTGTGGCTATGTTTGTGAAGAAACTATTTAAGTAATTGGCTACATCCAGCTTTTCTGTGATGAGCGTGTTGTCCGTCTTTATGTTTGAGAATCTGGTTTTAAGTTTTTTACTGCAGCCTAGTTGGTTATTGAGTAATTTCCAAAGTTCACGTGGGAAAGTCTGTTAGGGAAAATATAATATAATATCGTTGTAAACAGTGACTCCTACAGTTCGGTCGGGGCGCCTGCACAGCAAGGGAAGTATCTAGGAGAGGTAGTGTGACCTTCCACACGTTACACTCTCCCAGTGAGAGTCTGCGCTGCCAGGTGAAAAGAAATGGTGGGCTGGGTACACATGTGTTGGAGGAAGCATGTGATAGTCTCCGCCCTCCCGGACTGACGGTAGGGGGTAGAGTGGCGTCTATACTTTCCGTAGCCGCATTTCTGGCAAGACGCTCTCTGATTGGCCGACGCCTGTTTCTACACTGGTTAAGGTTAGGCACTCTTTCGAAGTTGGTTAAGGTTAGAGTTTGTCTTAGAGCGTGACAGCAAGTTCTTTCGACGGTTAAGCTTAGGCACTCTTTCGAAGTTGGTTAAGGTTAGAGTTTGTCTTAGAGCATGGCGATAGAACGCCAGGTAGTTTGCAGGCTGTTCGACGCGGAAATGGGCAAAGACACAGCTTGTCACGCGATTGGGCAACAGTGGCCAATCAGAGAGCGTCTGCCAGAAATGCGGCTACGGAAAGTATAGACGCGGTAGAGTGCGCAACGACCAGGAAGGGGATTGGGAATTGGCATAACGACTAACATTGGGATGGGACAAAAACGAAAAAAAAAAAAAAAAAAACATTGTGCAAAATATTTACATCAGACATGTACAGACAAACAATAATTCTACATATTAGGTACAGGCAAGCATATGGGGTTAGAGCTGTAAACTACCAGGTGAAAAGTATTGTCTGTAATATGTTTCAAGATGTGGAAGAAAAAGACATTGCTAAATGAAATTAAAGTACTTTTCCAAGCACTATTTTTCATTTAAAAAGGATCAAATTCACTTTTAAATGCATTTCTTTATTGGAAAAATATCAATATTGATCCAATATTTATGGCTTAAAACCAATTTCCACCAATTAGCTACACTTTGTTCGAACCCTGTATATTAAAAAAAAAAAAAAAAAAAAAAAAAAAAAAATTGTTTACACTTGTCGTTCTATTGCTTGTTGGACATTCCAGACAGTCATCTATAGAATTGACATAACCTGTATGCACTAGTAACTCTACACTCATAGCCCATATACTCCCATGTGCCAGACAGCGTCCATTTAACCCTTTCACTACCACACTAGATGGTCTGTAGTGTGGTAAGTGAAAGGGTTAATCTTTTGTAGTGAAATGAGTCAGTTGGAAAATTTGAAGAATTCAGAAGACATTGATCAACAGCATTTATTTTCATTATTAAATGTACAGACATATCTTAATTACATAAATTAAAGGGCCCCTTTTCCTGTGTTGCATTCTTTTTACACAAGGGGTTGTTGTTCTAACACTGAGAACATGTGAAATATGTACATAGTGCAGTTACTGCAGTTCATCTTTGGCAAGAACGCTCCCTATTGAAACAAGCCATTCAGAAATGCAGCCACAATGAACGTAGACAATAACGACAGACCAAACACTAGGACTGTCGACTAATCGATCAGTTGTTTCAATCAACAAATCTGGTCAAATTTGCGTTTTGCACATGCAATAATGCAGAAGGACCCATTTGAATCTAGTGGTAAGCAGAGATGTGCTTATGATTTTAAAGAAAAGAATATAAAAATCGACTTGTTGACTAAGACCAAACTGACCGATTAAACAAATATGTGGGGCAGCCCTACCAATCACAATACGCTCATTGAATATGGGTGGAACAATATTTGTTTACGCATGTGAACAAAATAGCGGCTTGCTCGTAAACACTCTTTTCTACCTAAAGTTGAAACTAAAATATGTTCCAGACAACATTTTATGCGGGAAGTTGGGATATGTAAATTGATGGATCTCGAGTCATATTTGATTTTCAACGCCTAGGACTGTTGACGATTTCATTTGATCGTTCACACACAATTCTGGTGCATTGGGGAGTGGGAGCAACTCGTTCGCGCTTTAAAAAAAAAAACTAAATACGGACACAGAAACAGCCCGCCAAGAACAGGACCGAAACAGAGAGGTATTGAGGCAAATGCATAATCGGAGTGGTATTTTCAACAAAAAACAATGGTATGAATGATTGTAACCTGAGTGTTTAGACAATCAATTGGAGTGGAAAACATTATGCATTGTATCTTTCACCGCACCGATTGCAAATGTCTACCTGTAAGAGACTAAAAGTAAAGTCTACTGGCTTCATCTACCATATTGCATTCATCACGGATTAGATTTTAAGTGAAGAATAAAATCCTAGAATCAAACATGTTGTAAATTGTTCTGCAAGTCTAGCTAAAGACTATTCTAAAGCACTGTTTCATCATAAAATATCCCTGCTCATTTCTAGTGCACAGATAATGATGGAACTAGTTTTGAAGCTTGTACTACAACTATTTACAACACTTCCTATCAACACTTAAAAAAGGTGTTAAGCAGTATTATTTTTGTTAAAATAAGTGTTAAATAGCTCTACATTCCAACAGCCATCACTGATTGCGTTTGATTAATAACAAATTTTTTCTGTGGTGTGACAAACACAGAACACATTTATTTTCACTTTATCCCGACTTAAATCTGCAACGCCTAGTTTGACAGGAAGTTGGCCAAAATGCCGACACCACTTACAGCACATTTCAAATCTACATGAAAGAGAAAAGAAAACACAATGAAGTTGTGAATGTGTAACATGTGGGCATGTGTCTGCACACGGCAGCGGAGTGTCTCAGGACAATATGAGAGCCCGGTTGGGAGCATGGGATCTTAGTGAGCGTAGGTAGCGTCTTGCTTTCTCCGTCATGAAGAGTTGGTCTTCAGTTTGTCCACATACGACCATCTCCCATTCTTTAGACATCTGAGCAGAGAAAATATCTTGTTAGAACTATGCATATGGGTGTGTGTGTATACCTATATATATATATATATAGTACATATTTTCTTGATTTTTTTTATCTACTTTTTCTCCCATCCCAATTTCGTATTGTCCAATTCTACCCTCCCCTGTCTCGAACGCTGTTAGGCCATGCCTCCCACAGGCCGGCTGCAATGTGGACGAAGCCTTGCATCACGTGTCCCCTCCGGTACACGAGGAGGCAGCCGTCGCATCTTTTCACCTGCACAGCGCGATCTCTCAGCGGCAAGGGTCTGCGTGGGAGGCCTGTACGTTAATGCCAAGCAAGCAGTGCAAAAATGCTTCCGCATTCGTCACCGCACGCTAGTGCGGTAAAGCGCCCTTCTTTTCAGACAAATGCTACCGTGCGTGCACCGGCGGCGGCGTGCTCGCTCAGGTGCGTGCGTGCGCCGGCGTGCTCGCGCGAGGTGCCCGCGCATGCGACACGAGCGGAGCTCAATATATATCAGTCACCGCCCCTTATTCAGTATCTAGCAAATAGCTCAATTGGCTAGGACACATGGCTGTGGATCCTATGGCTTGTTTGCTGGCGAGTTCGAATCCCATCGAAAATATTTTTTAACGTGATTTTTTTTTAACGTGTATTCTTTCGCCGATTAAGGTTAGGCATTGTTTCGGAGTTGGTTAAGGTTAGAACGGTTAAGTTTAGGCGCTGTTAAGGAGCTGGTTAAGGTTAGAGTTTGTCAAAGAGAATGGCAATATAATTTCTAAGGTTAAGGTTAAGGTTAGGCATTGTTTCGGAGTTGGTTAAGGTTAGAACGGTTAAGTTTAGGCGTTGTTAAGGAGCTGGTTAAGGTTAGAGTTTGTCAAAGAGAATGGCAATAGACAGCCTATTTCCGCGCGACCTGGGCGCTGGGCGGCGGAAAATGAAAGGCGCATTACTGCATGCCACTACGGCAAATTTTTGCACTGCTTGCTTGGCATAAAGCTACACGCGCGTGGGAGGGTCACGCCGCCCCCGTTGCTTCCTGATTCTGCTGCGCAGGCGCACCAACCGACCTGTAGGAGTCGCTGTCCACAATGTCCGATCCCCACCCACCAGCTTCCCACCCCTAACACTGCCAATTGCGTTAGTATGAACGACCAGCCAAGCTGGTAGCAATGCCGAGAGCTGGGCTCGAACCCAGCATCTCCTGCATTAGTGGCGAGCTCCTTGCCCACTGCGCCACTTAGCCGCCCTTTCTTGTTGATCTTGATTAGAGGATCAAGAAGAGAGAGCAGGGTTTTAGAACAGTCAAAACAAGAGTCAGAATACACCATCAGTCAAAACAACAGTGAGGCATTTCTGTGCAGTTAGGTACATACTGGCGTCGGGGGCGCAGTGACGGTATAGATGGCGCTATCACTGGGTCCCATGAGGAAGGCTTGATCCAAGACGTTCTCCTGTCTCTTACAACAGAGCAAAGACGAGTCCAGAGACGTCTCAGCCTGTGATTACATTAGAAAAGAAACAGTAAGGCAAAGTACAGTGAACAGAGACAGAGAAACATGGGTTGAAGAGAACAGGGATGACAGGTCCGCAGGCCAGTCGAATCCGGGACAGTGCCTGGTATGAGCCTTGGTTTGGTCCAGACACCATCTTTACCTGTTCACACTTGATGGAACGCTGCCTTGCTGTGACTTTTTCACTGCAGTCTATGACATCTAGAGCCAAGGATTTACGGACTTTCTTCATAGGGGGTCGATGCTGGAAATGAAACATAGGAAAAACACCTTAGTTTGAGCAAAGGCTTCAAAGGAAATATTACAAGAGATAGTTGATGACCTTAAATGACTACAGACCGGTCGCCCTGACATCTGTGGTCATGAAGGTCTTTGAGCGCCTTGTCCTGGCCCACCTGAAGTCCACCACAGACACTCTTCTAGACCCCCTGCAGTTTGCATACAGAGCCAACCGTTCCACGGACGATGCTGTGAACTCTGCATTACGTCCTGGAACACCTGGACACTGCAGGGACCTACGCCAGGATTCTGTTGGTGGACTTCAGCTCGGCCTTCAACACCATCCTCCCGCACATCCTGGAGCATCAGATGTCCCTGCTGCAGGTGCCGGACTCTACCTGCAGGTGGATTACGGACTTCCTGACTAACAGGTCACAGCTGGTGATGTTGGTAATCAACATCTCCGATCCCAAGTCCATCAGTACTGGCTCCCCACAGGGCTGCGTTCTGTCCCCACTACTATTCTCCCTGTACACCAACAGCTGCGTCTCTCTGCACCCCTCGGTCAAACTCCTGAAGTTTGCGGACAATACCACCCTGGTGGGTGTCATATCCAGGGGGGATGAGTCTGCCTACAGGAGGGAGATCGAGAGAGGCAGAGCTGGTGCAGCTGCAACAACCTGGACCTCGACGCCCAGAAAACAGTGGAGATGGTGGTGGACTTCAGGCGGAAGGCAGTCCCCCCCCACCCCGATCATTCTGGGAGGCACCCCGGTGGCCTCTGTGGAGTCCTGCCGCTTCCTCGGCATGACACTCTCCCGGGACCTAAAATGGGAGCTGAACACCATCGCTCTCAACAAGGAGGAGCTGAGGAAGTTCAGGCTGCCGAGGACTATGATGGTCCAGTTTTACACCGCCATCATCCAGTCCATCCTCACCATCATCACCTGGTTCCCTGCAGCCACGGTCAGGGACAAGGCCAAGCTGCAGCGGGTGATACGCTCGGCGGAGAGGGTGACCGGCTGCCCCCTTCCCTCCCTCGAGTCCCTACATTCCACCAGGGCCTTGAGGAGGGCGAGGAAGATCATGGCTGACCCCCCCCCCCCCGGGTCACGGCCTCTTCATTATGCTCCCCCACGGCAGGCGGCTATGGCTGCCCAAGACATTAGTCCCGCCATAGACTCTGCAAGCTCAGTTTCTTCCCCTCAGCAGCTCGCCTGGTAAACGAGTCAGGTGTCCCCCTGCCCCCCCCCCTCTACGGCGAGCTGCTAGGGCTGGACCTCTGGACTTGAACTGTGCTGTACTGTATCCATGTCCCCAACCACTGCACTTTTACTGTCTTATTGTTGTCTCACTGTTCTGTCCGGTTTTGCACTTATTTATTTATTATTATGTTATTCCTATTTGTGAAAAAATCATGCACTGTAATGTCGAATCACGTTCCATTTGTATATACAATATGGTGAATAATGTAATCTGAATCTGATACTAGCCGGATAGCCTGGGTGCATAGTAATACACTCGCTTCCTCAAACAAGCAAGCATCGGAAATACCGTATTGGTCCGAAGACGACCTTGATTATAAGACTACCCCTCTTTTTCAAGACTCATTTGTGGAAAAATACTTTTTTGAAGACCAAATCTTGTTTTTATCAAGACTGTTTGCATGTTTACGGCAGTCTTTTTGGGCTCGCCATATTCTAACATTACACTTTGTTGATCACAATGATCTTGAAATTGGCATCGTAACTCCTCCTGTTTGTTAACTTGCGAGCCACTTTGTTTGAGCTGGTCGCTGTGTCCATCTCTCCAGTCGCCTGTCGCCGTGTATGCACACGCATGTGTGAGAGGGAGATATAGAGAAAGACGGTGGCTCGCTTGGAGAACAGATTTATTTTCCCTAGAAAAAGTCTTATAATAATCGGCACAATACAGTACAACGGCAATATTCTGTTGTAGAGGGTTAAAAGATTTGTTTGCATGTTGTGGTGTGGATTAAAACTTCTATAGGGGGGGGGGGGGGGGGGGGGGAATCCTCTGGCTCGTTTGTATTTCTTCAAACCAATCACAATCATCCTGGGCAGCGCTAAACCGAGGATGCTGCGATGGCGCCCTTGCAAAATAGAAAGGGGTGGGGAATTCTGACTGAAATAGTCAGCCAATGGCATGCCTATAGCCAGAGTCTATATCCTGTGAGTCAGACTAGTAACACACTGGAGCAGGGTTCCCACACAGTCTGTTCAAATTCCATGACATGCGGCACAATTTACACCACTAGCAATTACAAGTAGGGCTGGTCGATAAAACACTAACGATAATTATCGTGATATATTTTAATAATCTATATCAATCCATAAAAAAATATATATCAATGTGGACAGACTTGTCTTTCTTGCAACTTAAAGTAATGGCTTTGCTTGTCCAAATGACAATACTGACCAAATTGAGATTTATTTTTCTCTTGTCCATTTATTTTGTTTGCTTTCTAATTTAAAATACAGTTTGAAACAGTCTGTACACAGTAGGCTATGTGTGCTAGCAGAGCTAGTCTCCAGTCGCGAGTCACATGTGCGGTGGTTTGTCCACCAAAAAAGCACCAAAAGATAGAAAAGAAACTAGCAGAGCCAGAACTGTTCAACTCCCCTGGAGCCACAGCCAGCAGAGGAGCCGGTTTACTTTCGCTTTCAAACCAGCTGCAGCCTGAGAACTGGAGTGTGAGGGGCTGTAACAGTAAAGATGGCGGCAACGACAAAGAATTGCTGCTGCTGCAAAAAAAAACGTTTTTTTAAATACTTATAACAATATAGATAATTATCGATATTGAGTGATATAACATTATCATATCATTATCGTGATATCATTTTTGGCCATATCGCCCAGCCCTAATTACAAGTCAGCATCAGTGCTTCATTGTCTTTGTTGAATTGGCCCATCTCAAACGCCGCCCTCTTTTCTTGATCTTTCCAATCACAACTGGTGCTTCCCTCTGACAAACCAAGTTTGTGATTGGAGGATCAAGAAAAGAGGGCAGGGTTGGAGATACATCAATTGCTAAATTGACAGACGTGGTCCAATGAAGAGGTGAAAGCTCTAATCCAAATATGGTCAGACGATCACATAACACAGTCGCGTTAACTTTTGTTTTAGTGACAGAATGAGAGCAATGGGGTTCAATCGCACGGCTGATCAATGTTGCATTAACTAATGGACCCATCTCAAACCCTGCCCTCTTTTCTTGATTTCTTGGAGGATCAAGAAAAGAGGGCAGGGTTTGAGATAGGTCTATTCCCCGCGGCGCCAACATTTATATAAGTTATTGGATATTTTTATTAATTATTCATCCGGGTACCTCTGTGTTACCATAGGGAATGAGTCCGAGATCGCCAAAGTGCAATACCGGCCGCATCCAGCTAGACGGCGGTATCGAGCACCCTTTGAACCTTGTATCTTGGCCTGTGCAACGGTCAAATGTCACTGGGCTCACTTTTCTTTGTCGGGCGAAGGGATCGGTTACAACGATCGGATTGAGAAGCGTCAAATGCTCCCGATGCATGATGTGTGATGGATTATGTTGGCGACACGATCGACACCAATACTGGGACTCTCAATCAGATAATTGGAATATTCTTTTTGGGGTACATCCTAGTGAAGGTAAGGGCTATATGATATCAATCCTGCGTTGATCCAACCATGTCTTCACCTCGATCACAACGTATGTGTGTAACGTTACTCCACAACGTATGCCATTGGTGACGATCAAAGCATAAAAAAACTACCCCCCCCCCCCCCTTTCATGGATTCATGATGAAACATAATACCTACGATATATATATATTTGGGAATAGTAGCGTGTACAGGCAAGAAACGGCAACATTTATAGTGGAATTGACGTATAAGGCTATTACTCAGCCTTTCGGGAATTACCCCAGACCACGCTATAACTATATTTATATTCACCACGGTATAACACGGGACTTATGGATGAAAAATGTATTATTTTTCACATATTGAACGATAGATAGGTGACATAATAACTTTATTTGTATAGCACTTTTCATACAGAGGTTGCAGTTCAAAGTGCTTCACAACAGTAAAAAATACAGGCATAAGCGAGGATATTTTTTTTTTTTTTTAAATACAAAGAGACAGAGAGGTAGCAAGGTAGGGCAAATCACTAGGGATGCACCGAAAATTATGGGCCGAAAATGGTTAAAAAGGCTCTTTCGGCCGAAAGGGTTTTAGCACCGAAAATATGACAGAATGTCAAATAGCGTGTTGTTGTGATGACGTAATCAAAACGCGACTACAGAAATAGCATGCCTGTAACGTGATGTGTAACGTGAGCAGCTTGGCAGCTCTTCCTGCATTCTACAGCCTGTGATAACTAACTCCTCTTGGGAGTAGGGATGCCCCCCGAAACCCGGTTCTAAACTAAATTAGAAAAAACCGGAGTATTGATAAGCTCCGACGTTAACGGTACTGCTATCGGTAGTCTCTAGGAGCGGATTAGCTACGGAGCTAACAGTGTACCATCCATCTGCGACGCAACGGTGGCAGCAACAGTGGACACGGAGTAATGTTAACGTTATGTCGAGTTCATACTACACTACACCACGTATGAACTCGACATAACGTTAACATTACTCCGTTTCCATGAAGTGTTTAATTAGCAGCAATCTGTTGTTGAAAATTTAACATTAAACCGGAAATGGAAATGCGAGGACAGGAAGCCGTCATCAAATCGTTGGTCATATTGTAGTCTTTTAGTCTTATTAACTAAAAGATTTTAACAAAATAAAAAGCAGCAGCATTATTGCATAACTGAGTCGTTTGCTATGTATTTCTTTCTTTAGGGGAGTAGGACATTTGTTTCACAGTTTTAGCATGATGTTTTATAGATGGCTAGGTTAAACACAGGTTTTTGTTTTTAAGAGGGGGGGTTTGATTTGATTGAAGTTTATTTCAAATATGCAACACAACAAACAAACATCAAGTACATCAACACCTCTTGTGTGTGTGTGTGACTTTATGCAGATCTTTATGCAGTTTTAAAGCACCTTGGCTTTGTTCTGAATGCACTTTGTTGTAGTTATCCTACAGAGAAAAGAAAATGCACTTGACTTTAATGCACATTTTGTTGTATGCAAAGAGAAAATGTTTAAATTGTACAATCTTTCAGCAGTCAGTCTGGAATTAATGTATGCATTCAAAAGTGCTGAATAAATGTTTTATGGGCCCATAATAGTGATTATTAATATTATTTAAGTTTAAGTTTTGCCATAATCATGTATTTTGCCATAATCAGGTAGCTAAAAAAATTAATAAAATACATTATATATATTTATAATATTAATCATTTTCGGCCTTTGGCCAACTGTTTCCTATTTTCGGTATCGGTTTCGGCCAAGAATTTCCCATTCGGTACAAATAATAAAATAGAATAGATTAGATAGAGTAAAAAAGTGCGGTTTGATTCAGTTTAAAATAGGCCAAAAATAATAAAATAGAACGGACAGTAAAAAAGTGTGATAAGATTGTTGAACAAAAAATATATAACAACAGAGCAGTGTATTGCTCTTAGTACTTTGAGTTTCTTTACAAAGTTCTAACATACTACAGAGCATTGCTCTAACATACAACAGAGTAGTCCGTCGCTCTAACATACAACAGAGCAGTCCGTCGCTCTAACATGGTACTTACTTACTCTTACACGATAAACCACTGTGCCTCGGTTACCAATGGCTTATTACTCTTACACGACAAATCATACAACAGGGCAGTCCGTCGCTCTTAACACTTTGAGTTTCTTTACAAAGTACAGTTCTAAATGACCTTTTAGAACAACAGAGCAGTGCATCGCTCCAACAACAGAGCATCGCCTCTTAACACATTGGTCGCCAAAAACGCTTTACAGCGTTATTTCCCGCCATGCGTTGAACGCCAACATCGCTGTACAGCGTTTTTTAGATCAATATTTCATTTTTTCGCCATGGCATTCATAATTCATCCACCCAACCCCCGGTGCCCTAAATGGGACTGCAACGCCTCAATACTGCCGCCTGGTGGATGGTCGGGCGAGTTACACTCAAAAACCGTAAAGTGTCATCGGTGTGTCGAGGAAATTCCTCCGGCAGTCACATCTCGCTACGGGACTCCTGACAAACACTATAGTACATATGGATCGCTGCCATAGCACAATAATCAATATGATTACGGCGTTTATTGCGCCATACAAACCGGAAATGGATCTAGGTGATCGGCGTCGAATAATTGGGATCTTTCTCCGCCAGTCTCATCGGCGCACGGTAAGGGGGCAGTAACGTTATCTTCAACCCGATTGTGCATTTCCTTGTTTGCAAACAGTCTGATCAATATATCAACCCATAGTAAATAAAGCCATTACTGACGATCAAGGAATTATAAACGACCCGCCCCCCTTTCCTCCACGCATGATGAAGCATAATGTATACCGATCATATACATTTGAATTTTTTAATATAGCGTGTATGGGAAAGAAACGCCAATCGATAATCTATTATGCTTCAGGGCCTATAACTACTGTTTTTGGAATTACAGCAGAAAAGATTAAAAACACTTATATTCTCAAAGGTATTAACACAACAATGTATGAATGAAAAAATATAACGTTCCCACATCCTGAACGATAGGTAATCGATGTTGAATGGGCCATAGTAATGTCAATATAGCAATACAATTTAAAAAGTTATAGCCCTGCAAAGAAGGTAAACATCTTCATAGGCTTTCAACGGTGGCAGAGAGTGGTATAAGATGGGCACAACCCCCGGCGCCCAATCTGTTAACTTTGCAGAGCAGTGCTCTTAAATGACATAGGAGGTAGTGAGATATAATTTGCGTAGAACAGACATTTGATTGGAAGTGTATGAAAGTAGGTAGGGTAAGAATAGTGCAGGTAAGGTACAATTTGTCAGGATATCCCTGATGTTTCATTGAAATGCTTGAGCAAACTAGCGTTAGCTTAGCGTGAGCGGTAACCCTGGAAAACGCTCAAAGCGGACTCCACGACACCAGTTCCATTCGTGAGAAAAGGGGGTGGGTTATATTGACAAGGCTTGACGACAGAGGTTCAAATATAACTTCATTTATTGGTTATTTGTTTCTTTATATCAGCATCCAGTTTCCACCACCGTGTGTTAAAACTCTTCCTGTGTTGACGTTCGAGCGTGACATCATCGCCTACGGCAAGCTTACACACTCAAAGCGCAAACCGTAAACAAAACCCGGAGCGCACCAAGACTGCAGTGTGTACGCAAACTAGAGGGGAGAGAGGGAGTTCGTACCCAAGGACGGAGTGGAGCTGATTCGACCCCGAATGGCAGTGAGAAAGCCCCCTAAGTTAACCCCTAATTGCTCCCGATGAGCAGGTTGGCTCCTTGCGTCGGTGTGTGAATGTGTGAATCAAAATGGTAAAGGTCTTTGGATAAAAGCAGTTATATAAATGAACCATTTACCATTATTTTTTACCAAATAACGCAGAAGCTCCCTCACATACTCACCATCTGCTTGCGTCGTTGCTCAGGTGGCGTCTCACCCACCACTACCAGCTCAATCCCTGCCTCCTTCATCAAGACCTCTTTAAAGTCCTCCTCCAAGTTAGGCGTCTGAGGCTGAGACATGCAATGCCGTTTTAATTAGCAAAAAGTTCAGACAAGCCAAACGATGACCATTCGATACCTTTCACTAGCGGCAGCAGTGATGGGACTCACCAGAGGTTGCAAAGGACCGTATTTCTCCATGGCATTTTTGAAGGGCGTTGGAGTTCGTGGGCATAAGTCAGACTTATGGTTGGGTGTAATAAACCTACATGAAATCAGATTGTAAAAAAAGATAAAAAATACATAAATCATACAATATGAGAACCAGTGTTGGGCTTCTTACTTTAAATGATATTGAATCATTTCACTAATCTATGCCTTTTTTGGTGGATGTTCAGTTTGCCTTGAGCGGGGTTGCTACTATGCAAACTCACTGTGGTGGAACCGGAGGGGTTAATCGTGGTTGATACAAATGTATTGTTAAAACATGACTAATCAAATACGATTTAGGTTAGGAGTTCAGTAGAGGACTTGACTTTCTCTGGCCAGGAGAATGGGTCAAGCCCCCATCCTCATTCTGTGGGGTTGTACTTTGGAGGAAAGGGGGCAGGGGAGGGATGACCAGGTGAGGGGAGAGGAAAGGAGGGTACAGGGGGGAGGGGAGGTATGAATAAAACCCTTTGACAACAGCAACACCGGGTGCCGGCAGTGAATGGACATTGAATCAAATGGGTAAACCTTGTGAATGGAAATAGAATTGAACGTGGTTAACACAGGAGAACAGCGCTTACACAGAGTTTTCCTTCTGTGTGTGGGGCGTCTTGTCGCGCTGCAGTGGGGTGGTAACTGTGGCCTTCTGACTGCAGACCGGGGTGGATGTGAGGGACGGATTCTCCAGGTCATGAGTGTCCTGTTTGGTCCACATGTTGAGAAACTGAAACGGGACACGTTATTTAATGAACCTGCTTAATGCATAGTATGAACAAGATAAGGTATAGGTGCTAGGGTTACAGACTCAAAGAAAGCATTTAGATGATATTTAACCTGAATTCTATCGTTCTGTTGTGAGGGGGATCTGTGATAATAGCACAAGGGAATAAAATCTACTTTTTGGCTGGTAGGTACATTTAAATGCCAGCCAGATTTTTTACCGGCCAAAAATGATAAAATCGCATTTTAGTACATCTCCAATCCATGCGTTATTACTACTATATAGTACTCATGCAATTTTCAATAAATATCATAAACAACATAAGGAATATTAGCACCATTTTGAGTGGACTGAAGGAACAAGTCAATGGACTGAAGGAACAAGTCAATAGACTTGATACAGAAGAGACCTGCTGCAGACCGAGTGGTGGTAATGTAATGTAATGTAACAAAATGGTCACTGACCTATTTTGACTGACCATACACATTAAGCATCGGGTATATTGCTGTGCATCGTTACTGCTGCAGCCATGCTGTTTAAGATGTGTTGTAATAGACATCCCTAATTCAGAAAGTTGGCTCCTTGCTTTTTAGGAGTGGCCGAGTAGCCTCCGTGATTTACCTCCCAAAGAGAAAATCTACACACCATTGGTGCTTGGCGGGTGTACATTTAGTTCCAGAAAAAAAAAGTAAAAAAGAGGAATAAGTCCCAAAACTATACAAATATACACCACGGCACGGTGATGTAGTGGTTAACACTGTCGCCTCACAGCTAGGAGAGAGAGCGAGCCGTGCACTGACATTTTGCACCAGGTTGACAGTGATACAGCGAGTGCTCTCTTGACAGAGAGAGAGAGAGTCCCCTCTCTCTCAATGCAGTGCGCTCCGAGACTCACACCGTATGAGCCTCTCTCTCCCTCTCTCTCTTTTTTGAGGAAGTGCCGACTGACCCACAGGGAAAGCGCTTGCGCATTATTTCCATTCGCTCAGTTTTTTTTTTTTTTTTGTCTTTTTCCCCCTCCATTTTCCTCCGATTTTCTCCCATCCCAATGTTAGTCGTATGCCAATTCCCAGTCCCTTCCTGGTCGCTGCGCACTTACCCCCTACAGTCAGATCATCTGGGAGAGTGGAGGCTACCACGTGCTTCCTCCGACACACGTCCAGCCAATCACCGCTTCTTTTCACCTGGCAGCGCGGATTCTCATTGAGAGGGCGTAGCGTGTGGGAGGACCACACTATCCCCCTCACGTCCAATCCGCGCTTAGCAGGCGCCCCGACCGAACTGTAGGAGTCGCTGTTTACAACGACCCGGACCCACCCCGCCAGCTTCTCCCACCCTCTGATACAGCCAATTGTATCAGTGCAGACGGCCAGCCAAGCTGGTGACAACCCCGGAGCTGTGAGCTGGATTCGAACAGGCAAATCCAGCTCAGCTCCGGGGCTGGTGACGAACGCAATCTCTGCTCGGCCACCTAACCGCCCATTCGCTCCGTTTTGATCAAATAAGTTGATTGTGGGCGGGCGTTGGCAGATCAGCGCCTTCCTACAGTACGTAGGATAGCGAGTCAATTCTGAATGGCTTGGTTCAGTGGGGGAGGTTCTTGTCTGAGCTGAACTGAAGAAACGGGACTGGCTAGAGATTTCACATCCAGTCAGTGTTGGTACAGCCCCACATTGCTAGAAAACAATGCAAACCACTGGAAAAGGCCATTTATAAGATAGTAGACCTTTAATTTCTTTGATGGCTCAAATGTATGCTCTAGCCGATTTCGCGTTTGGAGCACAAAGTTCATCATAGATCTAGCCTCTTTATTTTGCTCTCAAAGTGCACCGGATAGATTGTCAGAGGTTCACCCACCACAGTCTGACAAAATCCTGTGGGAAACACCGATAGTCATTGAGCATCCTGATGGCCCGGGGATAGAAGCTCTTTGAGTCTTTCTGTACTGGCCATGAGACTCCGGTAGCGCTTGCCTGACCGCAGCAGTGCAAAAAGGCAGTTGTTTTGGTGACTAGAGTCTTTGACTATTCTCTTAGCCTTGGCCCTGCAACTCTTGGTGTAATAATCATTTCTTAAATTTATATAGCGCCTTTCAGGAAACCCAAGGCACTTAAATGTCCTGGAGAGTGGGAAGCCCACCTCCAATTGTGTGTTCGGCTGATCGGGCCACTCTCTGCAGTCTGCTGCGGTCGTGTCCTGTGCTACTCCCAAACCAGGAGGTGATGTTACCAGTCAGGATGCTCTCTATTGTGCACAAGTAGAAGTTCTTAAGGATCTTGTGACTCACTTTGAACTTTCTTCAAAGGAAGTAGAGGCGCTGCCGTGCCTTCTTCACTACACTGTCTATGTGTGTGGTCCATGTCAAGTCCTCGGATATGTGGACTCCGAGGTACTTAAAATTGTTCACTCTCTCGACCGGTGCTAAATCAAGAGAGATGGATGAGCCAGAAAACTAAATCAGTAGAGCTGAATCGTACTGAATTCCCATGAACTCTGATGAAGCTGAATATAGATTCTGTGATGATGTCATCCTGGCCAGCCCTCTGGCCACTATCAGATACTTTGGGGCGCCATGCCAGTATGTTGTCTTAGTGCACCCCAGACGTACTGAACCGTGGACAAAAGACAATGGAAAAGCATGCCATACCATGCCAGCATGGGTACAACCATAGTAGCTGCTCTGCTCTCCCGACGGATGACGTCAACCAGCGGTTTTGGGAAGGGTTTGACGAGACGGAGCTCTTGAGACGCTTGAGTTTTATGTCCGATTATCACACGTCCTCCTCATAACACAACGAATTCAGGTAAAAAATGTCCCTTTAAGTGATCAGTCCACAATTTGTCAACTCTGAATTTTTCTTTTTTGGGTAGTAATAATAATAATAACTATTTGTATAGCACTTTTCATACAGAAGTTGCAGTTCAAAGTGCTTCACAACAGTAAAAAATAGAGGCATAAGAGAGCATAAAAAAGATAGGATCTAGCATCCCAATAGGCCTTTCTGTTTACAGTTTCATTCAGTAATACAAATAATAAAAATATTTTAAATGATTCAGTTTAATTATTAAATTATAGAATTAAAATAGAACGGACATACAACAGGGTATTTAACATACAACAGAGCAGTGCATCAGTAAGAAGTAATTACAACAGAGCAGTGCTCTCAGCGACTCCTACAGGTCGGTTGGGGACGCCTGCACAGCAGAGACAGGAAATGGCAGGGGTAGTGTGAGCCTCCCACACGTTACACCTCGCCAATGAGAGTCCGCGCTGGCAGGTGAAAAGAAGTGACGGGCTGCCTCCTCTTGTACCGGAGGAGACACGTGATGCAAGGCTTCTATCCTCCCTACAACCGGCCAGTGGGGGGCATATGCGAGCAACGTTCAAGACAGGGGAGGAAAGAATTGGCACATTGGAATTGGGATGGGAGACAAATGGAAAAAGAGAAAAAAAACAGAGCTGTGCTCTTAAAATTACAGAGCATAGGAGGTAGTGAGATACAATTTGCATAGAACAGACACATGAATTTGATAGGAAGTGTATAAAAGTAGGTAGGGTAGAATAGTGCAGGTAAAGTACAATTTGTGTCAGGATATCCCTGAGGTTTCATTTAAAATAGGTTTTAAGCTGTCTTTTGAAGATGTCTAGTAAGTTGGCTTCCCTTATGTTTTGGGGTAGTTTGTTCCATAGTTTTGGGGCATAGTTGATAAAGGCTGCACTACAGATCCTCTTTTGACTTGTTTCTGGGAGCCTCTAGTAGTCCGGCAGCTGATGATCGCAGTGTTCTTGCTGGCCTGTAATTTATTGTGTTGGCGATGTCGCTAGGTCCCTGTCCATTTAGAGCTTTGTATTAGGGATGGGATCGAATATTCAAAAATTCGAATATTCAATCCCATATCTACATTCAATTTTCACGTCAAGATTTTTTTTTTTTTTTAAAGCAAACCATTCTTATTTCATTCCTTTTTATATTTAGAGACAGCCTAATTGATCTAAAAGATACACATGCTAATATATATATATATTTGTTTGTGGTTGGGGGGTCGAATATTCGATCTCAAGAACCAGCGATTTTTGAATAGCTAGAAAGTCCCATCCCTACTTTGTATGTAAGGAGAAGGACCTTGAAGTCATTCTAAATGTTACAGGAAGCCAGTGTAGAGCAGCTAAGACTGGACTAATGTGCTCTCTCCTTTTGGTTCTAGTAAGCAGTTGAGTTTTGGATTAGCTGAAGCCTCTGTGGTTTTCTTAGAGAGACCTGTAAAAAGTGCATTACAGTAGTCTAACCGGCTAGATATTAGGGATGGGCGTGGGTAATCGATTAAAAATCTATCTTAATTTATTAATAATTTTTATGATTATTATTTTAATTTTTTTATAAATTGAGTTTTTATCCCCCTTTTCGAGTAATACACGATCACTCGAGTATAGCATGCGATCAATCGATCTGGATTCTTCTTAAAAATGCCCATCCCTACTAGATATGAATGCATGAATTAGTTTCTCAGCATCAAGGTTAATTCATTTTCTTATGTTAACTCATTCAGCACCAGCCATCATCTCCATCCTTGTAGTCAATGGGCCACGCTTTAAAAGATAGGCATTTTCACTGTGCGTCACAATTTTTGCAGAGCTATATATCGTCCAACATGTAAAAAAAAAAGAGTAAATTGTTTCATGTATACGTTCGCGTGTTATCCCGTGGTGAATATTGTATAGTTTCAGAGTGATCCGGGCTAATTCCTGGAAGCTGCGTTATGGAGCGCTATGTGCATCTTGCGAAAGTCGTTCGCATTGCTTGTCTGAACACCTTATTATTTCCAAATCAAAAAGGTATATAATTAGGTCATTTTGTGATGCTCTGATCATCAGCAACGGCATACGTTTTGAATACTACATCGTTGCGATCGATGTGAAATCATTGTAGGATAGATGTCATATAGTCCTTACCTTTACTATGAGGTATTGCAAAAAGAATATTCCAACATTAAACAGCATTAAACCGGCAACGCTATAGACAACACAGCATTAGCGTTTGTTTTATTATAAAACCAGAGACAAGGGCCGGCTACGTGGCGTAGTGGGCAAGGCGCTCGCCACGGAATCTGGAGACGCTGGGCTCGCCTGTTCGAGCCCAGCGCTCCACATTTGCCTTCAGTTTAGCTGGTCATCCACAGTAATACACATTGGCCGTATTACGGGGAGGGAAACTGAAGGGTGGGGATCGGGCGTTGTGGACAGCGACTCCTACAGGTCGGTTGGTGCGCCTGCGCAGTAGAATCAGGAAGTGTCGGGGGCAGCGTGAGCCTCCCACGCGTTACTCCTCGCCACTGAGAGATCGAGCTGCGCAGGTGAAAAGATGCGACTGCTGTTACCTCAAGTACCGGAGGGGACTTGTGCCATGTATGACTTAGTCCACATTGCAGCCGGCTTGTGGGAGGCAAGAAACAGCGTTCGTGACAGGGGAGGGTTGAATTGGATGATACGAAATTGGGATGGGAGAAAATATAGAAAATGGGAGAAATAGTGGATATATATAAAAAAAAAAAAAAAAAAAAAAAAAAAAAAAAAAAAACAGAGACAAGCGCCTCTCTATATAATTTACACGAGTCTATTCTGGCAGCCCGTTCTGTCGCTCGACATTAAACAGCAGTCTGTTATAATTAAAATCACATTTAACACTTTGATCGCCGGGGTTAAATTCATAATTTACCATCCCTCGCCAGCCCTATTTAACATGGAGAAGTTCCCCTTCTTTGCAGGGCTATAACTTTTTAAATTTGATTGCTAAATTGACATTACTATGGCCCATTCAACGTCCTCCTATATATATTGTTCAGGGTGTAGCAACGTTATACTTTTTCATTCACATATTCATACTAAAATACGGTCTAAAGTATAAGTATGTTTTTATCGTTTTCTGCAGCTTTCTCCAGAACTTGATTTATAGCCCTAAATGCATTATATTGATGATCAAATACAGTTTGGTAGGAATCTGTGCGAGATAAAAAATTTCAAATGGACGTACTTCTAGAAGTTACTACGTATGATCTGATGATGACCGGATGGGGGGGGGGGGGGTCGTTTATAATTCCGTGGGCAACGTTATATCATTCATCTAGTGTGGGTGATATGATCATTAGAGCAGTTAGTATAGAAGACATTAAAAAATAACGCTGAAACTCACCGTAGCTTCCTCTCGCCGTTGGGAGATGAGCGTGGAACAGAATTTTTTCTATTATGGGATGTCGAAATATCCGATCCATTTCCAGGTTGTATAATAGTATATACGTCCAAATCATGTTGTTTATCGAGTTATTGGTAACGGATCACTATCCGTTGTGATCAGCTCGAGTCCTGGGACTATTACCGAGTGATCGGACCCAATTGAAATGAGCACCAGCTTCCACTTCCTGTTTATGCCCTGGGCAATCCGCCGATCGGCCACCAGATGGCGCTCTTGAAACGTTGTAGAGTTGAGAGGGGCTCACCAGTACATCTCATGTCTCCGGGGGAGAAATATGATTTCGATCACAGATTTTTGAAATATTGATATCAAAGACGCTGTCCAGCGGCATCGGCAGAATGAGCATGGCGGGGAAAGACGTGTTTCAGCGTCAACAGCAATTAAAGTGTTAACATGTTAAGAATTTTATGAGCGAACAAATTGTTCGATTGGATTTAATGCTACCTAATGTCATATAAATTAATTTAATCGACTACAGTTGACGGGGGTGGCTTTTTTTGTTATTGGCTGGCCCGTAGTTTTCGATGGCGGTGACGTCATTTGTTGATGGCTTGTTCACAGGGCACGAAATTGGAGCCTGCCACCCACCATTGGCGGGCAGATTTTCGGTTTGGCGAGTGACACTAAGAGGTCTGTCCGCCACATGGCGGGTAACAAAATTAAACTAGTCATGTAAATAATTAAAACTGCGGTGTGTTTTGGTCTTACGACAGTCGCCTTTTAGCAAATCGCAAAAAGCCTGCGATTTGGCATACGTTATACAGCGAGTTTGATTCAAGTTTCTTTCTTGCGTGCCAGTCATGCTTACCAATCAAAAGTGCTGTGCTCTCATTGCTCACCAATCAGAAGTAGCCCAAGGTAGCTACGTATACGCCCAACAACAGCTTGTGAAACGTGACAAACGTCCGTGTGTGAAGACATAAAGCATAGCTCCAGAGTGCTTTGGTCACATTTTGCGAACTAAATCAGTCCCAGCTTTTTCCCCCATGCTGTTTCTATGTGCAGTGTAAATTCCAATGCTTCTAACTAGGGCTGGGCGATATAACGATAATTATCACGATATATTTTAATAATCGATATCGAAAAGAAAGAAATTAAAAAATATATATATATCAATTTTTTTTTTGTGCAACAGGGCAGTTTTAAAACCAGAGACAGTGGACAGACTTGTCTTTCTTGCCTGCAACTTAAAGTAATGGCTTTGCTTGTCCAAATGACAATACTGACCAAATTGAGATAAACTTTTCTCTTGTCCATTTATTTTGTTTGCTTTCTAATTTAAAATACAGTTTGAAACAGTCTGTACACAGTAGGCTATGTGTGCTAGCAGAGCTAGTCTCCAGTCACGAGTCACGGTGCACATGTGCGGTGGTTTGTCCACCAAAAAAGCGCCAAAAGATAGAAAAGAAACTAGCAGAGCCGGAACTGTTCAACTCCCCTGGAGCCACAGCCAGCAGAGAAGCCGGTTTACTTTCGCTTTCAAACCAGCTGCAGCCTGAGAACTGGAGTGTGAGGGGATGTAACACTAAAGATGGCGGCAATGACAAAGAATTGCTGCAAAATAAACATAAATCTGTTGTTAAAAAATAATAATAATAATATATATTTTAAAATACTTAACAATATCGATAATATCGAATATCGAGTGATATTCGATATCGTTATCGCGATATCATTTTTGGCCATATCGCCCAGCCCTACTTCTAACAAGCTTGGCATCCTAGTCATTCATTTCCGCCAGGGGGAAATAACGTTAGCCGCTAGCTAAGCTAAACTAGCCAATCCTGTTCAGACAGAAAACAGCTGAGCGGGGCTCTCTCTCCATCCCTCTCTCTACTTGTTCAATTAAGGAGCCCTTTCTGCGTGCGCGCGGAGAAAATACCAGGGCCCTCATTTATCAACAATGCTTAGAAAGTGTTCTATTTTCGTTCTTAACACTTTGTGCGCCATTCACGTTGTACGACGTGTTTCAAGTTCATGCGAATTCTGCCAATCGACGGTGTACGACGTTATTTTGATCATATTTCATTTTTTCGCCATTGGTATTCATATTTCCCTCACAGAGCCTGGTCTGATGCTGTGGGACTCGGCACAACTCTGCAACGCTTCAATACTGCCACCTGGTGGATGATCGGCGAGTTGCCAAACCGGAAATGGCCGGTTGGATATCGGTGCGTCTCCTAAATGCGTCCGGTCATATCGTTGCAGGACTCTAGCCACACACCGTGGATATGGATCGCTGCCATAACTCAATAATCGACATGATTTGGGCGTGTACTATTATTATACAAACCGGAAATGGATCTACTCGATCCCCATCAAATAACTGGGATCTTTTTGCTCTAGTATCATCGCCCAACGGTAAGAGGAGGCCGACGTTACTTTCAGCCTATTTGTTTATTATTATCCATACAAACTGCTCTGATCTATATATCACCCATACTACATAAAGCATTTAACGACGATCACGGAATTATAAATGACCCCCCCCCCCCCCCCCCCTCCGTTCATCCGTGCATGATCAGTCATAACGTTTAGGACCATGTACAGTCAGTGTCGGCGCCATGGGGGGTCATTCGCGGGCCATGCCCCCCCAGATGGCGCACTGTGCCCCTCCAAACGTCATGGGCAATTGTTATAAAAAAATAAAATAATTAAACATAATTTTTTTTTATTATAGTAAAAGTCTGATGTTTTCCTTTATAAATAGGCTATTTAGCCTATTATTAAACGAAATTAAACAAAAAAAAGTCTTAAAAGAAGTGTATGTTTGAGCGCACGCTGATTGGTGTGTGTGTTTGAATTTGTTATTGCGTTATTGGTCACGTTGAGTTGATGGGTTGGGTAGTCAGAGCGCGACTGCGTGACTTGAGTGAGCGTGAAAAGTACAATAGAGTCAGTGGGTAAAATATAACACTTGGAGACGGACATAAAATGGATATATACGAAAATGGTTGCATGCCATGCATGGTGGGGCAGGGGGGGCACCTAAGGCTTCTTCACGGCCTCCTCCCTGGTGACGGTCCTCCAACATCTAACGCTGAAGAGCTTTCGGTAAGTTAGGCGTCATGAAGACGAAGTCTGGCCAAGAAGCGCCCGGTGCTGCCGCTGCAGGTGCATCTGTCACAGCAGAAGCTAGCGTGGTCTATAATCATAATATGTCATAATAATAATAATGGATAATATAATGGATCGCCTATAAAATTGAGGCAGAGTTTGAAGTTGCAAAAGACCTCACGCGAAAGTGGGACACCGTCCTGAGGAGATTCAGTGCCACGACTCGCCGCCTCCAACTCTTCTCATGGGTAAGTCCTACGACTCATTTTTAATTTTTAAATTTTTTTAATTTTTAATTTAAATTAATTTTTAATTTAAGCCGCCGTGCCCCTTGTTATTATTAATAATACTTTCACTTGTTAATGAATTTAAGCCCAGCCTCGGGCTATTTCATACTGTTTAATTTGTGTGTGTGAGACGCGAGTGTGTTTGTGACGTGAGAGAGAGAAAAAGAGAGAGAGAGACTGTCTTATCCCTTATGCGCACTCATGTTTTGAAATGTGTGTTGGTTTGCGGGAAATTCGTTTTCTGAAGCCTATATTTTATTTATGTATGCCCCCCCGCTGTTACAATATGCCCTCCCGTTAAGTTGGGTCTGGCGCCGACTCTGTGTACAGTTGACATTTTTAATATAGCGTGGATTGGCAACAAAGGGCATTTGATAATATGCATTTATGCCTAGATCTCACGTTCTAGGAATTACTGCAGAAAACGATAAAAACATTTATATTCTAGACGGTATTTTCTTATGAATGTGTGAATGAAAAAGTTAAACGTTCCTACATCCTGAACGATAATCGATGTTGAATGGGCCATAGTAATGTAAATTTAGCAATACAATTTAAAAAGTTATAGCCCTGCAAAGAAGGTGAACATCTCCATAGACTTACAGTACTGGCAGAGAATGGTATAAGATGCTGAAAGTGTGTGGCAGGGAATGTGTTAAAGCGCGGGCTAGCTAGAACAGGATGAAGAACATCCCGGCGCTGAATGAGTTAATTATGTGCTCATTTTAACTAATGCTATGTAAATCCTATATGCAATGCATCTATATCATGTTATTGTAACTTGCTAGTGCTACAATGTTTTATTTTGCATTGTCCCTGACAAATAAAACACATTTTAAATAGGAATGCCCCGATCACGTTTTTCCACCGGTACCGATCACTGATCGTCTTCAGCCATATCGGCCGATAGTTTTTGGTTTTATATAAAAAAAAAATTTAAATACGTATATACTTTTTTATTTATTATTTATAAAATATATATAATTATACTTGTAGTTGTATTCTCTGCGAGACATCGCCACCACACAACAAGTCAAAATGCTCGCCATCTCCACTGTCTGTATACTCTGCTTTGGTCAAATCACATTCAGCATGCCCTCAGCAGGGTATCTGCGGCTCTGCAGATATACCCTACTCCCTCAGCTAGCCCCGTTCGTGACTGCGATGCAAACCGGGGCTCGAATACGCATCGAATCAATGTTATAAGACATTGATATCAGGAGCTATCTGTAGCTACTGCTAGCCGGCTAGATAACGTTAAGACAACGCCTCAGTGAATTATTTACCGTAGTTTAATGGGACATTTCGTTTTTAACAGTGAGCTAACGTGAGCTAACGGAGGTATCAACATGCACTACTAGACTATTGCTGGAGCATTTGTTGATATCAGGAGCTATCAGTAGCTAGCCGGCTAGATACAGTTACTAAAAGTGAATAGTTGACTGGGTAATTTTGTTTAAACGGTAACGATAGCTAGGTAGCTAACGTTAGCTCACGGTCCCATGCACTAGACTAGAGCAGACTATTGCCTGAGGCAATAGGAGCCTCCTCTGTGTTTACACGGGTAAGGGAGGGGCTGAGGGAGGAGGAGGAGCGGCAGTTTGCAGCTCTGTGTGTCTGAGACAGAATGAGTCAGCGAGTGAGATCTCCGCTAAGAATTGGATCATGTTTTTCGATCGGTTTTCACGATCGGCGAAAATAAAGCATTATCGGAATTCACCAATCTCATATTTATACTGAATATCGGCCAATACCGATCGCTGGCCGATCGGGGCATCCCTAATTTTAAAAATGGAGCATATCTTCAACCCTTTTCAACATCAATGGCAGTGTGAAAGGTAGGCTGAGATCTACCAAGAGACATACACTTTATACACAAGATGTCTTAACTCATTCCCTGCCAACGAGTTTACTCATTATTGGGAGCAGACACTTGAACGCCAACAACGAGTATACACGTTATTTGATAGTTTTTCCTTTTATTCGATATTTCTATTCATTATTCATCCAGGGACCTTGGTGTTACCATAGGGAATGAGTCTGAGGTCGCCAAAGTGCAATACCGGCCGCATCCAGCTAGACGGCGGTATCAAGCACCCTTTGTAACCTTGTATCTTGGCCTGTGGAACGGCCAAATGTCTCCTGTTCTACTTTTCCTTGTCGGGCGAGGCGAGCGGTTCTCCCGGTTCCATTGAAACGCGCCAAATATCCCCGATCCATATGTTGTGGTGGATTATGCCGTGGACCAAATGGACATTGGATGTACCAGATGGCGATCAAACAATTGGAATATTATTTTTGGAATGCTCTTGATCACAGGTACATTTTAGCTTGATCCTGCAATGTTTGTATACCAATCGGGCTGAAAAGCGTTTTTAGTGTTCAATACACGAATGCCGTTACTGACAATCAAATAATCAGAAACGACCCCCCCCTTTCATGCATTCATGATGGAACATAATACCTATGATATAGATTTGATTTCGGAATAATAGTGTGTACAGGCAAGAAACGGCAACGTCTATAGTGGAATTGACGTATACGGCTATAACTCAGCATTTCGGGAATTACCCTAGACTGCTCTAAAACCATACTTATATTCACCACGGTATAACACGGGAATGTATGGATGGAAAAATTCATTGTTTTTCACATATTGAACGATAGATAGGTGATGTCAAATGGGCCATAGTATTGTATCCATAGCTATAATATAGAATATAGTTATAGCTCTACAAACAAGGTGACGCACTCCTAACTTTTTTTTTTTTTATTATCTTTTCCCCCCTCCTTTTTCCGATTTTTCTCCCATCCCACTGTTAGTCGTTATGCCAATTCCCAACCCCCTTCCTGGTTGTTGCGCACTTTCCCCTACTGTTGGTCCGAGAGGCCGGAGACTGTCACATGTTTTCCTCCGACGCATGTGCAGCCAGCCGGCAGCCAGCCTGGCAGCGCAGATTCTCACTGGGAGAGTGTAACGTGTGGGAGGCCGCACTACCGCTCTCCAGATCCTACCCTCGCTGAGCAGGCGCCCCGACCGAACTGTAGGGGTCGCTGTCCACAAGGCCCAGGACCCACCCGCCAGCTTTCCCCACCCCCTAATACTGCCAATTGTATTAGTGTGAACGGCCAGCCAAGCTGGTGACAACGCCGGGAGCTGGGCTCGAACCCAGCATCTCCGGCGTTGGTGACGAACGCAATGTCCGCTACACCACCTGACCACCCCACTCCTAACTTTTAAAGCGTGGCACTGCTAGAGCGGGGCCCGACTAATTCCCAGTGGTGAGAAGTCAACATTAGACTGGTCTGGTCCTTTATAAGAATGTCTTTAGTTTGAGGACGGCTCTAGAATGCTGTATATACCATATATATATAATATGTATTCTTACCGTATATATACACTGATCCACCTGTCTGTACATACTCACTGGCACATTAACCTTTACATATCTGTAGATACTATATCTATACATATTCCTTACCTACCCTTACTAGTTACATTGCAGGCCAGTATGACTACTGTATCACTGTACATATTGGTATTAGAATCTGCACATACATCCGATTAGCACTACACCCAGTAGTACTAATTTATATATTTTATACCCAGTTTAATCCATTGTATATTACTATTGCACTTTACCGTTACATTTGCACTCTGGTTGGATGCCAAACCATTTCGTTGTACCAATCTAGAATATAGTACCTGTGAAGGGGAGAAGGGCAGGATCTTGACCGGAGTGCTCTTGGGAGTCATGGAGTTACTGGGCGAGTCGGGAGACAGGGTGATGCGCCTGCGGCTCCGCCTGTTGAGGATGGAGGGCGGCGTGACGCCCCCGGGGGAGATGGGGATGAGCTCTCCCTTGTTGCCCTTGCTGAGCTCCTGCAGCGTGCTGCCCTCCAGACGGAACTGGTGGTGCCGCTCCGGGCTCTGGCTGTCCTCCGGCAGGTCGAAGGCTGCCAGGTTGCACCAGACGTCGAGGTCCTGACGGGGAGAGAAGTGGCGCCGTGATTCAGTTGAACAACAATTGCGAAAGGCAAAGATTTTAATAATATCTTGACCTCTTTAAGCCATATTCTCCGAAAATTCGCCTTAAAGTACATACCCAAGTAAATGGAAGATAGCTCCACTTCTACAAGGGCTATTTGCATGTTCTTGGTATCTAGGGACATCTATGGACCTAGGGGTGGACGGTATGGTCTAAAATTTATATCACGGTATAATTTGAAGCATAGACGGTAACGGTATATATCACGGTATCAGTGTTTCTGTTAGAATAATTTTTTTTGCCTGATAGGCAGGCTATATAAAGAACGACATCCTCAAGGCATGTAGATTTATAATATTTTAACTTAAAACTAGGCTACTTTTGCGTATACAGTCATTATATTCCAAATAAAATAAGTCCCGAGTCGAGACTCAGTGCTGCTCCCAACAATCCCAATAGTATGCAACTGCAGAGCCGCAGAGTAGGGGCGCTTTCAGGTCCGGTCACAGGCCCGCTCAACAGCGCCCCCCACCCAACGGCTGAATTGCCAATGGCTGAATTGGAGTATTGCACTGTGCAATACACAGTGCAATACTCCAATTCAGCCATTGGCAATTCAGCCGTTGGGTGGGGGGGCGCTGTTGAGCGGGCCTGTGACCGGACCTGAAAGCGCCCCCTACTCTGCGGCTCTGCAGCTGCTTCTCGCAAAATTCAGCATCCAGCTCGCGCTGCCCAGCCGTCAGAACACTACACACATATAATGTTCACAGCAAACTGTAGTTGATCACCAGGTATGTTTTATTAACGTAGAATAATTCATATAAGAAAAACGATAAATCTCTTACCTTTCTCCACTGGTTAAAAATGCCAGGAACTGAAATTGAAACTTGCTGTGCGCCACATGATATGTGTTTATTATGAAATGACAATTGCGTGTTGACACGCCCACTGCGCGAAGCCTCCTAAATAACTTTTACCAGTTTGCACATATCTATTATCGATGACTAATTCTATCTATTTTTAGGGGCAAATGCGGAGTGAAATAGTCACGCTGTGGTTACATGACGTCATTGCTATTTTAGAGCTGCTCTACCGGTTACAAGGTATAGTCAAAATTCATACCGTAGAGCAAATTCATACCGTTTATTTATACCGTCCACCCCTAATGGACCCCAGGGAATGTATTCCCAGTGTCAGAAATATTGTGTCTGTTACTATGCTCGAGTAAATTGTAATGATGATGACCCCCCCCCCCCATCATTGATGGTGAATAACACCATGCTAACATTGACCAAAAGTGAAAAGTTGCCACTGAGCTCATTCAGCACCTTATTGAGATCAAGTGTACTAAAAATCTAATGAATAAAGGGCAGATGATTTACAGGGTTTTTTGTAGATAGTATACAGTACTGAATTTTGCCATCCGGACACATGCAATTTGAAATATGAATATAGAATATGTGGCCTATAAATGACCTTATTATGGCCACGTCATAAATCGATGGATCGGCCCAAATCTCCTCTTTCCAATGGCAGAGGTAAATCTGGATTTAGTACCACCAGGCGCTCATTACAGGGCAGCAAAGACTGAATTAAAACTTCCGCCATTTTTTTACCGGATTGCAGTAGACGTTCACAGAATAGTAAAGAAACAATATACGTTGTATTTTATGGCAATAACATTGAGGTTTGTTCGACCCGTGAGATATGACGATTTTCACGTCAATCAATATTTGTATAAGAAAAATGGTTAGACTACGTTTGTATGCGGCTGGTGTGAGCTGGGTAGTGTAGTTTTATGAAATTCCGATATCCATCAAAAGCCCCGGGTCTCCACTCTTTCTTAGGACTACAATGGTTTCATGACGGCATCATGTCCTTGCATCTAAATGATCCGGTTTCCGGTGCAATGCGCAGAGATTTTTTATGAGCTCATATTTCACTAATAACACTTAAGTTAACATCATTGGTAACCAAACATAGTGCTGAAAATATACACTTTGACTGCCGTTTTGATAGGGTTAGTGTCTTTACTCTAAAATGCGACATCCCTTAATACGGAATGTATTGATCGATTTGTGATGTGAAATAAATCTCTGCCCAGTACCAGGTCGAGCTGGCTTAAAAGGTTAAAGGGGAACTATCTTACTATTTCTTTCACTATTTGGGCAATTTTACACAATTCCTGTGAGGCTATGGAACACATCTGTAAGGTTCTTTTTTTTAATGTATTGTTTTGTATTTCTAATCAAGTACTGTAGAGCAGCAGTTTCTGCCCTTCAAGATTCCAAGCTGTTTTTGGCTGGGCTCCGCCCATACTCGCAATGTGCTTTGAGTGACAGTCACCCACTGCACTGCAATGCACTGGAAGATACCTTTTGGGGGAGAGAGATAGAGAGGGACTAATTAATTTCGCCGCAGGGGGCATAATCCCACGGGATAAATGCATTGGTAACTGGTTTCAAATGACAATATATACCCTGTAAATATTATGGCACGGATCGGAATACGCGTGGGAGCGTGCGCTATGATATTTTGCAACAGGTTGACGTGACACAGTGAGTGCTGATACTACGAGAGAGCGAGAGAGAACGAGTGAGAGAGATAGAGGGAGAGATCGCTCCGAGACGAGTCGCACCGTATGAGAGCCTCTCTCTCCCTCTCTCTCTTTTGAGGAAGTGTCAGTGACAGGGAAACCGCTTCCGCATTATTCCCACTCGCTCCGTTGTTGAGCGAATTGTTGATTGTGGGCGGTGGCTACAACCACAGAAGGAGCTACGGTATGCAGATCAGAATTCTTACACGTCACAGATACGCAAAATTCTGAATGGCTTGGTTCAGTGGGGGAGGTTCTTGTCTGAGCTGAACTGAAGAAACGGGACTAGCTAGAGATTTCACATCTAGTCAGTGTTGGTACAGCCCCACATTGCTAGAAAACAATGCAAATCACTGGAAAAAGCCATTTATAAGATAGTTCCCCTTTAACTCATTGGACGCCAGACCTGATGATAGTCGGGTTAACCTGCCGACCGTTCAGCGCCAATCACGAGTATAGTCGGGTTTTAATCGTTATTTATTTTATTAGCGATATCCATTCATTTTCATCCATTCAGCCTGATGTTATCGTTGGGAATGGGTCCGAGCTCGCAAAAGGGCAAACACCGTCCCCTACGCCTTCCGGCTGGTATTGCACTCCACTGGGAATGGTATAGTTTTTTTTCTGGGACGATCCAAGCCGTGCAGGCGTGGTTTAAATAATCAGGCGAGGTAACCTGATTTCAACGATACATCTGCAATTCTGTTGAACGTGGCACGGACCTCCGCGCCCAGTACTTCAAATGGCGATCAGATAATTGGATTATTTCTTTTGCATTACATCAGATACAAGGTAAGAACATTATATATAAATTTGATCGTTGATCTGATATGTATTTCTACCCGATCGACGCTGTGTCTGTGTGGATGTGTGGCTGTTTTCCGTTGGGTGGGGGAAGGGAAGCGGCGCGCCGGTCTAAACAACATTGCATGCGTGCACGAGGAAGGATAATAATTATGTTCTAGCGTTGATTTCAGGAAGATTCGATAATCAGCCGAAAAATTACAACGTGTTTTGTGTATTCCACTAAAGGGCTATTATCGCGTCTCTCTGAAATTACTAGAAATCACCAAAACTATACTCTTATTTAAAACGGTATAAAACGAAAATGTACAGATGAAAAAACAATCAATTTTGTACATGTTGACTGAAAGCAACTCACTGATAATCGACGAGTGTATTAGACCCATAGCCATAATTTAAGATATATTTTAAGCACTCGCAAATCTCCCACTCCTCCCATTGATTAAAGCGGTGGCGCTCTAGCGCTCTCTGGCACACTTAAGTGTGGCGGTCAATGAGTTAAAACCTTGTTCACTGAGTCAGTTCAACCGATTTTGAAAAGTGTATACAAATGTGACGGGACTGCAATAAGTGAATGTATGCCAACAACACCATGTTTACTACAGATAGTTGACCGCATTATATTAGGTTCAGATTCCAATTTTATAGATCAACATGGTTCAGTTGGAGTGACTATAACCAGATTTATAGATCAACATTGAGGTTTCTTTTTTTCTACAAATCATAACTAATGGCTGCAGAACTGAAGAACTACTAGGAATGTCTCCCTCTTAACCACCAAAACCTTCAGATTTGATTGCCTATACTTATGTCTTTCTTCTATTAACCTGCCAATACCTGTACCTTCCCTCCCCCATGGTGCTATGACATCCAAACTTCCCCAAGGAGATGAATAAAGGAATATCTTAATTTATAATATTCTTTTCAAATTGGGATAACCAATAACACGGTAATAACATTTGAAGAGAACCACTCCTCTCAAAATATATTTCATAATGTATGCTTTACCCCGTCTACCATATCCATCACTTCCTTCAGCGCTGGCCCTGTGGGAGAGAGAAACCCAGAGCTGTCCACCACCCAGCTGGTCGAAGAGCTTTCACCCGAGGCCTCCGACTCCATCTTGATGGTCGAAGAGCTTTCACCCGAGGCCTCCGACTCCATCTTGATGGTCGAAGAGCTTTCACCCGAGGCCTCCGACTCCATCTTGAGGGTCACCGAGGCCTCAGACTCCATCTTGATGGTCACCGAGGCCTCCGACTTGATGGTCGGTGGTGTTTGGACAGAGGCAGGCTTTGAAGCATCCGCCTCCCTTAGTGCACCTTTTTTGGCGGCTGAAGTACAAGGTTCCTGCAAGAAGTGGCATATGACAGAAATCTACCAAGGACATTCAAATAATGAACACAGTTCCTGTAAATGCAATGTGTGCGAGGCCTGTAGACATGCTTTCAATTATATTAAAGATATCCATTGAATAATCTAAGCTTAAAACTGTTATTGTAATATATAGAAAATATAACAAGAGTAAAAATAAAGTGTTTGTCCTCTTACTGGTTGAGACATTTTCTGCCCCGAATCCCTGTCCACACCATCTTCATAGTAATGGGACATCTATGAAATCAGATAAGAGGATCACATTCTCCATCATTCTATAGACCTTTTCTGTTGCTATTCCATTGCTAGAGGAACAGCTTTGGCCACCGTTTATTTCCCATCAGCAACTGTATTAACAAATATTGCAACAGGAAATACAAAGCGGACCCATTTAGAATGTATATGCTGTCAAGTTGGAAAAGATCTATTGAATTGATGGCTGTTCACGGAATGTTTGTGCAGTCATCTCTCTTCCAATGTGGCCATCTGTAACTATTGGTAACTACCACTGAATGCCGGTAGAGTAGGTAAATGATAGGAAAAGCACTATTTTACTGTTCCACTGTGACGACACATTATCCAGTAATAGTTAAAATGATTACATTTTTGTCAACACAAAGCAACTGACTTAGAAACGGTTGTCTCATCAAACATTGAGGATAAAAAAGAGCATTTCAAACATTCCATGAACACCCTCTATTAATTTTTACAGATCAATACATTGTGTAACTATGCAGACATAATCACTGAATAAAAGCCCACCTGCAGATCCTTGTTAGCGCGCGCCAATAACTCCTTGTGTTCATTTGGTCTGAAGCCAGTCACAGCAGCATAGAAACCCATCTCCACCTTGCGTTTGATGGTAGAATTCCAGTGATTCTTCACAGCGTTATCGGTCCTATAAGGAATTTATATAACAACGTGAACCAGGGTTAGGAATGAAAAAAAAATGTGGGGGGGGGGGCTTTTTTGCGCCCCTTAATTGATTTTCGGGGGCTTTTTTTGTATTTCGGGGGCACTGAACTTTTATGATGAAAAAAGTTATTAAACATCCTTATCATTTAAAAAATACAACTCAATTAATGACCTCATTTTTGGCTGCAGCTGTCCTGGTGGTGCAAAGCACTGTATTTCTTTACAGTCTTTGTCCCGCCGACAAAAACATCCACGCAAACTGCTCCTTGCACACTGCCAGCCAGGCAGATTTTTTACCAGCCAAAAATTCTAAAACTAATCTATAGAAAGATGTCAGTACATTTCAGGTAGATAAGGTATTACGTTCAAGTAGATAAAGAATACACACTTAAATAAGAGGCCAGAGAAACATTTTAAGCAAATTGTTTTAATATATTGATTGATGATTGATTAATCAATACAAGTCAATCTTAAGCTTAAATTGTAACCTAACCTAATCATCAAGACTCCTCACTCTAGCCTCTTTGCAGGATTTAACAGAACATAATAAAATGTGAAGGTTTTGTAAACCTAACTTAAACCTCCTCAATCATGTCCTCATCAGAGTCCACAATCTCATTGATTTACTACCGATGACTGTGGTGTTATGTTAATGTGTGTGCGTTATACGACAGAGTATACAGGCCACCGTACTCGGGGTCAAGGGGTAGGTACAGGAGGGGCGAGAGACACACCTGTGTGATGTTAAGCTAATAAAGGATACTCACACTCACAACCACAGCAGAGGACTCGCGTATTTGTACTGTGAAGTAACACGACAATGACAAACGTGTTGTTTCTGTTTTTCTTTTTGACATACTTGCAGCACACGGAACAAGTTAACAACTCACCACTGTCTACAGCCCCCGCATGATACTGTAGCCTAGCCAGTCTCTTGAAACTATCTTCAAACTTCCACTGCTGTGGAAACTCTCTTTTGTCAGGTGGTCCAGCTCATCCTTTTCGTCTGAGAAAGCCATGTGGGTTTTCTTTTTAGCGGCCGGCTTACTCCTTCCATATGGTGCCACATATTTATAACCCATTAACATTATTAAGCTAACGTTAGCTAATCGGGCGTAACGTTACAGTGCAAGCAGTGTAAACAAGGAGATTGACACGCGAGGAGAGATTGAGGGCTGCAAAAAAGGCGACTGTCCTTTATTTTACATGACTATTTTGTTCAAATCCGCCCGCCATTGGCGCTTTGCGGGTGCTTATTTTGTTCCCCGTATATATAATTGGTAAACTGTCAGGGGCTTTTTTTTGCCCCCCCTTAACTGATTTGAGGGCATTTGGTCCATTTTTGAGGGCATTTTGCCCCAAGCCCCCGTTAATTTCGAACCCTGACGTGAACTCTTGTGCCATCGTGAGAATAAGCTCATGTTGTTTCCGTAAAAATCTCCCATTGGTTTGAAATTCAGTTCAACCCTATAGATATGAAAGAGCCTCTGAGCTGTGTATTCTTGAGCCCTATAGGTTGGATGTTAAGCTACCTTCCAGGGAGCAGCTTGGCCATCTCTGCCCAGCGGTTTCCCAGCGTGCAGTGGGCCTTGTAGATGACGAGGTCCTCCTCGGCCGTCCAGGAGGACTTCTTCACGTCGGGGTTGAGGTGGTTGTGCCAACGCTCCCTGCACTGTTTGCCCAGCCGACCCTTCAGATGCTTGGCTACCATGGCCCACTGTTTGTTCCCATAAAGGCCCACAAGCTCTATGACCTGAGAGGAGAAAAGCAGTAAATATGCATCTGACATTTTCTGAGCACTGAGCCCAGTTCAGTTACACCTGGCGGTTATCACTGACACAGAGTAGCTTTATCAATGGAAGATGCTGTGTTATATATGCTATGTTAATATATTTTATTTTGCCCATCACTCCATTTAGTGGCCTATACTGATTATCAGGCCAATACAGGGCATAATGCATCTGAATTTCCCGATATCAGAATCCGATATCAACAGCCATGTCAGAAATGAAAACAAATCGACTTTTGGCACAAAGAAGCATATTCGATCTCTCCAATGGAGACATGAGATATCATCTCAAACTCTCAATCATCTTTGTCAAAGTATCCCAAACTAACGATCCAGTCATTCATCAATGTATGTATATGCAGTCATTCATCAATGTATGTATATTAGGGCTGTCTTAAATACTTCGAAGCTTCATTCGATGGGCATGGGATTCGAATATGAAAATAAATTTGGATTATTAAATAATTTTTTTTTGTGTGCAAAATCAACTCTTCCTCTCTTACTATAACAAGCAATGCTGTTTGTTATTTAAGATGATGTCGGACTCGGCACTGACAGATGTGTTCATTGTGCTGCTTTTATAAAGCCTCAAATGACAGCGTACAATATTTCATGAAAGCAAAGTGTTTAGTTTGTCTAAGATTTAAAAAGGTTTAAACTTTACAGCACTGACAAAGTTGAACAAAGTGCTGTACAAGTCCCACAGCATACAAAAAAAATTAAAAAATTGTATAGTTAAAATCTAATCCTGGCCCTGAAGCTTCGAATTCCAAAAGAAAATCGAAGGTCAGCCCTAATGTATGCAGTCATTCATCAATGTATGTACTATATGCAGTCATTCATCAATGTATGTATTATATGCAGTCATTCATCCATGTATGTATATGCAGTTATTCATCTATGTTGTGGTTAGGTGGCTTCTTCAGGGGGGCTCTCCCGACACAGGGACAGGTGGTGAAAACACAGACGAGAAATCTCGTTGTTGGCCGCCATGCGTTGTGTGCAAACTAGAAATCTCGTTATTTAATCGTTATTTCTTTTATTAGCAATATCCATTCATTTTTCATCCATCCAGCCTCACGTTATCATTGGGACTGTCTCTGAGCTCGAAAAGGGCAAATACTGCCCCCTATCGTCTCCCGGATGGTATCGCACCCATTGGAATGGACTCAATGGAAATGCACGAGGAAAAAAAACTCCGGATTCCACATTTTACTTCTCAGGCATATTGTAACCGGAGACTATTGCATTCATTGAGGCAACCGAAAGCAGCGTGGATTATCTGATTCGAGGTCTAACGTTGGATCAATAAACGCGATCGATATTTGGAATGGCGATCAGTAAGGAATCTATTTTACCAGTTTTGGGGCAATCAGATGTTTTTTTTTCACATATTTCACAACGTGTGTGTGTGTGGCTGTGTGTGCGTGTATGACATTAGCGCTGACCAGGTCATGGATAATCGATTTTTCATAAGTACACATATACTATCGATAATCTAGCGTTTATTTGAAAACGATTCATAAATAGGCCGAAAAATGACAACGTGTTTTGTGCATTCCAGTAAATGGCTATTTTCGCGGATTTTTCTGGAATCACTAGAAATCTTCAAAACTATACTCGTATTCAAAACAGTATAAAACGGAAATGTACTGATGAAAAAACAATCCGTTTCGTACATGTTGACTGCAAGCAAGTCATTGATAAGCGACAGGCGTATTAGACACATAGCCATAATTTAAGATAGTTTATGCGTTCGCAAATGTGCTCGCCCTCTCATTGACTAGAGTGGTGGCATACAAGCGATAAATAGCGCACGCCCTGTCGGCACACAATGTGTTAAAGAGCGGTGGCAAGATGCTACAAGCCAAACGCAGACAGAACACCCTCATGACAGAATAAGCTCTCCTTGTGTGTGTATGTGGGGGGGGATGGCAGATTTAACCTGTGCGTGTGCGCAGCCACACCTGCTTCCGGGTCTAATTAGCTTGTCCCTGGGCAGGTGCGACTGCTTAAACCAGCATTCGACCACACCACTTAAGTGTATGAAAGAAACGGATCGGAGCTTTCAGACTCTGAATAACTATCTGCAGTGGAAAGGTGGTGCATCAAACACAACACACTACAGACCAAAGACCAACCTTCTCATCCTCTTCTTTGGTCCAAGGCCCTTTGACCAGATCTGGATCCAGGACTTTAAACCAGCGGTGCTGACACTGGTGTTCAGTGTGATTCTGGACAAAATAACACACAATCACTAAGTGATAGAAGCCGGAGACACATCAATAGGGAGGTGTAGTCTGACGTCACTGGTTGTTCCACCCGTATAGGGATTCATCATTGGGAAAATGGATTATCGGCTATTGTAACAATTCTGCCGCATGGAAATTGAAAAGCTTCCATTTTTGCACAAAATGAGTTCCCTTCTACCACTAACATTGTTGTTTAAGCATTTTTGGTTGAAATAAGGTAGTTATAAGGTTTTTAATTTGTCATTAAACCTACATTTACCGGCAGCTAGGTGGTGTAGTGGGCAAGGCGCTCGCCACCAATGCAGGAGACGCTGGGTTCGAGCCCAGCTCTCCGCATTGCTATCAGCTTGGCTGGTCGTTCATACTAACACAATTGGCAGTGTTAGGGGTGGGAAAGCTGATGGGTGGGTCCTGGTCGTTGTAAACAGCGACTCCTACAGTTTGGTCGGGGCGCCTGCTCAGCGAGGATAGGATCTAAGGGGGGGTAGTGTGATCCTTCCACACGTTACACCTTCTTAGTGAGAGTCCGCGCTGCCAGGTGAAAAGAAGCGGTTGATTGGCTACACGTGTGTTGGAGGAAGCACGTGATAGCCTCCACTCTCCCAGACCGACTGTGGGGGGTAGGTGCGCAGCGACCAGGAAGGGGATTGGGAATTGGCATAACGACTAACATTGGGATGGGAGAAAAACTGAGGAAAAAGGAGGGGGGAAAAGATTAAAAAAAAAAAAAAAAAAAAAACAGTACGGCAGGACAATGCCTATCGTTCAGAACTTGTCGCCTAATACACGTCACGGCCAGCTGATACCAAGCTAGCTAGCTAGCTAGCTAACGTTACCTAGCTAAACGTAAGCAATGTCTACTGTCGTGAACCATTTTAAATCAGGGCATGTAGAGGAGTTTCGGGAACGAGTTAAAATGTGCAGGCCCTCTTCTCAGACCCGTTACTGGTTACACTCTTAGACTTATCACACCGGCCAGGCTCCGTGCCGGTTCCCGAACGTAATCTCGAACCGGCAGGTGTGTTCACACCGGGAATAATTGGTTCGGAACATGAAAAATCGGTGCTCAGTGTTTTCTTAGAGGGCCGAACTAAAGCATCCGTCATGTTCCGAACAAATTATTCCCGGTGTGAACACGCCGGCCGGTTCGAGATTACGTTCGGGAACCGGCTCCGGCACGGAGACAGCCGGTGTGAAAGGCCTATCTGAGGCAAAGCACTGCACGCATCATGCCGGCTAGCAAGCTAGCTAGCTACACGTCACGGCCAGCTGATACCACGCTAGCTAACTAACATTAACGTTACCTAGCTAAACATACTAGACGTTAGCAATGTCTACTGTCGTGTCCATAAGTTCCCTGGCAGAATACTTTGTTTGTGAGGAGAAAAGTATACAAAGAGGAGAGAACCATTTTAAATAACGTTATAAACTATACACAATATGTACAACGAAACAATGATTTACATTAGTATTTACAGTGATTTAATATGCAGCGAAATAACGCTATAAAATATAAATATGATAACGTAGTTGTTGCTTTTAAAAATGGTGGTTGGCTTTAGAGATTAATGGTTATGATCAACAGAGATACTAGCCACAAATTCAGGGTCAGTTATTTTCCCATTGTACGAATTGTAAGGGAAATCTGATCCTAGGTCTGAGACTAAAGTCAGGAGTCTACGCTGTGGTGATGTCAGTCAGCAGCGCCAAATCGCAGTGTAGTTTCTCAGTGAATTTGCTACCTTTACGATTAATTGCGAATATTTTCATGTTGAGCTATAGATTATGGATGAATATGCACACAGAAAGATACACCATGCAAATGTTTATGCTTTATTTGTTTTAAACTAGACGATTTAGAAATGGGCAATGGGGAAATACATTGCATTGGACAGAGGGTGGAAGACGGAAAAACGGCAATGACGTAACCACTACACCGCCCTATAGAGCCTATACTACTTGAAAAGGCAACTAAGCTTGTTGCCACCAAGTGATAATAACAGCAGGACTCACCGGTATTAAGCTGGCGATGCACTTCCAATCGTTCGGTCCCACGTTTTGGACCAGAGCCTTCAGGTTGTCATCCTACAAAAGAAGTTAGTCAACAGATTTTATTTGTCTGTCTCTCTCTATTCAATGGCGACTGCTGACAACGTGAGAGGCAGTTCACCGCTCATAATGAAATGAGAAAATCAGTGACATGTTCGGACACCGACCTCATCTTGTGTCCATTTCACCTTCACTTTCCCACAGTCTTTTTGTTCTGCCACATCAGAGTCGGTGTCCTGAGACATGGCCTCCTCGCCGCCATCCTCTCTGAAACCAGCAGTTGGTTATGAGTTAGACTTGAATGAACAACAATGCTGATTTTTTATATCAGAAACTAGCAAGTCCTTCTGCAGTATATAGGCCTACCTATTTATACACATGCATATAACCCATGACTGTTTAATAGCATGCATGTAGAATAATGCTGTATACACTATATATATGTTTTCTGTCTGTACATACTTGCATATAATCCTTTTTTACTATACATCCCTTACCTACTCTTACTAGTTATGCTGCTGGTCAGTATGACTTACTACCATAGTGTATTTATATCTGTATCACTGTACATAATAATAATACTCTGTACATTACAATACAACAATTGTGTGTATTGAGCTGTACTGTATTGTACCCATTCTGCAATCTGTTAAAGTTTTCAATCACATACATCTGATTAACACCATGACTCAGTACATTTAGTAATTTAGCTGAAAGGTTTTATCCAAAGTGACTTAACTTACAAGTTCTGTACAAGTCAGCAGCAGGAAGGGTACAACTCTATCAGCTAAGTAACAATGTTCATCAAAGTGTTGAAACGTGAGTGCTAGTGTTGAGTGCATAGTAGTAGTAGAGACATGTTAGGAAGAGTGCATGATGGTAGACTTGGTAGTACTCATTTATACATTTTATATCCAGTTGAATCCCATGTACATTGTATATTGCACATTACTGTTACATTACATTAGCACTCGGGTTAGATGCCAAACTTATTTTCGTTGTACTGTACTTGTGCTGTATAATGACAATACATATAATCTAATATAATGGTAGTTTAGGCGTCCCGCTCTTTATTGTGATGCAAGGCTAACTCGTTCCCCAGGTTGGTTTGTGTCCCAGGCTGGCTGACTTTAGCATTTAGGCCTCTATGTCCGGCTTTTTCATTCAACATTCTGGATGGATTGCAAACTCTTGACGAGACTGCTGTGCGTTATGATCATAGACAGCACCGAAACAATAGAACGTCATCATAACCCACTTTAATTGTAAAGTTATTCGCTGGCGTAGAAATGTTCCCTGAAAAGAGCGGCAGATAAGATGGGGAACAACACCAGTCGACGTGCGAAACGTGCAGCTTTGTTAAAAGAGGTGGACGCCCGTGGCAATGAAATCCCCGAAGCAGGTTGTTCATTTGAAATTAGCCCAATATAAAGTTGTTAACTTTAACCCTTTTGATTTTGCACAGATGGACTTACCCGCGCGTCCACCAGGACATTCCAATGTTCCAATTCCAATGTTTTGGTTGTTTGTGATCAGGCAGCAACTCGTATCATTGATTTTGCAAGTCGCGGACATATAACATTACCTAAACTATGTAATGTAATGCAGATTGTCGATTTGTATAAACGTAAACTTAATTTCCACTGTGTCAAATGCGAACAGGAACTGAGCGGTCTGACATGTCGGCCAGCTGTGCAGTTTGTGTCCGCGCTCCAGCGTTTCTATCTCGCGCGCTAATTTTTCTCATAGAAACCGAGTGACGTAACTGCGCCCTGGACGTGTGCGCAGCGTATCAACATCTTCTTCTTCTTCAATGGGTTTAATGGCGGGTCGCGACCACAAAAGGCGCATACCGCCACATACTGTACAATCCATTTTACAATGTCTTCTTCTTCTTCTTTGGAATTAATGGCGGGTCGCAATCACAAAAAGGCGCATACCACCACCTACTGTACATCCCAGCAACTGGCCGGATAAGCAAGACCCGAACGTATCAACATGATCGGAGACGACTTTGTTATGATGAATCTCTGAATGAATGAATGAATGAATGAATGAATGAATGAATGAAAACTTTATTTAACAGATTGCAGAATGGGTACAATACAGTACGGCTCAATACATATAATTGTTAAGGGGATTCAGACCAGAGAAAGACGTTTGTCTTGTTTACATCAGGGTCCCCCATTTTCAATTCATAGTGACATTTATGACATACACAACATACATATATCTAGCGATATATTATCTACTATATATACATCAATATTAATATAATTTTAATTAACATTAGTTTTAGTTGGAGAGTTGGTTAAAAGCAAATACATGCGTGACATATTCCCTCATTAATACATGGCATATCCCCTATGAGACGATAGATGGCGGTGTTTAACTCCGAGACTGACCCCCCCTAACTGGGGTGCAGTCCGATTTCGGCAAAAGTTAAAAAAAACAAAAAAAAATCACGCAGTACAACACCTGTTACACCACCACAGGAGACTGATGACGTTTGCACTGCAGCTTCCAGAGATTAGATAAAGCACCTACACCTGGGGTGCAAACGTAGGCCTTCAATCAGCCAGCCAGGGAACATGGAGAAGGACATTGCCGTTTCAGGTAAGATTTACATGATTTGGACACGTTTAGATTGAAATAAAAAAACAAACTGATAAGTGATCAGATGTGATTGCCTTTTACCTAATTTTCTTCTTAGATGTGAGCAGCTTTGACTGTCCGTCTCCATCAGAGTTTGACAGGAACTTCTTTGGGGACCAGACTTCTCTGTCACTGGAGCAACAACAGTCCATCTCCTCTGAGGGCAAGCCATCCATCATGACCCCGCTCTGTCAGTCGTCCGATTCGATCCAGTCTCCCTCTTTTCCCATTCAAATGAACTGTTCGCTATCCCAAGAGACCCCTCGTCTCATAGCACCTGAGGACTCCTCAACTCCCTACGAGCAAAAACACAAAATAGCAACCAGTTCTTTCAACCTGTCCTGTGTTGATCTCGCAACCTCACAAATCTCATGGGAGGAATCTCTCATCAAGACCGAGACCGGCAACAGCCCCAGACCTGGTGTGGAGTTGATCTCTTCGGAAACAACCAGGAACCCGAAGTTCCTATCCGCGCCGGCTTCACTAGCAGTGATGTCCTCCCTAGTATGTTCTGGAACAGGCCCAGAGTTGAAGAACACTGAGGAGACCCAGAAGCCTTGAAGATGGACTCATCTGCTCGTAACCCTTTCACTACCACACTACAAAAGGTTAACCTTTCATTACCACACTACAAAAGGTTAACCTAGCCTGGATCCAGACTCCCAAATCACAGTAATGCCATTTTTCTAAGACTTCTATAGTGATTCTATGATAACTTCTATAGTAATTCAGTTGCTTGTATACTGTATGTATTCAGGGGGTCCAGGTTAGGTTTCACCAACAAAAAAAAGTGACATTAACCATATTAACAAATAGTAGATGGCTTTACCAAGGTACCATATTTAAACCACTCGCTACAGAAGGTTAACCTTTCACTACAGACTGTAGTGAAAGGGTTAACCTTCTATATAGTATATGGATGAAGTTTGACCTCCACTATGTATGGAGAAGTAACCAGAAGTTGTTGAGGCAAGATGCTCGACTCAATTTAACTATGAACATGTTTGCTTTCTTTAATGGGGTTGGGGTGTTGTTTCATGGAAAAGCCTTGTTAAGAGTCTGAATGTACCTCTGTTTTACAGGCAAGAAGATACAAGCGAAGAGCCATTATTGTAGTAAGGTTTTGAATTAAATAAAGTTGTAACGCTGAAATCAACTCACTGGTATTTTGTCATTTAAAAAATTTATTGTACAGTACACATTTTCATTGCAATAAAGTACAAAAGGTCATGGAATTAGGCAAAGTTTACATTTCGGCACACAATAGTATATACATTTAAAGTTCAGAACTGGGTATTGCAGAGGCCAAGAAGGTAATCAAGAAGTTTGTTTTTCTTTCATACATCTTAGTATTTGGTGTTTAGATATCAGACCGAAGGCTTATGAAAACTCAACAAGAAGCAATATTTGTGAAAAGCATACAAGATGAGTGATCATGTTCAAGATGATACCGGGGAAAATCTTGCCTCTGTGTCAACATCATGCTCCTGTAAGGAAGGAACATTCAATTTACTAAAGGCCTTTGACATGGTAAAATTGTTAGCAGGTTAGCCTAGCTTAGCACAATGAATGGAAGCGTTTGCATAGCAGCTAACCTAAGCATTGGTCAACTAACACCTCTCCCAAAGTTTTAGCTAGGCTAGCCGCTATGCATCCGCTTCCATTCATTGTGCTAGGCTAACCAGATAAAGCTATGTCTTCATGTCTGATTCTGGAATAGACTAAGCGCATTTCCCATAATGTCGGTTTGTTCCTTAAAGCTGCAATAACGGCTTTCTAACTGTATTGAATTTTCTTTTAAACATGACCACATGCCACCAGAAGGCCTTATTGAGACATGGTGTTATCCATGATCAACCCTGCACCACCAGCTGCCTTTTTAGCTAATCTCTTACAAGATTATGTATTCAAAATAATCACTTTGGCAAAACAAGACGAGGCTTTCGTTTTGGGGAAAATGTTTGTTTAGAGTGGCTCCATGCTGCCCGCTAGTGGTTAGAAAATAATTATTGCAGCTTTAAGTTATATGAGCTGTACTGTAAGTTACATGTGGGCTACAAGTTAGTACATTTGAACTAGCTCACCTGATTGAGTTTCTTAAATTCTACCACCTGGAAGAAGACATGCTCCAGAATGTGTTTGGCATCTCGCTGCTCTTTGTCCAGCTTTCCAGTCACTCCCAAAATGTCCCCACATTTCCGCACACAAAACTCAAGATCGTCGTCTGTACCTACAAATGAAAATTCAACGTTCAGAGAAAAAAAATGCTAGGGTCCGCTATGACTTCACTTCAACTGTCGCATTATGATCAATTTGAGTTCACTTACATTTGTTGGAGAGCTGTGCCAAGCGCACTTTCTCAGAGGAGAATGTTTCATCTAGATCAAAAAGATCTAGCATAGGGGGAGGCAGGTCTCTAAATGCAGGTGGAAAGACCTACAATTGAATAGATAGGAGAATATTTTCTAAGATTTACGATTCTGATGGGACTTACAGTAAAGTTTGTTACATTTCACATAAAGACGTACAGTATTAATTTGGGGGAATGTAGATGAGGACATTTTCCAGTTCAGGTTTAGAATGATATGATGTCGTGGATGAGACGGAACCCCAATATTCTCAAGGAAGAGATTCAGCACTGGGAGATGATACTCCTTAAAGGGGCACTTGACCAAAAAACTATGCTGATTTATTTGATACATAATCTGACACGCATCCAAAAACTTGTTTTGCACACATGTATTTACGTTTGACAGTTATTGAGAGTAAATTAGTTTGAATATGGCCACCAGGGACATTGAATCCAAGTGTTGTGTAAATTACAGCTCAATGAAATTATAAAGGTAGCAGTCCCTATAAGACAAGGTATTGCTATTATATATATTCTCATCTGCATAATTCCATGGAGCTGTAATTAACAAGGATTCAATGTCCCCGACATCACGGGGTGGCCATATTCAAACTAATTTACTCTTTAATAACTGTCAAACTAAATGAATGTGCGCTAAACAGTGGATGGGCGTGAGGTTACGTTTGTGCAAAATAAATGGGCATGACGACCCGGACGCGTCAATACTTTTACCAACGGATTTCCAGTTCCGCGTGCGCGTTCTGCGATCTGATTGGCCACTGACGTTTCTGGTCGTGTGACATGTGCGGCCAATCGTGTGACGCCTGTTTCTTTCACCGGTTAAGCTTAGGCACTCTTTCGAAGTTGGTTAAGGTTAGAGTTTGTCTTAGAGCAGGGTGATAGAACACCAGCCCTGATTCCAAACTCTAACCTTAACCAACTTCGAAAGGCGTTAGGTAGTTTGCATGCCGTTCGAGGCGGAAATGGGCAAAGACACAGGCGTCACGCGATTGGGCGCACATGTCACATGACCAGAAACATCAGTGGCCAATCAGATCGCACCAGAAACGTCAGTGGCCAATCAGATCGCAGAACGCGGAACTGGAAATCCGTTGGTAAAAAAAATAGACGCGACCCGGACTAGTCCTGGTCTTATGGTTCTGGGTTTAGGTGATGACTTACAGCGGGTTGTAGTTGAGGCAGTGGAGTTTCAAACTGTGGCGTGATCAGTTGAAGTGGCTCATGTTTCACATTAAGCTGCTTGTAAGAGCTGCGGAGAAACAAGCAAGAAACCTCTACCATTCACTTTCAGTCATTTGAAAGTAGGCATTAACATTATGAGAAATGCGCTTACCGTCTTCTCCAGAGTCGGACAAGAAGATAGATACCAATTTCCTCTCCTCTGCATTTGGTGGAAAGCTATCCGGCTGCAAGCTAAGCTAGCATAGTTTAGCACAAATGAATCGGAGCGGATAGGGGACCACTAACCTAGCTTAAAACTCAGATGTGTTTTTTTTTTACCAACAGCTAGGCTCTGATAAACAAGAATACCTTGAAGACTCTTAACAGGAGCACTCATTCAAGGGTACTACGACTATGCTTGCACCTCATGGTACCAAAGCACCTCAAAGGCCCTAAAAACAAGGCTACAAACATCACAAAACAAACTGGTCAGACTACTGCTTGGCCTTACTCCTAAAACCCACCTTACCCCTACCCATTTTGACAACCTAGGATGGCTTAGAGTAGACGACAGAGTACAGCAACTTGCAATGGGCCTGGTCTACAAGATACACTACACCACTAAGATACCCATGTACATATCGAAATACTTCCCAAAGGTCAGTGAATTCCACGACCACAACACCAGAGGGAGTTCCACAAATCATGTTCAACCCAGATTCGGCTCAAACAAGGGACTAAACACGTTTCACAATTATGCCACAAGAATGTGGAACACCCTACCCACAGCCGTAAATTATGTGAATCCCTACCCTCCTTCAACACTCTCAAAGAGCACCTACGCGGGTGGCTGCAATTAGAAACTGGCCCCGGTAAATGTCCAAATCTTACACAGTACTGTATATTTGTATGTCATAAATGTCCTGATGAATTGAAAATGGGAGGACCCTGATGTAAACAAGACAAAAGTCTTTTTCTGGTCTGCATCCTCGTAGCAGTTGTTTGTATTGAGCCGTACTGTATTGTACCCATTCTGCAATCTGTTAATAAAGTTTTCAATCAATCAATCAAGCTGGTCTGTATCCGCTCCCATTATTTTGTGCTAAATTAGCCTAGCTTAGCACAAATGAATGGAAGCGGATACGGATCAGGTAGCATAGCACAAATAAATTTTAGCAGATACGGAACAGCTAGCCTAGCTGTTGGCCAAAAAAACAGCTAGGCTAGCTGGTCCGTATCCGCTTTCATTCATTTGTGCTAAGCTAGGCCAGCTTGCAGCCAGATAGCTTTCTACTGAACGCACAAAGAGGAGATTGGTATCTATCTTTTTGTCTGACTCTGGAGAAGATGGTAAGTGCATTTCACATAATAATGCCATGTTCCTTTGAATTAAAATGCAGATTGTACAGCAACACAAGTATTGTAGGGTTAGAGGTGTTTTGTAGACTGTCAAGACTATGATGCATTATTTTCACATTTGAATTTGTACACCGATTATATAATCTGCATTCAAGCATAATACAAACTTTGCATGGAATTTGTTGTTTAGAATTATTCCATACATCATAGGGCTGGCCCATTAATGGAGTTTCAATTTCAATTACAATTTTGGCTTCCCACGACCATGAAAACAAGATAATCGAGATAAAAACAATTATTGTGCCACATGCCACATGGTTCTCATTTTGTCTTGTAAATGCAGCACACCCGTCCTCTAGATCACAGAAGGTGTATCTAAATGGCAGCCTGTCCAGTAGCAGAGGTCTAGAGTGTGGCGTGCCGCAAGGAAGTTGCCTAGGACCTTTGCTCTTCTCTGTATTTACGAATGACCTATCTTGGGCTACCAAATGTGCTACAACAGTTCTTTATGCAGATGATTCAACATTGTATTACGCGGCACCATCATGCAATGTACTTAATGAAGTTTTGAGTAGAGAACTTAAAGTTGTGCATGACTGGGTAGTATGTAATAGACTTGTCCTTAATATCTCCAAGACTAAATGTATTGTGCTGGGAACAAGGCACAGGTTATCTACAAATCCAAAGCTTCATTTAAACTTGTGTAATTCAGCAGTTCAACAAGTTGAAAGTACTAAACTCCTTGGAGTGATGCTGGATTGCACTCTGTCTTGGTCTCAGCATATTAATTATATTGTTTTAAAAATGGGAAGAGCAGTTGGTATTTCCAGGAAATGTGCTTCTTTTGTTGCCCGTCCCCTTTTGTCAGATAGTGCAAAGTTTAGTTTTATGTCATCTTGACTATTGCTCTGCGATGTGGTCATCTGCTGCCAGTGGTGACCTGAGGAAGCTCCAGGTTGTCCAGAACAGGGCAGCACGGTTGGTACTGGGCTGCTCACTAAGGTCTAATGTGAGCCGTATGCATGCCCGCCTCTCTTGGCTTAACGTTGAAAATAGATTGTCTTTTAATATACTTGTGCTGTTCAAGTTGGTCATGAGCAGTAAGACTCCTGTTTTTATACATAATCAGATTGTTTTTAGTAATACTGTGCACGAGCATTACACTAGAGGTTCCAGTAGTGGGCAGCTTGAATTGCCAGGTCCTAGAACCAGCGCTCTGGGGAGATCTTTTATTTTTAGAGCATTAACTCTGTGGAATGGCCTGCCTCGGAATGGCCTGCTGCATTTACAGTAGATTCACTTTTAAAAAGAATCTTAAATTGTTTTTAAATTGTTTTTAACACTGTAAAGTAATTTTTTGTTTTTGTTTTACACTAATGTAATTTTAGCTATATTAATTGTTACAGTAGGTTCATTATGCATTGTGTGTACTGACTTTTAATAATTTTGTTTTTTGCAATAGTGATTGTTTTTTTGTGTTTTTTTTGTGTGTGGACCCCAGGAAGACTAGCTGGTTGCTATCACACCAGCTAATGGGGATCCCTAATAAAATAAAATAAAATCCTTCCTTCACAGCGGCGCACTCCCCTCCTCCCCAAGAGAAGAAAGGTAAAAATTCAGTCATCACCATACGATGTTCTAAAATCAATGAGTAATCGTGTTTAATAATCGTGATTTCAATAACAATCGACCAGCCCTAATACATCACAATATTATGTTGAAAATATTATATCTGTTGAAGTTGGCAATGCTTGGGGGCCGTTATGGGCCATGTAATACAGCTATAGTGTGTAGTTTCATAGTACAAGTATTTATAGGCATGTGAGACTTTCTTTTGGCAATGTAATTGGGTTTCTTCATTGAGTGATTATCCTTATCATTAGAGCCTGTCTTGCATGCTTACCTGATTACTTGGGGTAAAGTGTTGGTCGACAGTTTGAGTAGAGACATGTCGAAGAGAGAGGTGAAGTCCCTTGGGTTTTCATCACCCTCTTGCAAGCAGACTCGAAGTCGATCCGACAGGCGCCCTGTGTCGGGCAACATGTTGTAATCTGTGATCTAGAGGAAACAGGGACACATAGATGATGTAGATTGGTCTGAAGTTGATCTGTAGATGGAAAACTTTCTTAAAAGTAACCCGGCAACTTTTGGGGAAATTTGCTTATTTGCCATCTACCCCGGAGTTAGACAAGCAGATACATACCCTTCTCTTCTCTGTGCATGCAGTAGGAGTGGGAAGATCCGCACCGTTAGCCTAGCTTAGCATCATTCACAGGAAGTAGGTTAGTCCAGCTAGCCTAGTTCCCAACAGTCACGAAATACACTCCAAAACTTGCCTGTAAACATGTTGTGACCCATCTATTTACCATGTGGAGAAATAAAAATAATTGTATTCAAGCAGATACATACTCTGAACAATTTATTGCCGAACCACTGCTGCCACTTCATTGAGTGAAGTGGATATCATCAGATAGTTAGCACATAGTACTCAATGAAAGCGTGTTTTATTTCTCCACGTGGTAAATACACAGGTCACAACATGTTTACAGGAAAGTTTTAGAGTTGTATTTGGAGTGTATTTCGTGACTGTTGGGAACTAGGCTAGCTGGACTAACCTACTTCCTGTGAATGGCGCTAAGCTATAGGGATGGGTACCGTTCACATTTGAACCGATACGGTACCTGTGAATCGATACCGGTACCCAACGGTACCTTTTTTCTGTACTTTAGTCTCTAAAAATGTAATCTACCTACCTCAGTCGTAAAAAAAAATCCAAACTTCAAATAACTACACTTTCGACCGTTTTCGGCTTGCCATTGCCCCGACTGCTTTGTTGTTGAATCAAGTCAAATCCTAGGTAAGCATATATTGTGCGTGTGAACGTTGACATGAAAAGAAAAAAGGTTTAAAAATTCAAAATTCAAAATAATTTAAAACTCGGTAGTACCGATGTGTTTCGGTAAGTACCTTTAAAAGTACCGAATTCGGTACCCATCCCTACTAAGCTAGGATAACAGTGCGCGTCTTCCTATACTCTTAATCCACGCACAGAGAAGAAAAGGGTATGTATCTGCTTGTCTAACTCCGGGGTAGATGGCAAATAAGCTAATTTCCCCAAAAGTTGGCGTGTTCCTTTAACCCGTTGTAAAATCTGAATATATAGCAGGCCAAACAATACAGTAAATACAATTTAAAAATCCATATCTACCTGTTGTCTAATGTTAGTCTTTATATCAAGAAGACAGATTGGGCCTCTAAGACTCTAATGGAATGTGCCTTCTCACCTCTGGGTCCTCTGCATCAATCTGATTCAGTTGAATATTATCAGTCATGAGCCACTGGAACACAACATCCTGGAATAATGATAATGAAATATGACAGACTATTCAACAGAACACTCAACTGCTTCCAATAGATGACACTATTTATTCATGTCATATGAGAATACTGGAAAATATCAACCCTTTCACTGTCACACTACCAAATGGTTAACACTTTCACTGTCATGCGACAAATAGTTAACCGGCAAAGGGTTAACCCTTTCACTACCACACTACAGAACCGTCTGTAGTGATAGTAAAGGGTTAACCTTCTGTAGTGTGGTAGTGAAAGGGTTAAGGGGGCACTTAAAGGCATCCAAGAGTTTTTTTTGTAAACCACTCCCTTTTGTTTATATTTCACATTTCCACCTAAATAAGCAAGCTAAATATATTTCCATCCTCATAAAATATACTTTGCCAAGTCCATTTCAACCTTTTCTTTGACTCTCGCGATGTTTCCATCCCATTCACGTCGATTCATATCGGTTTGAGATATGTCAATTTCATCAACTAATGGTAAAAAGCTCCACTGGACACGTTTAATATGTCAGCTATTATGTTAATATAAGATAAGATATTCCTTTATTGATCCCCTTGGGGAAATGTGGGCATCATAGCAGCTACGTTGCTTCAGTCAGAAAGTGAATCTCGGGACTCATCAACATCAAGTTTCTTTAATAGTTGTCATACAGAAGTACAGAATACTTTCATACAAACCTTTTATTCAATAATGACCCTGACACACATTGTTTTGCTCAAATCTGGAATATCCGATTACTTCAGTGAGAACAAATTCAAATCCACTGTTGACCCTCAAAACATTAGGAGTGACTTTTCCCTCATTCATATCAATGCCAAAAAACTATGATACTTTATGCCTTTGTTTGACTAACCGTGACTTCTCTTTTAGTGTAATAGGGCTTACTGAAACGTGGCTGCCTAAAGACAATGCTGATTTGTATGAATTCAACAACTATAAGCATATTCATAGATGCAGAGAAAGCCAAAAGGGTGGGGGTGTTTCTATATATCTCAATCCGAACATGGTGTATAAAGAAAGGCATGACATCGAAATGTATTTAACCCTTTCTGCTGTGTTTGTTGAAACCCACCAGGCCATTATTGCATGTATTTATAGACCTCCCAGCTTTAGCTTGTCTGCATTCAATGCTGATCTAACAAATGTCCTGGATGTCATTTCCAAAGAAGGGAAACAAATGCTATTTAATGGGTGACCTAAATATCAATTTTATAAACCATAAGGATGATAACTCAACTAAGGAGTTTATTGACACAATGTATTCCCACTACTTTCATCCTATGATTGCAGTACCAACCAGAGTGACAGAGACATCTGCCACTCTGATTGACAATATCTTTACTAATGTGTTGGCTAAGAGAATGAAATCAGGAGTTCTGTGCATGGATATTGCTGATCATTGTCCAATCTTTCTCATATTATATAGGGAACATGATATGTCTCCATCTATACTCTATCCTAAATATAAGAGAAACTTTAATGAAGCTAGTTTGACCAGGTTTGGACTAGTGGTCGGTAAGTATCCATGGACAAATAGCCTCCACTCTGTTGATGCAAAAAAGTATTTTACTTTGTTTTCCGAATGCATCACCCAGGCCTATGACCTGTGTTTTCCCCTTGTACAGGCATCTCCCAAGCCTCATCATAAACTGATCAAACCATGGATAACCCCAGCTATTATCAAATCCCTAAATACTAAACATAGATTGTATAAAAAAAATCTTCTCAGTCCCACTCCATTTTATCTTGCTCAATTTAGGAACTATAGAAATAAATTAAACCACATTATCAGAGGAGCTAAAAAACATTATTACAATATGGAATTATCTAAAAACAAAAACAACATGACTCTTACAATTAACTCTATCCTAAAATAAACATAATCAGTTGCCTAATGAATTTAAGGTTGATAGGGGGTATTATCACTGACCCGCAATTAATTGCCAATCATTTTAATCGTTTTTTTTTCAGAAGTTGGTCCAACTCTGGCTGCAAAGATTCCATTTAGTAATCATAGTCCCCTTCAGTTTATGAATCCTCCAATAAATGACAGTTTTAATTTCTTGCCGGTTACAGAGGATGAGGTTCGGGAGATCTTGATCAACCTGGGGGACTCTTCTCCGGGTTATGATGGTATTGGAGGTAGATTACTGATATGCATTAAAGAATCCATTGTGAAGCCATTATCTCATATTTTTTATATATCACTGGAGAGGGGAATCGTCCCACAGGAACTTAAAATAGCTAAGAAGATCATCCCTATTTATACCATCTTCAACCATTACAGACCTATATCCATCCTACCTGCCTTGTCAAAAATACTTGAAAAGCTTGTCTATAAAAGATTAATTGAACATCTTAATAAGCACAATATTATTTACACTCACCAGTAAGGGTTCAGAAAGAAACATTCAACATATATGGCAATCACACATCTAATTAATGAAATATACAAAGCTAAAGACAGAAAGGAAAACACTATAGGTATTTTCTTTAGACTTATCAAAGGCATTTGATGCAGTCAATCACCATATCCTCCTGCAGAAGCTCTCAAATCTTGGAATAAAAAACAATGCACTGCTATGGTTCACCAGTTACCTTAAAGATAGAAATCAGTCTGTATCCTATATAATGGGATCAATTCTCCTTTTCTTCCTTTACTTTGCGGTCTGCCCCAAGGTTCAATTCTTGGGCCTTTGCTATTTTTGTTATATATCAATGACCTACCTAACGTCTCAGACAGGCTGTCGAAAATTTTATTTGCAGATGACACAAGTGTATTCTATTCACATAAAGATCCTGATACCATCATTAGGGTCTTAAATGAAGAACTTAACAAACTATCAATTTGGTTTAAATGCAACAAATTATCACTAAACATTAAAAAAAACTAAAATAAATCTACACGATTCCTTGGTGTTCTGCTTGATGAATCCCTATCATGGAAACCTCATATCACAGCCATAACTACAAAAATGGCCAAGAGTATTGGTATTCTTTGAAAAACACGTCACTTGTTGAGCACTGAGGTTGCCACAATGTTATATTACTCTGTTTTTCACCCATATATCAATTACTGCAATTTAGTTTGGGGTAGTACTCATCAGACCAAACTTGAGCCCATATACCGTCTGCAGAAACAAGCTCTAAAAAATAATCAGCTGTGTACAACAAAGTCATTCTTCTCAGCCTCTATTCCATAAGTTAGGTATACTCCGTGTTTATCAAGTGAATCATCTTCAGACTGGTTTATTTGTGTATAGTTCTTTAAACAGAGCCCTTCCCCCTTTTTTTTCATGACATGTTTGCCCACAATAACCAAATTCATAATTACCCCACACGTAGTTCCTGTTTGCTTAGACCACCCCTGTCCCGCACTTCCCAATCTCAATTTAGTTTACTCTACCGAGGGTCAAAGTTGCGGAACTCTTTGCCTCCACATATTTTGGAATTTTCTTTTCTGAAGTTCAAAAGAGCACTGAAATCTCATCTCCTAGATCACCAATATTTCCCATATGGGCTCCCTTTACAAACTGTGGTCTGATGGCTTGTTGTATTTTGTTATTGTATTTTCGTTTAATTATATATTCTTCCTGTCATTAGTTGTTTTCTCTATACCCGAAATCATATGGCATGGGCGCCTGCTTCGGTGTCTATATGTAGACCTGCTTGTGTGTATTGTGAATGAATGTTCCTTGTGTGTGTTTGTTTGGGGGGGGGGGGGGGGGGGGGGGTATATTTTATCTTGATATAATATCAGTGTAATTTTGCTTCCTGGTGAATGCCACATGCAAGCCCCTAGAGGGTTTTTAGGCAATTCTCCTACACATCCCTTTGTGGATTGTATTGTATTATATATGTAATTGTTTTTATATGTGTAAATAAACAAACAAACAAACAAAGGTGCAGATGAGGGTCTGCATGCCCCATCAGTTATATCATACGTTACAATAAATAAGGGCAATAAAAAAAATCAGAATATATACTATGAGTAAGTAGTAAGTAAACAGTATACACAGGTGCAGTATACATTAGGAACCCTAAATGGCATGATATACGTCATACGTTATACGTTGTCATGTCATGTGAAAGGTACTGTACACACCATGATCTTGCTGTTCTCCTCTTTGTCCAGGTACTGATCGCTGAACATGTGACAGGAACCCAGCACTGCCAGCTTGCCAGCCTCCTGCATTCAAAAAGACAAATATACAATGCAAACATTAACCAAATCTATTCATGTCAAAAGCAACGGTTTCTGAATGTATGAAAACTTGTGACTTGTTGTTTTGTCCTCCTTCCTGATCATGTTACAACAAGGATTCAAGTTCAAGTTCAAGTTCTTTAATAGTTGTCATACAGAAGTACAGAATACTTTCATACAAAATGCTTCTTACTGTTACGCTCCAGAGACTGTGCTAGACAAGATAGTATCAAATAACATAATAACATAATATAGCATGAATTTAGAAGAAGAAAATGAGGTCACAGTTGTTCGGTATAGACATATGTACAATGTTCTGAGTTACCATATAATATACAATACACAATACTATGCAGTGTACTAATGTACAGTACTATCTAGTGCAAAGCAGAAATGGGATGAGGTACAATTTTAGGTACAATTTACAGTAAGGTGTACGAGTTGTAGTGCAATCCTTCATCCATAAATATAAAGTGTGGGGAGTGGGTGCTACAGTGTGTTTGTTTAAAGTGGGTGTGTGCTATAAAGTGTGTGTAGTGGGTGCTACAGTGTGTTTGTTTAAAGTGAGTGTGTGCGTGTGGATGTGTGTGCTATGTGTGTTTGGTGGTTGTTGTTGTGTAGTGTTCATTCATTGTTCGTTTAGCAGCCTGATGGCCTGGGGATAGAAGCTACTTCTGAGTCTTTCTGTGCTCGCCTTGAGACTCCTGTATCGCTTGCCTGACGGCAGCAGTTCAAAGAGGCAGTTGTTCGGGTGGCTCGAGTCCTTAATAATTCTCTTAGCCTTCCCCTTGCAACGCTTGTAGTAAATGTTCTGGAGGGTGGGGAGCCCCCCTCCAATTGTGCGTTCGGCTGAACGTGTCACTCTTTGTAGTCTGCTTTGGTCTTTTGCAGTGCTATTCCCAAACCAGGAGGTGATGTTGCCGGTCAAGATGCTCTCTATTGTACATGAGTAGAAGTTCTTAAGGATCTTCTGGCTGACTTGGAACTTCCTTAGGCGCCTGAGGAAGTAGAGGCGTTGTCGTGCCTTCTTCACCACACTGTTAATGTGTATGGTCCATTTCAAGTCCTCGGATATGTGGGCTCCGAGGTACTTGAAGCTGTTGACTCTCTCAACCGGTGCCCCGTCGATGCTGAGGGGGCTGTAGTCCTTGACCCCCGACCTCCTGAAGTCCACAATCATCTCCTTTGTTTTGCTGACGTTCAGGGAGAGGCTGTTTTCCTGGCACCATCCCGCCAGGACCTTGACCTCTTCCAGGTAGGCCCTCTCGTCGTTGGCAGAGATCAGGCCCACCACCACTGTGTCGTCAGCAAATTTGACGATTGTATTGCTACTCCGCTGAGCCACACAGTCGTGTGTGTACAGGGAGTAGAGGAGGGGACTCAGAACACAGCCCTGGGGGGCCCCTATGTTGAGGGTGATGGTTGAGGAGGTGCAGTTGCCTGCTCTCACCACCTGGGGTCTGCCAGTCAGGAAGTCCAAGACCCACTGGCAGAGGTCATAGCCCAAGCCCAGGTCCCTGAGCTTGGCTATGAGTATGGAGGGGACTATGGTATTGAATGCCGAGCTGTAGTCGATGAATAGCATTCTCACATAGTTCCCCTGCCTCTTGTCCAGGTGTGATGCTGCTGTGTGCAGCACATGGGATATGGCGTCCTCCGTGGACCTGTTGGGGCGGTATGCAAATTGCAGGGGGTCCATGTTGATGGGGAGGGAGGAGCAGATGTAGCCCTTTACTAGCTTCTCAAAGCACTTCATGGCTATGGAGGTGAGAGCTACAGGGCGGTAGTCGTTGAGGCAAGCAGGCTTGGATTTTTTGGGTACAGGGATAATAGTGGACTTCTTCAGGCAGGTGGGGATGACAGCCTGTTCTAAGGACAGGTTAAATATGTCAGTGAATACTGGGGCCATTATATATGTAATTGTTTTTATATGTGTAAATAAACAAACAAACAAACAAAGGTGCAGATGAGGGTCTGCATGCCCCATCAGTTATATCATACGTTACAATAAATAAGGGCAATAAAAAAAATCAGAATATATACTATGAGTAAGTAGTAAGTAAACAGTATACACAGGTGCAGTATACATTAGGAACCCTAAATGGCATGATATACGTCATACGTTATACGTTGTCATGTCATGTGAATTGTTTAATGCTATGTGAGAACAGTTACCCCTCAATGACTTCAGCTGTTAGATCAACCTCAGTCATGAAGGAATACTATAGGCATGAAGATAGTGAGGAAACACATTAAAGGACAAGAGTCTTGAGACCTGGATTGTGAACTGTGAACACTACACAGATACCTCAACAAGGCCCCCCTCCCCTCCCATCACTGACTGATTGAACTGTGAACACTACAGATACCTCAACAAGCCCCCCCCCCCCACACCACTGACTGAACTGTGAACACTACACAGACACCTCCATACATTTACATTTTGTCATTTAGCTTTTATCCAAAGCTACTTACAAGTTTTGTATAACAAGACAGCAGGAATGGTACAACTCTATCAGCTGAGTAACAATGTTCAGTGTTGAGTGCTACAGTGTAGGTTAGTATATTAGGACAAGGGCATTGACAGTAAGGTTAGTTAGGGTTAGAGTTTTTTTATTTCAGATAATGATTGAAGAAGTGAGTCTTTAGTCGACCGCGAAAGATTGGACGGGTTTCGGCTGTCCTAACTGTGGTGGGAAGTTCATTCCACCATTGTGGGTCAAGGACCGAGAATAGGCGACTTCTCTTTGATGACCCTCCCGGAGCTCATATCTATGGACACCTCAACAAGCCCCCCCTCCCCTCCCCCCACATCACTGACTGATTGAACTGTGAACACTACACAGACACCTCAACAAACCCTTCCACAAGCCCCCCCTCCCACATCACTGACTGATCGAATAGCGTTAAACTTTTTCTTAATATGTTGAATTCTAGTTTAAGTGTATATTTTGTGATTCTGTGTGAAGGGGGGACTAGCAAAGTAAGATTTCCATTGTATGGTGTAACTGTCTGTTTAACTGTGCATATCTGCACCGATGTGAAAATTGTGGCCGATACCGATAATAATATTGCTGTTCTGGTCGATACTGATATTTACCGATGTCGATATCTCTGTATAGAAAACACTTTTTTATGATGATCAAATAAAGAGCTATTTTCCAAAACGCATTTTTATTTGATTTTTTTTTACTTTTGTAAGTTATTTTCATAAATGACTGATATTTTTTAACTATTTAAGGCCAAAACATGTAAAAAAAAATATATATATATATATATATATATATAATTTTTGTTTTGTTTTTTGGCCCATATCGGCCCTATCTTGATATCGGACCGATACCGATGTGTAAAAAAAAAACTGCCATATCGGCCGATATTATATATATCGTGCATCACTACATATCATGAATAAATATCTTGAATCTTAAAGTATTACTATTATCATTATAATAGTGCGTGTCTCATGTGGTGGAACCGGACTAGTCAATTATGGTCATAGACGGATCTTCATGATCAATATAGGTTTAACACTTTCTTCGCCAGGCTTATGTACATCATTATACCCCTCTCTGCCAGCTCTATTTGTCTATGGAGAAGTTCCCCTTCTTTGCAGGGCTATAACTTTTTAAATTGTATTGCTAAATTGACATTACTATGGCCCATTCAACGTCAATTATCTATCGTTCAGGACGTAGGAACGTTATACTTTTTCATTCACATATTCATACTAAAATACGGTCTAAAGTATAAATATGTTTTTATCGTTTTCTGCAGCTTTCTCCAGAACGTGATTTATAGCCCTAAATGCATTATATTGATGATCAAATACAGTTTGATAGCGATCTGCGCGAGATAAAAAATTTCAAATGGACGTGCTTCTAGAAGTTACTACTTATCATCTGATGTTGACCGGATGGGGGGGGGGTCGTTTATAATTCCGTGGCCAACGTTAGATGATTAATCTAGTGTGGGTGATATGATCATTAGAGCAGTTTATATCGAACACGGTAAAAAAAACGCTGAAACTCACCGTAGCTTCCTCGTAGCGTTGGGCGATGAGCGTGGAGCAAACAGATTCCTATTATGGGATGTTGAAATATGCGATCCATCTCCAGGTTGTATAATAGTATATACGTCCAAATCATGTTGTTTATCGAGTTATTGGTAACGGATTGCTATCCATTGTGTCTAGCTCGAGTCCCGGGACTATTAGCGAGTGATCGGACCGAATTGGAATGAGCACCAGCTTCCGTTTCCGGTTTCCGGTTTGGGCGATCCGCCGATCGGCCACCAGATGGCGCTCTTTAACCGTTCGAGAGTTGAGAGGGTGGATCAACAGTAGACCTCAAGTCTCCGGGGAAAAATATGATTGCGATCACAGATTTTTGAAATATTGATCTCAATGACGTGTTACGGCGTCATTGGCAGAATTAGCATGGCGGGGAATGACGAGTTTAGGCGTCTCTGGCAGAGAAAGTGTGAAACACATAGTAAAAAGTACAGGTTGAGCTTTGGCTGGGAGGAGTGCTCTCATGCTGGCCAGCTAGGAGAACACTGGGGGAGAGAAGAGTAGAGAGGGGTGGGGACTTTAGCCCCTTGGCTCTCACCAGTCACCAAGGTGTGAGATTTATAAGCTCTTGTTGGGACAAACAAAGGGATTCCTCCACACTCACCTTGACCTGATAGAACGCCAGGACAGGCCTGTTGAGCGGGAAGCAGACGGAGCCGGTTGAGAGAACGGCCACAGCGGGCTTCATCACGCTCAGGGTAGCACCATACGGATACACAAATGTGAGAGCCCTACACAGAAACAGAAGACATGACAACAAGGCCTCATACAACAGCACTTACAGGATCACGTCCAGGGGTGCAGTCATAATATGGGCGGAGGCCAAACGGTATCCTATTATTATGCAAAGTCTAGGCACTTATCACCTAGACTTTGCATAATAATAGGATGCGAGCACTTCGAAGCCCAAACACCGTTTGACCGCGGTTGCCCAGCACTGCACCACTGATCACGTCACCAGAGGTGGGCTCTGTTCTCCACCTCAAATCTGATGCCTGATCACACGGTCACAGGCAGCGCAGTGGCACCAAAGACTACGTGTTAGTTTTGCCTGCTTTCAAATAGTCTCCAATAGTCTCTAGGAAACCAGGAAAAAGTTATTTGAAACCACAAAAACTAACTCTGTAGCCTTTGGTGATGCGTCATCTGGTGTAGGATTTGGGGTGGCGAGCACCTCTGAGATACAGAGAGAACTGCATTAGTATGTGATACTACGGTGAATACATATACTGTAGATAGGGTCAAAAACTGTCACAGTGGTCATATAAAAGTCAAAAGTAATAAGTAAGGTTCTGAAAGCAGAGTACTCACTGTGCATTATTCCCTGTGGTTTCATCTTCGATGATTCCTGTGACCACTTTGCCAGCAGCCCGGCTGATCTCTCTAAACGGAATAAATGCGAACAATGAGCTTGTTCGAGCCATGACCTGATGAATTTCTATCAGCCTAAATGATAGAAGTTCTAAAAAAAATTATAATAAATAATAATGTATGAGAATAACTATCAATTAACCTGTTCAAAACACCATTAGACACAAGTGCCTCTTTTGGGTGGAAGTACTTGTAATAAACATTCCTCACAACAGCATCTGCAGTACACACAGGGAAAGAATGAAAATGCATTATACATCATTCGAACAAGTAGCCTCCTGTAAAACAGTGAGGAAGTATGAGGAAGACTGATTTGAACTTGTTTCATATGCACCATTGTTGACCATTATTCCAAACTCCTCCAGGAGAAAGTTGATGTTTGTGTCATATTTAATTTCTCCTCCTTCGCCGAGCATCACAAGGACATCTCCTCCTCCATCTAGGTACTGCTTCAGTACCTCCAGCTACAAGACAACGAGAGAAAACTGTGTAAAAACATTTGAAAACGTCCCTGGGTACACAGGTAGGATATTAACAGCAGCCACCTGCCGAGTGCAGGTACACCTAGAAACGGGTGGGATTGTCTACTACTCCATGTAGCCTACTAGTAGGAGGTTGAGGCATGACACTCTCTTAGGTTAGAAACATTACAGTGAGGGATGCACATTAAATATCGGCAACTACATTGGTGTCTTTTTTTATTTTTTATATATATCTGTTTTAATATACCGGCATCAATTAGCAAAACTGGGCAGATATATATCGACAAACATAATAGTTGATTATAGTGATGTTCTTTATTTATCCCATTGGTCCCAATGAGCAGAACTGGGCGGATGTGAAATTTTTTTTCCCCCATGTAGCTGTGCAGGTTTTTATGTTTGGGTGCACACATGCACAACACTGAAATAAGACTGCAGAAACAGAAATAAAGACAGATTATGTTTACATTTTACATTTTTTTTTTTTTTAATACACCACATCATATCGATAGTATGATATTGGTTCTCAGACATAACAGAAAATGTATTATCGGTTATTGTCCAAAACGTTCATATCAGTGCATCCCTAACTAATCTAAAAACGTAAGCGATTCTTTTTAGATTAAAGACAAAACATCTGTGAAATATGACATTAAGTGCTCTTGCCCTGTTCAAATCTCACCTCTGCTGCAGTGAACTTTTCCCTTGGGCCAGCAGTAATCCACAATTTGACACCATTCAGCTTCTCTAAGGACAGCTCTTCTTTAATACTTGGGGAGACAAGAGTTTATATTACTAATATGGTGTCATTAACATTAACTGCATTTTCGGAAGCTAAACTTCTAGATAAAACAGTTGTTTCAATTACCGGTAGACAGACCCAGACAGTAGGTAAGTGGATATCCTATGAAGGCTGGCTAGCGAAGCTAGTGGATATACTGTGGGTTTGATTATACACTGGTCTCTGACAAGAACAAGTTACAGGTTGAAAAAACCCTCAGCTCAGAACTCGGCAGAATCTGCACCTGGCTCGCTGATAACAAACTATCATTACACCTGGGTAAAACAGAGTCCATTCTCTTCGGATCAAATAACGAACTCAGAAAGACCGACGGCTTCTCAGTTACACTGGGTGACAATATTGTCACAAGGAAAGATGAAATTACATACCTAGGTTCCACCCTAGAGGCAAATCTTTCCTGTGACAAAATGGCATCCAATGTAATAAAAAAGGTCAACCAACGAGCTCGATTCTTGTACCGGATCTCCTCTCTGGTAAACAAGAATACCCTGAAGACTCTGGGAGGAGCACTCATTCAAGGGTACTACGACTATGCTTGCACCTCATGGTACCAAAGCACCTCAAAGGCGCTAAAAACAAAATTACAAACATCTCAAAACAAACTGGTCAGACTACTGCTTGACCTTACTCCTAGAACCCACCTCACCCCTGCCCACTTTGACAACCTAGGACGGCTTAGAGTAGACGACAGAGTACAGCAACTTGCAATGGGCCTGGTCTACAAGATACACTACACGACCAAGGTACCCATATGTCAAAATACTTCCCAAAGGTCAGTGAATACCACGATCACAACACCAGCGGGAGCTCCACAAATCATGTTAAACCCAGATTCGGCTCAAACAAGGGACTAAACACGTTTAGCAATTATGCCACATCAATATGGAACGCCCTACCCAAAGCTGTAAAGGAATGTGAATCACTACCCACTTTCAAAACCACTCTCAAAGAACACCTACGGGAGACTGCAATTCGAAACTGGCACCTGTAAATGTCCTAACCCAACCCCCTCCAATGTACAGTAAATGACCATGTATGGTTTCATCAATATTCCAATGTACAGTTTTGCTTGTACAGTTGTACATTGTCCCCCACCCACCCCTCCCCACCTCCTCCAATGTACAGTTTCTACGTCAAATGTGTATACTCTCTTTTCTATACTCTTTGTATCACAAACAGTACTGTATTTGCAAATCTGGTATGTCAAATGTATAGATGTAGCAGTACTGTCTATCTGTATGTCATGTATGTCATATATGTTATGATAAATTGAAAATGGGGGACCCTGATGTAAACAAGACAAAAGTCTTTCTCTGGTCTGCATGCCCTTAACAATTGTATGTATTGAGCTGTACTGTACTGTACACATTCTGCAATCTGTTAATAAAGTTTTCAATCAATTCAATCAATCAAACACAAATTACCTTTGGATCTTCCATTGTGCCCTTAGTCTCTTCTGCAGGGACTTGTATCCATTGGTAGCGGTAAACAATTCTCTTTTTGAAGCATTGAAGACAACGGTGTTGCGTTGCTCTTTCTCCATTATTTAATCAAGGCTAGCCACCTATGTTCGCTCACGCTGACCGTTACATCCAGGGACCTGTAGAAGATAACTAATGTTTACATCTCATTAACGTTACATAAACGTTGTCACAACCGTCATACATCTTGTTAGGGGACAGCCCCTTGCGTGCATCACAATCACGAAAGGGGCTAGTTAGGGGGCTGCGTAATGTCCGACATTAGATAACGCAACGTTGTTACCATCCACAATTAGTTGGATACCTAACGAGGTTAACTACTCGCTAGTGTTATCAGATAACTAGCAGTATCAATTCACCGAAGCTAACGTTAGCTAAGCAACTATTAACTTTGCTTACCATTCGATGAGTATGAAATCTCAATATTTTCTTTTTTCATACGTTAACTACTGTAGCTAACGTATGCTAGCTAATCGCATAAAGTAACATCAAGTAGTTAACCACCCTCAGTTAACGTTGTAAACTAAATATCCAACAGAATAACCGATATTGAGCTAACGCTAGCTAACTACACTTGTCTTGTAGTGAGGATGCATTGTGGGTCAAATTGTAACCAAGGGCGCTAGCCACATAGCAACAGGGCAGCAACCTTGGTTACGGTGGTTGAATGAATGAATGAAAACTTTATTTAACAGATTGCAGAATGGGTACAATACAGTACGGCTCAATACACACAATTGTTAAGGGGATGAATGAATGAATGAATGAAAACTTTATTTAACAGATTGCAGAATGGGTACAATACAGTACGGCTCAATACATACAATTGTTAAGGGGATGCAGACCTGAGAAAGACGTTTGTCTTGTTTCCATCAGGGTCCCCCATTTTCAATTCATATAGACATATATGACATACATGACATACAGATAGTCAGTACTGCTACATCTATACATTTATGACATACCAGATTTGCAAATACAGTACTGTTTGTGATACAGAAGGAGTCAAGAAAAGGGAGTATATACATTTGACGTAGAAACTGTACATTGGAGGTTGGGTGGGGGGGGTCGGGTACATTGGGATATTGACAACCATACTGGGTAATTTACATTGGAGGTGGTTGGGGGGGGGGGGGGCGGGGGGCACACTGTATAAACAAGTAACACTGTACATTGAGGGGGGGGGGGGAGGAGACACTGTACAAACAAACACAATTGTACATTGAACTATTGACAAAACCATACTAGGTAAATGACTGTACATTGGAGGGGGTTGGAATGATTGGGTTAGGATATTTACAGGGGCCAGTGTTGAATTGCAGTCTCCCGTAGGTGTCCCTTGAGAGAGGTTTTGAAAGTGGGTAGTGATCCACATTCCTTTACAGCTTTGGGTAGGGCGTTCCACATTGATGTGGCATAATTGCGAAACGTGTTTAGTCCCTTATTTGAGCCGAATCTGGGTTTGACATGATTTGTGGAGCTCCCTCTGGTGTTGTGATCGTGGTATTCACTGACCTTTGGGAAGTATTTTGACATGTACATGGGTACCTTGGTCGTGTAGTGTATCTTGTAGACCAGGCCCATTGCAAGTTGTTGTACTCTGTCGTCTACTCTAAGCCATCCTAGGTTGTCGAAGTGGGCAGGGGTGAGGTGGGTTCTAGGAGTAAGGTCAAGCAGTAGTCTGACCAGTTTGTTTTGAGATGTTTGTAATTTTGTTTTTAGCGCCTTTGAGGTGCTTTGGTACCATGAGGTGCAAGCATAGTCGTAGTACCCCTGAATGAGTGCTCCTGCCAGAGTCTTCAGGGTGTTCTTGTTTACCAGAGAGGAGATCCGGTACAAGAATCGAGTTCGTTGGTTGACTTTTTTTATTACATTGGATGCCATTTTGTCACAGGAGAGATTAGCCTCTAGGATGGACCCCAGGTAGGTAATTTCATCTTTCCTTGTGACAATATTGTCACCCACTGTAACTGATGCAGACCAGAGAAAGACTTTCGTCTTGTTTACATCAGGGTCCCCCATTTTCAATTCATCAGCACATATATGACATACAGATAAACTGACAGCCCTAATTACAACCTTTATTTAATGGTTAATAATCTTAATATTTTGATAAAAGGTAATTTACTATATTTGTATGGCATTTACACTTAAAGTAGAAAAACAAAAGTAATCTGTAAAATAATAGTGAATTTCCTGTGAAAAAACATTTATTTTTTACAGTACGTTACACACACAAATGCTACATTATGACAAATTTTACAAAGAAAGTATATTTAGATTCAAAGACTATTTTAATAGCTTTCTTTGAATACACGGTTTCTCTCCTGTGACGTACAAATGTTCAACAAAACCATCAACATTGACTCAGCTAGACCTCTTTGTTATATCTGCAGCGCTAACAGAAATAAAAACAACCCAGGCCTATCTTAAAGTGCAGCTTGGCTTAGAGGATAATGTCTTGTATGAACTACCAGTAATATAAATCATATTAACAACAAAAATGTGTTCCATCTTCATGTCAGATGATTTTCAAAAAGGAAAATGTACTCTGTCGTCTACTCTAAGCCATCCTAGGTTGTCAAAGTGGGCAGGGGTGAGGTGGGTTCTAGACCCAAGACCCAGACACTCTATATCAGTGATGTCTGTTTACTGCAGAGTGGCAGCGCTAACAGAAATAAAAACAACCCAGGCCTATGTTAAAGTGCAGCTTGGCTTAGAGGATAATGTCTTGCTGCGGCGCGGCTGAATAACAGTAGCAGTGATCGCCTGCTGCGTCCATCGCGTGTATATATGTGTGCTAATATGGCGCGCTAGCATTAATATGTGATTAATATTAACCAAAGCGTCGAACCAAGCGGGGATCTCATGCGCATGCGCGCGCGCGAGCACCTGGGTGAAGGAAAAGGAAATGCGCATTACCGTACTGGCGTATGGCGAAGAATGCGGAAGCGCTCTTGCACTCTTCCGCTGGGATTAAGCTACACGCGTCTGGCATCCCGCTCAGCAGCGCCACCCACCCAATGGCTGAATTGCCAATGGCTGAATTGGAGTATTGCACTGTGCGGGCACAGCTGTGGCGAGGCCAGATATATTCATAGTGACATTTATGACATACACAACATACATGACATTTATGGCATAGGGACATACAGGTATTTAGTACTGTTACATTTGTGACATACTGTACGATATGCAAATATACAGTAGTTACCCATAGATCCTGACAGAGTATATATGGGGAGGGGACTGTACATTAGGAGGGGGTGGGTGGGTGGGAGAGAAATATACATACGGTGGGGAGAGAATATATGCATACGGTGGGGAGGAGACTACATTAGGAGTGGGTGGGAGAGAAATATACATACAGTGGGGAGAGAATAATATACATGCGGTGGGGAGGAGACTGTCTATTAGGAGGGGGTGGGGGCGGGGGGGAGTTGGACATTTACGGTGGCCAGTTTCGAATTGCAGCCTCCCGTAGGTGCTCTTTAAGAGCGGTTTTGAATGTGGGTAGGGATTCACATTCCTTTACAGCTTTGGGTATTCTTCAGGGTATTCTTGTTTACCAGAGAGGAGATCCGGTACAAGAATCTAGTTAGTTGGTTGACTTTTTTTATTACCTTGGATGCCATTTTGTCACAGGAAAGATTTGCCTCTAGGATGGAACCTAGGTATGTAATTTCATCTTTCCTTGTGACAATATTGTCACCCACTGTAACTGAGAAGCCGTCTGTCTTGCTGAGTTTGTTATTTGATCCGAAGAGAATGGACTCCGTTTTACCCAGGTGTAATGATAGTTTGTTATCAGCGAGCCAGGTGCAGATTCTGCAGAGTTCTGAGCTGAGGGTTTTTTCAACCTGTAACTTGTTCTTGTCAGAGACCAGCAGGGCTGAGTCGTCCGCGAACAAGAACAAGTTGCAGTCACAAGCTGACGACATGTCATTTGCATAAATTAGGAACAGTAGCGGTCCTAGTATGCTTCCTTGTGGAACACCACAGCTCACTGTGAGGGGGGGGGGATAGAGTACCGTTTACCTCCACCATCTGTTCTCTCCCCTCAAGGTAGGATTGCATCCAGCTCACTGATAAAACTATCAAAAGTTTCAAAACCAATTGCTTTTAGCTTGTCAATCAGAATGGAGTGATTGACAGTGTCGAAGGCCTTTTGTAGGTCCAGCATGACCATGCCGCAGTATTTGCCCGCGTCCACCTCTTGTTTGATGTGGTCGTTCAAATAGAGAAGGCATGCGTCAGTGGAGTGGGATGTTCTGAAGCCAGATTGGAATTCGTAGATTCGATTTTTTCCGCCAGGTACTTTTCGACCTGTTCGTAGACTATTTTCTCCATGACTTTCGAGATGGAGGTAAGAATAGAAACAGGGCGGTAGTTGCCTGGGTCTAATTTGCTGCCCTTTTTGTGCAGAGGGGTCACTCTCACAATTTTGAAGTCCTTGGGGACGTGTCCGTTTTATGGAGAGGTTTATTATGTGTGTGATGACTGGGGTGATGGCGGCTGCTGAATTTGGAGGGGATGTTGTCATGGCCAGTGGCCTTGTTAGGTTGGAGGGCGCTCAGTTTTTTGAGTACCTCATCAGTTGTTACCATTTCTAGTTTGAAGTCGTCTTTGTGGACCCCTAGGTTTTTGTAGTATGGGGTAGTTTGTTTACCAGTGCGGTAGCGCAACAAAATAGCCAAGTTATTGTGCCCATAATCTCACATATCACAAAACTATATAGTGTTGTTCAAATTTATTTGGTTTTAGAGTTGAGATGCGTTGATTCTTTTTAAAGAGTTCATTGTATTGTTCTAAGGAAGCACATTTCAGTGACATTTCTGAAAGTGAAAAATATCAAGGCCTTTGTGAGTATAAAAGCTCATAGAAAGGCATTTGCAACGGCTATCTTCACAATTTCAGAGCTGTAATTCAAACGTTAGTAAAATACTTGGATAACTTTTGCCAGAATGTTACTATAAGGAAACATACAGGGGGGAATCCTTTGCAAGGTTGTCAACCATTATACAATGGCATGCAAATTTCTTGATTATGATTGGCTGAAAGTCAAGTTAGACATTATTTCGTATAACACTCCACATGACCCCTCCCACACCCGAATTACTTAATTTTTTCTGTCTGAATGAATCCGCCATAGATAAGACAAATGGAAGCCTTTGAACGAATCCTCCAAAAAAGAACGTCAATTGGAATATGCTAGTTCGTTAGGGTCTTGTGTATTATTGGGTTAGGACATTTACTGTACATTGGAGGGGGTTGGGTTAGGACATTGGGTTAGGACATTTACAGGGGCCAGTTTCGAATTGCAGTGTCCCGTAGGTGCTCTTTGAGTGGTTTTGAAAGTGGGTAGTGATTCACATTCCTTTACAGCTGTGGGTAGGGCGTTCCACATTGATGTGGCATAATTGCGAAACGTGTTTAGTCCCTTGTTTGAGCCGAATCTGGGTTTAACATGGTTTGTGGAGCTCCCTCTGGTGTCTACTAGTGGATCTACTTTCTCTGTGGATGGTTGTGAATAAATCTCAATGCTCAATTACTGTATTTATTGTATAGCAATAAGGTTGGGTGAATTGGGCCATTGTATAAAAGCATTACATCACTTGAAGTCGTGTGTTATACTCATTAGATCACGCCCAGGGGGGCCTAACCACCCCTAGGCGTGATCTAATGAGTATAACGCACTCTTGCGAGTGATGTAATGCTTAATTGCCTACTACACATTAATAATTTTACTGTACCTACATATTCAGTTAAGATAAGACAACGAAAATACGTATTTTGTTTTATTAACAAAGCATTATAAATGACAGGTACAAATTTGATTAAAAAATTTATTCAATCAGGTTGGGGCTAAAGTCAGTGGGTTTGAAAGAAAACAGGTTTAAAAACAATTATCCCAGGACATGCAGTACATTGTGAATATGAATCACCAGTTTGCAGTTCTACAAATTTCCACTTAGACAACACTTGGAAAAAAAAAAAAAAAAAATTACCCTCTCCTCTGAGCTTAATCCTCAACTCAACAAAATCAAGAGATAACACGAGAACATTTTTCAGTTACTCAATTAAAGCTCCACTATGTAATTTTGGGATAAAAAAAAAAAAAAAAAACTCTAGAATCGAACTAGATTGCGTGCATGCATGTCCTTCACGGTTCTCAACGCTGCAAGCAATCACCCGGTTCTGAACAGCACACGGGTACCACACCAGTTACTTACGAAATGAGGAGAGAACTAGTTTCAATTCTCCCCGCAAATCAAAAACACATTTAGAAACAAAATTAACCAAAAAAAGAAAAAGTCTAAACTTTAAACACTCCCAAGCAGTTTAGAAAATGCAACTGGTGATGTACTACCATTTTATAGTCTAGCCTATTTTAGCAGTTGGTCTTGCGTTTGACATTACCCGCGGTGAACTAGAATAATATACGAGGATGGGTCACAACTGTTCCGAAATGTCTAAGACGCTACTTCTTGCGACTCCCAGTGAGAAAGGAGACCCATTTTTCAATATTAGAGTGTGGCGCCAAATTTCTTCCGGGTCATAAACTGACATGTTAAATTAGTATATAATTGCATTTCAAATCTGTAACACCAATCTGTTATATGTACAAATCAGTTCATGACATACAACCACTTCCACCACACATCGTGTCAGCTTGATAATGTTAACTTAGCATTGTACTGGCCAATGTAGGCGCCTAACAGTTAGCTCAAATCAAGGCAGTCCATTTGTGCCTAAATGTACAGGAAACTGGTTGTACATAGGACTATGACAGATTGACGTTAACGTTTTGAAATGCAATTTAAAAAACTGTATACAAGTTTATCATGTTAGCGTTTCAAACCAGAAGTAGGTCAGAGGGAATTTTGCAAGCAAAATGGAATTGGCAGCACAACCTGACGTCACCAGCTTAATAACGGGACATTTTTCACCCATCTAAAACTTCCAAGAGAAAATGACAGGTAAGTGAAAGTGGTTCTTCTAAACTGACCGTGTTACACCTGGCCTGCCAGAAATCAACCCTAGGACAAGCAGACAACCAATTTCAGTTATAGTAGCCTCATCCATAATGCAATGGAGCCAACATGTTTACATTTTTGCAGCGCGGCCACAATCGATAAGACTCCCGTGGTTCAATTAAATTACCAACTCACGTTAGCTAGCTTAGCTAACAAGTGACAGGACACAAAAACGCTGTTTCACTCCAGATCTGGGTGTGTTGGGCTTTTGCAAAAAGTCGTTCTGGGAAATGTAGGTATTAACTAACTGAAGTCTGCAGGATCTGAGAAAAAGAGAACACTAAAAAAGGTACATTACAACATGAACATTTAATCAGAAAATAATTCCTGGAATGTGTTGATCATCAGCAATTAAGATTTCTAACTGTGAAAGTATAGCCTACTATGAACTGTTCATGTATACAGACCCCCCTTTTTTTTTTACAGTGATATTTTGGCTGTAATGTCTAATGGACTTCTTCAAAAGCATCCAAGCGGTTAGTGACATACCATCCGCACGGTCGTGAGGAAGAGTTTTTTTGTGTGTGTGGGTCAATTGGTAGGACCCCTCATTGCGGTTCACCGTCCGCTGGGTTGCCGTTTCAAATAAAATAACGGCTGACTTAGTATTTGTCTTGCCATTTCTGGCCAAGACAGCCGTATGACCAAACAATAACACATGTGATGCTTCGGAAGAAGGCAGATATTACAACTGAAATGTCAGGGGGGGGGGGGGGGAGGTACTCGTCTGCATATATGAACAGCATATAATATTTTAAGCATAGCATTAACCTGTTCCAAGTCAAGTGTAAAAGTATTTCAAGAGTGGATTTTTCCTTTAAGTTGAGAATATATTTAATTGTATAATGGGGGGGGGGGGGGATATATCACATCTAGCTCAAAGCGAAGATAATTGTCATCATGTCCTTGCAAAGGAGATTTTGCCGTTTGTTCATGCCTTGTGGCATCTTCCCACATGGGATTGGTTTTGAAGAAGTTATGAGGGGGTCAACTCGGTGGCAACAATATCAATACAAAATAGAGGCCAACAACACACTCAGCACGGCCTTGTCAATCATCTTCTATTCTCATGGGTTTCTGTGGTAAATAGGTACGGACATTGAATTTACAATGACATATTGATGTGGAAATCCCCCTGGCAGTGCCTTGAATTTATTCACTACTTCAGATATCATACACTACTTTGACCACACTATCCCAAAACTAGATAATTCAGCTTTAAATGACATAACCGGTCATTTCCTACATTCTGGAATTATGAACGGTTTATATAATTAACATAAATGCTAATTATTTCAAACATTCCAGAAAGAAAATAATAATAATTAGCATCCTTAAACCAAACAATGAGTTTCCAAAATGAACAGCTCGTCACAAAAAAATAAAAATCTTACCCGGTGTTTCAAAGTACCTGATAACAGGGATGTTGCCTACAGGTCTACCATTCTTTACAAATCCTCATTTTCTACAGGGATGTCACCTATAGATCTACCATTCTTTACAAATCCTCATTTTCTTCCATTGAATTACAACAGGGGCGGTCAATCTTGGGATGCGGACCTAGACCGAGAGCGGGACTTGGAGCGAGAAAGGGAGCGAGAGGCTGAACGCTTAGCTGGGGACTTTGAGGGGCGGTGGTTCTCATTGGGAGAGGGAGATTTGGAGGCCGACTTGGGACGCTTCTCGCTTCGGGATGGAGAGTGGCTCGGAGACTTCTTGCTGACGGACTTCTCCTTGGATCGACTCCGGGACCTGTGGTCAGACTTGGTCTTGCTCTTGGAGCGGGACTTGCGGGTGTCAGAGCGAGAGCGAGACTTGTTGCTCTTGGAGCGACTGCGTGACTTGCGATTGCGCGAGCGAGACTTTTCTGGAGATTTGGAGCGGGACTTCCTTCCCGATCTGGAGCGGGACTTCCGTCCGGACCTGGAGTGCGAGCGGCGCTTGCTGCGAGAACGAGAGCTACGAAACAAACAGGAAGAGCGGATAAGTGTCTCTCACTTTAATCTTTAGAAAAGAAAGTCCGGTCGGTTAAGAGTCACTTACCGAGAACGAGACCTGGAGCGGCTGTGCGAACTCCTGCTCCTCCGGCTCCTGCTGCGAGAGCGACGCCTGCTATGAGACCTGTGGGTCACATGCATAGATTTTCAAGTAAAAAAAAAAAAAACGAATTTAAGTAGGCAGAAGAAACTCTTCGGTAGGTGGGTACAACAAACAAAACACTCCCCCGCGAGCCAAGTAAAAACTATGTAGGCCGATATTCAAACGTCGGCTGCCTAATAAAAACAACGCTCGTCAACATACTGGGCTGTGGTCAGACTGAAGCCTAGTTTCTGAGTGTTTACCTGGATCTACTGCCAGAGTAGGAGCGACGGCGGCGAGGCTTGTCCTCCACCAGGCGGATCTTCCTCCCGTTGATATCCGTGCCGTCCAGCTCATCGATGGCTCGTTTCATATCCGAACGAGATCGGAATTCAATGACACCCTCGTTGGTTCGTTCTTTGTGAGCATCGGCGTACGTCACCTCGCCAGCCTGCCGCATGAAATCCTATGAAGAAACATACAGGGAAATATAATCACTAGTCACTTGAAAGAAAATTAACAAGTGACTGAAGGTATTTGTTCCATGTTCAAACTATTTTGTGAGTGATAATGTACCGATGCCACCGTTTCACCAGATACCAATTCTCAGTGCTAGTGTCAGCTGATTAAAGTGTTATTAGTGAGATTTTAGTTTATGGAATGAGTTTATAATTTAGCGACTATCCGCCATTTTGAATTTGTGGCGTGTCGCCGAATGTAGTCATATGAGGAGGGCATCCAGAGTTCTCAATGAGCATAAAAAATAAATAAAAACAAACTATGTTTCCCAGCCAATGAATTTATTTTATTTCTCGTATTTCTCTGGATTCTCTATCACAAAAAAAAAAAAAAAAGTTATTGGCATAGATTGGAGCGCAGTTAGTGTGTGTCCTGTGAACATTTAGCAACGATCCCTGTTGCAATCTTGATTGTACATGCAGTAGATTTCATTCTCGGTTCTTCCTGCACGTCTGGTGAAAAATCCAAATTTTTTAATCCAAATTGAACTCTGGCATTGGAAAGAGTAGATTAGGCCCAATCCATAGATGTGCAAGGTGTGATAAAATCATTTATAGGCCTGATATTCTATATTATTCTATAATAATATTTCAAATGGCATGTGTCCGGATGGCAGAATTCAGTACTGCATCTACAAAACATTCTGTTTAATAATGTTCCCTTTATTAATTTCCTTAGATTTCTTTGTACACGTGATCTCAAGAAGGTGCCGAACGAGCTCAGTGGCAATTTTTCATGTCTGGTCATTTTTAGCATAGTGTTATTCACTGTCAAAGATGCAAAGAAAAATCATAATTTATATTCTCCTTTGTTTCATCACAATTTACTCAAGCCTAGTAGTAGACTAGGGCGTGTGTGCTGAGCCCCTTGATGTACTCCCTCTACACCAGGGGTCTCAAACTCGCGGCCTGCTGGATGATATTTTGCGGCCCCCTACTTGACATCAACGTTTAGTGTTAGTGCGGCCCGTACGCAACTGTTTGCCGCGTCGTTGTGCGAGAGTTGGATGTTTTATTTATTTTATCACTTGTAGGCTACCATAGCGCAGGCTCATGGCAGCAACGTTACGTTAGTGACTTGGTTGAAATGTGATTCCGTGTGGAAGGAAAATATATCCAGTGCGTATGGCAGGCATCCTCAAAATTCTCCGCTCATCTCCTCTGCAAGCACTTCTCCACTGTCTGTGTCTGACATTCAGCGCCCCGTCAGCGTTCCCCCCCCTGACTGAAATACTGGCTGATGATTTGATTAAACAGCTTTGTAAAAAGAAAAATGCAGTGCATTTCCATAGCTGTGAATGAGTCCACTGACACCACTGAGAATGCTCAGTTGCTGGTGTTTGTGAGGTTTTAGTGAGTTTGTGAGAAGATTGGATCAGTTGTACTTTTTTTTGAATACTTAAACCCTTTTTTTGTGGAATATTTGATGCGGCCCAGCCTCACCCAGACTCTGGGGTCTTTCTCACTCACGTATTGCGATCGAATCACTGCTCCCGGGAACGGGGGGGGGGGGGGGGGGGGGGGGGGTGTTCTCACTCAGACGGACACACCCCGTTTTGGGATCGAACCCGCACAGTTTCGTTTTACCCCCCGCTGAACCTGGGACAGTTGGATTAGGTGGTCTCGGAATCGGGCCGTGGGAGCGGGGGGCGTGACACACACGTCGTTACTGTCATGCTTGCTTGAATTTTGGGCAGATAAAACCACACTGGACAATACCCCAAAAAACGATATTTATGGGCAATTTGAGAGTTCAGACCTCAACCAAAAACAAGCATGTGGAACCTCACAGCTCAGTGGATGAAAACATGAAGCCACATTACAAAGCACAGCACTTCTGGCTCGCATTAGGCCTGACAATTTTTGTTTGCCATGCTATTTCTATACATTAGTTTCTTGTTTGAATGCATTTATTTCTATTAGACCAGTGGTGCCCAACCAGTCGGCCGTGGTCGACCAGTAGATCAATGACATGTAATATAATTGCCACGAGCGATGGGATGTTAGCTGCTGGACAGGCTAAGCTAACTAGTGTTAGCCGTTAGCTTAGCGTTAGCCATTGCTGTATACTATACTTTCTTGTTCGAATGCATTTATTTCTATTAGACCAGTGGTGCCCAACCAGTCAGCCGTGGTCAACCAGTAGATCAATGACATGTAATATAATTGCCACGAGCGATGGGATAATCTTAGCTGCTGGACAGGCTAAGCTAACTAGTGTTAGCTGTTAGCTTAGCGTTAGCCATTGCTGTATACTATACTTTCTTGTTCGAATGCATTTATTTCTATTAGAAATTACCCGGAATGAGGACGGTACGGACCGGTACGGACAGAATGAGTGAGTGAGAAAGGCCCCTCTACCTCCAGCGGCCCCCAGGTAAATTGAGTTTGAGACCCCTGCTCTACACCCATGACTGTAGTCCAGCACACCCGGAGAACATCGTCAAATTTGCTGACGACACAACAGTGGTTGGACTTATTGCAGGGGGGGGATGAGTCTGCATACAGAGATGAGGTCCTGAAACTAACAGTGTGGTGTTCGGTGAACACCACAAAAACCAAGGAACTCATCTTTGATTTCAGGAAGAACAGTGCAGACCCCACCCCCCTCTGCATCAACGGCGAGGATGTAGAAAGTCAGCTCCTTCAAGTTCCTCGGAACCCTCTTATCTGCTGACCTCTCCTGGACCGCAAATACAACCGCGGTCATCAAGAAGGCCCAGCAGAGACTTCACTTCCTGAGGGGTGTTGAGGAAGAACCGACTGGAGGAGCAGCTGATGGTGACCCTCTATCGCTCTGCTGTTTCGAGCCTGCTGCCAGCTGCACTGAGGCAGACAGAAAGGCGATTCAGAGGGTCATAAACTCTGCACAGAGAATCATTGGCTGCCCCTACCCTCCCTGAAGGACTTGCACAACTCACGCTGCCTCAGAGGAAAAAACATTACCAAGGACAGCTCACACCCTGGCTTCCACCTGTTCGACCTGTTCCCATCAGGCAGGCGTTACAGGTGCATCAGAGCCAGAACAAACCGGCTCAGAGACAGTTTCTTCCCCAGAGCCATCACCACCTTGAACTCTAATAACTCACCCCTTTCCCCTCCTCCCACACTGTGCAACATCCTACCCCCCAAGTGCAATATACACAGTGCAATACCCACCCACTACAGTCTGACACCGATTGTTATTTTGTATATATTTTTATTTTGTATATTGTAACATTGTTTATTGTATCTTATGTTTCTGTATAGTATTTTATGTTGACCTTTTAGAAGTGGAGCAATCTTCCATTTACTTGGGTATGTATTTTTAGGCGGATTTTCAGAAAATAGGGCTAGGGCTTGACAGGTTAATAACACTAATCTATTGGTAATTTGGTAAACAAATGTATTTCTGAAATATACACGACTGCTGTTGTGACATGGTTAGGATCTTTACTCTTGGATACATTTGGGAAAAACCCGCTACATACCGTAATTTTCGGACTATAAGCCGCGCCTTTTTCCACCCTGTGGCTTATATAACGGTGGGGCTTATATGTGACTCGACGTGACCAAACCCGAAAATGTAAAAATCGAAATATTGCTTTTTTTGACTGCATTGAAATGTTATTTATCTGTTCCCTTATTTGCTAAACTTAATACAACTTGTAAATGAGTTAATTCTTGTTATTTGTCCGACAGTATTGTGTCCCAATGCCAATTACATATGGTAATTAAACATTAAAACACCTGCGGCGTATAGTCCAGTGCGGCTTATATATGTACACATCATTCAATTTAGCTGCTGTGGCTTATATTCAGGTGCGGCTTATAGTGCGAAAATTACGGTATATTCATACAGTCTGTAGACATTGGGCCTCATGCATGAAGCGATATAAGAACAGATTTAGTTCTTAACTAGCATTTCCTCTTACCTGGGATTTAGCAACGTTTTCTTATTGTTGCTTTTTTCTCAGGCAAGAACAAATTATAAGAGTGGTCAAGAGCACTCTTACCGAAATAAGAATTCTTACCCAGATGAGAAACATTTAAAAAAGCCTACCATTCATAATAATAATAATACATAATATTTATATAGCGATTTTCCTAATTCTCAAAGAGACTTTCCAAAATAAACAATATAATACAGTTTTAGTAGATAAAATAAAAAAATATATATATAAAATGGTGAGAGGAAGGAGTTCATGGGCAAACCATTGGTCAATTGCCCCCAAATACGACTTTATAAACCCATGCAGAATTTTCAATTATTATTATAACTTATTGAGTGCGTTCTGCTTCTGAAATGGATTATATATTGCTGTTAGAAGAGTTAGATGCTGGCTGCCCAGGCCGTACGCATATAACGCATATTTACAACCTCTCCTCTCTGTATAGATGAAGATGTAGCAGTACTGTCCATCTGTATGTCATGCATGTCATATATGTTATTTATGATGAATTGAAAATGGGGGACCCTGATGTAAACAAGACGAAAGTCTTTCTCTGGTCTGCATCCCCTTAACAATTGTGTGTATTGAGCTGTACTGTTTGTACCAATTCTGCAATCCGTTAATAAAATGTTCAATCAATCAAAACTCTGCTCCACACCTAAAGTTCTGAGCGCACTCAGAGTTTTAGCCACAGAAATTTCAGAGAGATGACATCTCTCGACGGACATTTCAGAGAGATGACATCTCTCTCTGAAAGGAGAGAGCATATGGATCAGCGGCATATATATATCAGTATACTGAGCGCCACGATTGGTTCTTGACAAGCACGCAGTCGTTCAGTATTGACAAAGCCTACTTTGTACAAGTACAAGTACAAGTCTTTATTTGTCATCAGATTAACACACGATGAGCGACCCACAGGAACACACACACACATGCACTGAGTCGCAAGTCGTGAGACGTGTGTGTAATTTTGAGATCGCAAAGCGCTTCCTGTTGAATATATCAAGACAGGGAGCAGATGGCGAAACTCGGCTGTTTTAAACCCGCCTCATTCGCCTTATAAGGAGATGGTGGGCGTGTCTGTATGCAAACGAATTTAGCGCGAACGCGCTTTTGAGTTTAAGAATGAGTGGGATTCATCATGCAAATCTCCTGTAGGGGTGGGAATCGCCAGAGACCTCACGATACTATCGTGATACTTGCGTCACGATACGACAGTATCGCGATACTAAATATATCGCGATACGCTGAGTATTGTGATTTTGTTGTTGATCAAATTTAATTTATTACCTTTTTTCAACTGCAAAGCAAAACTTTGTCAACATGTTTTATCTAATAAAATAAAGTTCAGTCTGTTCATCTCAGACTTAGATCCTAATGTGAAAATCTATGATTAGCTGCTACCTATTTTATGCTCATTTTAGTTTTCAAGTTTCTTTAATAGTTGTCATATAGAAGTACAGAATACTTTTATACAAAATGCTTCTTACTGTTACGCTCCAGAGACTGTGCTAGACAAGATAAGTATGAAATAAAATAGTATAGCATGTAAAATAGAAGTAAAAATAGTCAAGTGTTCAGTATAGACATATGTACAATGTTCGATGCAGAATAGAAGTAACTGAGTTACCATACAATATACAATATACTATGCAATGTACTAATATACAATACTATATAGTGCAAAGCAGAAATGGGATGAGGTACAATTTACAGTAAGGTGTACGAGTTGTAGTGCAAATCCTTTACCAATAAATATAAAGTGTGTTTAGGTGATCTAAAGTGTGGAGAGTGGGTGCTGCAGTGTGTTGTTTGTTTAAAGTGAGTGTGTGCGTGTGCCGTGTGCATTTGATGGTTGTTGCATAGTGTTTATTGTTCGTTGAGCAGCCTGATGGCCTTTTTTTTTTTTTTTTTTTTACTGCCGTGAGCTGCAATTCTTGTATGAAAAGGTGCAAATAAAGTTATTATTATTGACCATAACCACGGGGAAGACATTTTGCTCTTATGTCATGCTCAGGTTGGGTTCCTTTCCACCATGTTCCCACCCATGGTAAATTGGGTGAGAACTAGGGATGGGTACCTTTCACATTTGAACCGATACCGGTACCTGTGAATCGATACCGGTACCCAACGGTACCTTTTTTCGGTACTTTAGTCTCAAGAAATATAATTTACCTACCTCAGTCGTAAAAAAAAAATCCAAACTTCAAATAACTACAATTTCGACAGTTTTCGGCTTGTCATTGCTCCGACTGCTTTGTTGTTGAATCAAGTCAAATCCTAGGTAAGCATATATTGTGCGTGTGAACGTTGACATGAAAAGAAAAAGGTAAAAAAAAAAAAAAAAAAAAGTAAAAATAATAATAATAAATTTTTTTTTTTTTTAGGTTTCTCACTTTATTCGATACTCTGTAGTACCGACGTGTTTCGGTTCGGTGCCTCAAAAGTACCGAATTCGGTACCCATCCCTAGTGAGAACTAACATCTTTTTATGTGTCAAATTGCGGGAAGAAAGCACGTTGCTTTGTGTGCATGTCATGTTGCTTTTTCTTTCAAAAAGGGTATATTTATATTTGTTTTTATATAATTATTAGATTAACTTAATACATGTATAATTTTACCATTTATAAATGTTACTTGTCCTTTCGGACAAGTTATGTTTTTATTGATTTTTGCTACCGGGCAGTCCGGTAGAGCTACCATGTCCTCCCTCCTCACTCCCCCCCCACCCCCCCCTCCCTCATCTTTCTCTGCCGAAGACTTTGCGATCTTCTTTGAGGAAAAAGTGGAGAACATCCGCAGCTCCTTCTCCCAACCCCCACCCATTCCAAATGCTGAATCGAGAACCTCATCCTTCACTCTGTCATCTTTCTCTCCCATTACAGAAGCAGAGACCCTGACACTGGTAACGTCGAACCGTCCGACTACTTGCCAGCTGGACCAGCTACCCTCCCCACTCCTCCAGACCATAGCACCAGACATCCTCCCATTCCTAACTGCAACCATCAACTCCTCACTCAACTCGGGGGTGGTCCCCACCTCCCTAAAACAAGCCAGAGTCACGCCGCTCATAAAAAAACCAACCCTGAACCCTACCGTCATAGGCAACTACCGTCCTGTCTCTCTTCTCTCCTTCCTTTCTAAAACACTTGAACGTGCTGTATCCAACCAACTTACTGCTTATCTCTTACAGAATGACCTCCTAGACCCTAATCAGTCAGGCTTCAGGACTGGTCACTCCACAGAGACAGCCCTCATTGCGGTCACAGAGGCACTTCACTTAGCAAAAGCGAAAGGCCTCTCCTCTGTCCTGATTCTCCTAGATCTATCTGCAGCCTTCGACACAGTCAACCACCAGATCCTCCTTGCGGCCCTCGCAGGAATGGGAGTGGCTGGCTCTGCGCTGACATGGCTGTCATCATACCTCAATGACCGCTCCTACCAAGTGTCATGGAGAGGGACCCTGTCGGCCACCCGCCCCCTGCGGACGGGTGTCCCCCAGGGCTCGGTTTTAGGACCCCTTCTCTTCTCCCTCTACACTAAATCACTGGGTAACATTATCACGTCTCATGGCTTCTCCTACCATTGTTATGCCGACGATACTCAACTCTTCCTCTCCTTCCCTCCCTCAGATATCCACGTCTCTGAGCGGATCTCGGCCTGTCTGTCCGACATCTCCGCCTGGATGACGTCCAACCACCTCAAACTGAACCTAAGCCAAACAGAATTGCTCCACCTGCCGGCCAAATCCTCCCCCCTAACCGACCTTTCAATCACAGTCGAGAATGTCGACGACCAGTTGAACTTCTCTGCTCACATCGCAGCGACGACCAGAACCTGCCGATTCCTCCTGAGCAACGTCAGAAGGATCCGCCCCTTCCTGACAAAAGAAGCCACCCAACTCCTCGTCCAATCAACAGTCATCTCCCGCCTCGACTACTGCAACGCACTGCTCGCTGGCCTCCCGGCCACTGCCACTAAGCCTCTTCAACTCATTCAGAACGCAGCGGCCCGCCTGATCTCAAACCTACCGAAGTCGGCCCATGTCACCCCACTTCTTAGGGACCGGCACTGGCTCCCCATTGCTGCACGAATCCGCTTCAAGGCCCTCGACCTAGCATACCGTGCGGCAAAGGGAACCGCTCCCGCCTACCTCCGGTCAATGGTCTCCAACTACACACCCTCAAGACCCCTACGCTCTGCATCTTCTGGCCGCCTCAGACCTACTCCTATCCAAGCTCCGGGAGGGTCATCAAAGAGAAGTCGCCTATTCTCAGTCCTTGCCCCACAATGGTGGAATGAACTACCCAACCCAGTTAGGACAGCCGAATCACGTCCAATCTTTCGCCGTCGACTAAAGACGCACTTCTTCAACCATTATCTGAATAAAAAAAAAAAAAAAAAAAAAAAATCTAACCCTAACTAACCGTACTGTCATGCACTTGTCCTAATAAACTAACCTACACTGTAGCACTCAACACTTTGATGAACATTGTTGCTCAGCTGATAAGAGTTGTGCCCTTCCTGATGGCTTGTCGTACAGAACTTGTAAGTCGCTTTGGATAAAAGCGTCAGCTAAATGACTAAATGTAAATGTAAATGTAGATAGAACGGGGACGACATTCGGCAAAGATCACCGAATCCGGGAGTCTAACCCGGGTCGGCCGTGTTGCACCGTAGAGTTGTATGCGGTGCGCCACTCTGGCGCCCACAATTTGACCATTTATATACATTGTTGTGCGTGGATCCATGACTGTATACCTTGATATTAGCTATGCCTCCAAGAACCAAGGCCACCACTAACTAGGGGTGGGAATCACCAGTTTGATCACGATACGATATCTTTGGATAACGATACGAAATGTTTTGGAACTCACAACACGCAACCTAAAACCCCTTCCTCTCCCAAACCGTTACAATTGTTTTATGTTGCATGATGATCATGAATACATTTATTATGTATTGTATTTTTTATGTTTAAATATCAACATTATCTGTCCATCCTCAGTACACTTACTATAAATATACTTTACTTCATCTGGTCTTTCCAAACGCGCGCACACACACAGAAATGGAGAATGCCCTCCCCCCCCCCCCCCACTCTGCTGTTCTCTCCATCTATGGCTCTGAACAGGGTTAGCTTACGCTAACGTAACGTTAATTTATGTCTTTAACACGACGTGGTCATAAAGGAATGGCGAGGATTGCAAAGCATGTTAGATGCATTTGACCCGTTGCGGAATAAAACAGCAGGGATTTGTTTTGGGTCGCAAAATAGGCACACTAGCCTTGCTCCGTTTCAATGTCCGCGTTTCAGACGCTACTACTGTGTGCTGTGGAGCAGAGCAGATACGACTCCACAGGATTTTCAAAATAAGAGTATCACAATATGAATCGATCTTTTTACGTTGCATCGATCCTATTGGATCATTGATAGATCGATGTATCGTCCCACCCCTACCACTAACCATAACAGTTCAAGCTCACCTTCAGGTCCTGCCAGCTGCACCTGCTGGAGAGGTTCTCCACAACGAGACGATACTCTGTCCTCACAGGTGGCCCGTACTTCTCCCTGCCCGTACGACTCCTGCTGCTGTAGCCACTGCCTTTAAAAAGAAAACAGAGAAACACAAAGTCAATTTGGCTCAGAGGCAATCTAGAGGTAAAGGACAAAAAAGGGGGGGGGGTGTACCTACAGTGTAAGTGCAGTGCAGATCAGACCTTGGTCGCAAGCTAAACATTGGACCATGTCATCTCTCTGTTGTACCTACAGCTTCAATTTTTAAGTCAGTCTCCTGGCTGCCAGTAAATTAGCTGGTGCCGACACAAGATTTACAGAGTAGTGAGAGGTGTAGTTAGGTTTCAAATACCACCAGGTCAGATCCTAAGAGATAGGTAGTAAAATACTACAGAAGAGGAGTTTGGTGATAAAAATAAGGGGGTTGGGAAGCATTCCTGGCCTTTACTTACAAGCCAAAGTCCAGCAATACCAAGGTACAGAACATGGGGTAATACTTAAGACAGAATGTAAGGGATTCCTGTGATTTTAAGACAGTTCAATCTATATTTAAAAATTGTGATAATTTAACAACTCTCAAGAGCTAGAAATATGCGAACACATGGGGCTATAATCCACCAGAGAACTAAGGCTCCAAGAACTGATGTCATCAAGAGACAAAACCTGGATCTGCTCCATTGACTTTCTGGACCATAGCAGTGTGGGGTTTGATGTGTAGATGGATAATGCACTATAGATCAGTTTTACTAGTGAGTACAGCGAATACAATTAAAACATGTATTAATCTGTTGTCGTGGAAAGTCATTTTCATCAAGCAAGTGTGTTCACAACAAAATTAGCTTTATTAAGCGATGAACCAGTGACAACTAAATTGGTCCCCTAGTCAATCCAGAAGTTTTCTCTTGACGACACCATTGCGTGTTGGATCGCTTCTTTTCTAGCTTTGGGTGAGGTTTGAAGAACTGTCCAACATCACAGAAATATAAATAGGGTGGATTTTCCCTTTAAATTTTCATCCTTTGAACAATCTTTCTGTTGCATATATGTAGAATACCACAGACTAGTGGAGCCAGTGAATGCAAGTTAAATGCAAGCGGCTCTTAAATATAAAAACAGTTGGCAACATGTGTTGGTTTCAACCTCTGCGACATGTCTTTCAACAGTAAAACCAACAGGATTCCTCACCATCACCCTGGTCTATTGGAAAAGGATGCTGTCATCATGGCTTCCGGTTATGTCAGCCAAAGGTCATAGGGCAAAGGTCACACACACATTGTAAGGCGAAAGCCAAGGCCAAACGGGACAGGCAGTCATCTTAGCCAGTCATCTTTAGCCTCAATGGACTCGGACTCAGCCCGCAGTGGACTCTTTCAAATTGAAACATCAAGCACTTTGTTAATGTTGAAGTCAAATTTAATACATTGCATCTTCACATTGTCTTATCCCTCGTCTTACTGCACAACAAGTTTGTTACTACACAGTACACACAGTAATCCAGTATGGATCTAAAAACCTTATAACCAATTCTAGTTGTACGGACTTCACAAACCTTTGGATTGTCATATTTACTTATATATTCTTTTACTTTTAAATCCCTCACCACCTTATAGGACAATACCAGTGTTTATTATGAAATATGAGTCCCATGTCATTCCTGCCTCAATAGGAGCTTTGTTGGGCATCTTTTACCATTGTTGAGACATTGTGATCAATATATGAAATTAATTACCGGTACCCATATGGCGATAGAAGATTTTGCCCATATCACACAGCCCTACATGTACATATAAATCTTCAATAGTGGATTTTCAAGATGTTAAAAAGGTACATTTTCAGACAATGAATGCTTAGGTCGTGATGATGAATCGACCAAACACCTCAACAATAGAAAAAAGATGCACATGTCAAGTCTGAAGTCATTTCCACCCATCGGGGCAAGAAGAACATTGGACATTTACACTGCCATCAAGCCTCACTCATCAAAATTAAGACGAAAAAAAAGGCTAAAAGAGAGCAACTTCCTTCTCCAATGTTAGAATATGAAAAATAATTACAGTTAAGATAGTGGAGACAATCACATTTGGATACGCTCGCAAACAAAACTGGAGCTCCACACATGGCATCTGGAAAACAAGAGGGTTGTATTCATGTACTGCAAAAATTTGAACTTACTGCGTCCCCCGCCTCCTCCACCCCCTCCCCCTCCTCCACGATCGCCGCCACCGCGATCGCCACCACGATCGCCGCCACCACCACCACCACCACGATCGCCACCGCCACCACCCCCGTAACCGTATCCATCGCGGTCTCTCCGTGGACCACGGGCGTGCTCGATGATGACCCGCTCTCCACACAGCTCTTTCCCATTCAGTTCGTACACGGCGTCGTCTGCGTCACGCGTATCCTCGAATTCTACAAAGCCATATCTGCAGGGACACAAGATACATTACAGGTCAGACAAATAACAGAGCCACATGGCCTTATAACCAGGGCTCCAGAGTGCGACTGTTTTGGTCGCACTGTGCACCCAAAATTCTGTGCAGTGTTACTGAATATTTTCCCTTGTTGCACCGGTGGACCTCACATTCCAGCAGGTCTATCTGTCTGTGTGTAGCGTCTTTTCCCCCCATGGCCATGTGCATTCCGCATTCTGACTTTGATTGGCTCTGATCATCACCCTGAAATTTTTTTCCCTTTTTTCTCCCATGTTCTATTTTTCTCCCATCCCAATTTCGTATTGTCCAATGGACCTATCTCAAACCCTGCCCTCTTTTCTTGATCCTCCAATCACAACTGTCACTTACCTCGGACAAACTTTGTTTGTCTCCCCTGTCTCGAACGCTGTTAGGCCATGCCTCCCACAGGTCTGGATTGCACTCTTGTCTTGGTCTCAGCACATTAATTATATTGTTTAAAAAATGGGAAGAGCAATTGGTATTTCCAGGAAATGTGCTTTTTTGTTGTTGCCCGTGCCCTTTTATGTCAGATAGTGCAAAGTTTAGTTTTATGTCATCTTGACTATTGCTCTGCGATGTGGTCATCTGCTGCCAGTGGTGACATCAGGAAGCTCCAGGTTGTCCAGAACAGGGCAGCACGGTTGGTACTGGGCTGCTCACTAAGGTCTAATGTGAGCCGTATGCATGCCCGCCTCTCTTGGCTTAACGTTGAAAATAGATTGTCTTTTAATATACTTGTGCTGTTCAAGTTGGTCGTGAGCAGTAAAACTCCTGTTTTTATACATAAGATTGTTTTTAGTAATACTGTGCACGAGCATTACACTAGAGGTTCCAGTAGTGGGCAGCTTGAATTGCCAGGTCCTAGAACCAGCGCTTTGGGGAGATCTTTTATTTTTAGAGCATTAACTCTTTGGAATGGCCTGCCTCGGAACCTCTGCTGCATTTACAGTAGATTCACTTTTAAAAATAATCTTAAATTGTTTTTAACACTGATTTTTTGTTTTTGTTTTACACTAATGTAATTTTAGCTATCTTAATTGTTACAGTAGTTTCATTATGCATTGTGTGTACTGACTTTTAATTATTTTGTTTTTGCAATAGTGATTGTTTTTGTATGTTTTTGTGTGTGGACCCCAGGAAGACTAGCTGGTTGCTATCGCACCAGCTAATGGGGATCCGTAATAAAATAAAATCAAGGTCGGCTGCAATGTGGACCAAGCCTTGGATCACGTGTGCCCTCCGGTACACAAGGAGGCAGCAGTCGCATCTTTTCACCTGAACAGCGCGATCTCTCAGCGGCGAGGGTCTGCGTGGGAGGGACACACGGCCCTCGTTGCTTCCCGATTCTGCTGCGCAGGCGCACCAACCGACCTGTAGGAGTCGCTGTCCACAACATCCGATCCCCACCCACCAGCTTCCCACCCCCTAATACTGCCAATTGTATTAGTATGAACGACCAGCCAAGCTGGTAGCAATGCCGAGAGCTGGGCTCGAACCCAGCATATCCTGCACTAGTGGCGAGCGCCTTGCCCACTGCGCCACTTAGCCGCCTTCACCCTGACATTCTTATTTGCTGAATGACTAAACAAAATAGCCATGTGCAACTGTGAAAACTGAAAACGTGCCACGCGTGTGTCCATGTCCGTTCGTAGCATGAGATGCGCACACCGCTTACTTCACTTACTTACTAAAATGAGGATACTCTTCCATAATGCACACGCAATAGCGAAGAAATCAAAGACTTCGCTTGGATGTGGGAGTAAGTTGAGTGTTTGTTATAACTAGGGATGGGTACCTTTCACATTTGAACCGATACGGTACCGGTACCTGTGAATCGATACCGGTACCCAACGGTACCTTTTTTTCCCCCTGTACTTTAGTCTCAAGAAATTTAATTTACCTACCTCAGTCGCGGAAAAGAAAAAAATCCAAACTTCAAATAACTACAATTTCGACAGTTTTCGGCTTGCCATTGCTCCGACTGCTTTGTTGTTGAATCAAGTCAAATCCTAGGTAAGCATATATTGTGCGTGTGAACGTTGACATGAAAAGAAAAAAAAGGTATAAAAAAAATTTAAAATTAAAAACTTGAATCGATACTCGGTAGTACAGACGTGTTTCGGTTCGGTACCTCAAAAGTACCAAATTCAGTACCCATCCCTAGGGATGCCCCGATCACGTTTTTCGCCACCGATACCGATCACCGATCGTCGTGAGCAGGGAGCGAAATTAACTTTTTGACTCACCGGCCAGTGGCGGGTAGATGGGAAGAATCTACCCGCCAAGCATATTTCTTACCCGCCAACTTTTTTTTGATAACATTTTTTTTATTATTATTTTATATAATTTTTTTTTAATAAAATATATATATTATATAATCATACTTGTGATTGTGTTATCTGCGAGACATCGCCACCTCGCTGTCTGCAAACAGCTCCACTGTCTGTGTGTATACTCGAGTGGCCTCCAGCTCCAGCAAGGATTCTCCGGGGGTGCAGCTGGACCCTAAACGCTACATTCAGCATGCAAAAGAATTCTCCGGCGCTGCACCTGGACCCTAGTCAGCAGCCCTCACTCATGCGATGTAAACCAGGGACTCGAATACGCATGTTGTTGTTGAGCTTTCTGTAGCTACTGCTGGATGGCGTTGGGACAACGCCTCAGTGAACTATTTAGTTTACTGCGACATTTCGTAGTGACTAGTTACCTAGCCAACGGAGGTATTATGCACTGGACTATTGCTGATGGATTTGTTGATGTCGGGAGCTATCCGTAGCTAGCCGGCTGGATAACGTTACACAATGCCTCAAAGTCATGTATTAAACTAAGTGAATAGTTGACTGGGTCATTTTGTAACGGTAGCTAACGTTATCTCACGAAGGTCCCACACTGACTAGACTAACGTCGCGGTGAGGCAATAGCCTCTGTTTACATGCAACAGGTGAGGAGGGGGTAGCAGCAGCAGCAGTGCCCGGTGCGCGCTTCATGTGTGCTGAGACAGCGAGTGAGAACTCCGCTAAAGAATTGGATCATGATTTTCGATTTTCACATGACTATTTGATTGAGCGCCACACGGCGCTCAGACGTCTCAGTGGGAGGCGCCAAACGTAAAAACTGAGCGCAAATGGCGGGTGGCGCTCTCTAGTTTCGGTCCCTGGTCGTGAGCCATATCGGCCGATACCGATCCGATCGTTTTTGATTAAAAATTCAAAAAAATTATATATATATTTTTTTTTAATAAAATATATATATTATATAATTAGACTTGTACTTGCATTATCTGCGAGACATCGCCACCACGCAACAAGTCAAAATGCTCGCTATCTGCAAACAGCTCCACTGTCTGTGTGTACTCTAGTAGCCTCCAGCTCCAGCAAGGATTCTCCTGCGCTGCAGCTGGACCCTATTGGTATAACGTTACTGTGCTTTGGTCATATCACATTCAGCAAGCCCTCAGCTCGAATACGCATTGAATCAATGTTATAAGACATTGATATCAGGAGCTATCTGTAGCTACTGCTGGCCGGCTAGATGACGTTAAGACAACGCCTCAGTGAACTATTTAGTTCAATGGGACATTTCGTTTTGAACAGTGAACTAACATCAGCTAACGCGAGCTAATGGAGGTATCAACATGGACTACTAGACTTTCTGGAGCATTTGTTGATATCAGGAGCTATCAGTAGCTAGCCGGCAAAATACCGCTAGACAATGCCTACTAAAAGTGAATAGTTGACTGGGTAATTTTGTTTAAACAGTAACGATAGCTAGGTAGCTAACGTTAGCTCAGGTCGAATGCACTATAGACTCGAGCAGAGCCTCCTCCTCTGTGTTTACAAACTGTACACGGGTGCGGGCGGGGCAAGGGAGGAGGAGCAGCGGCAGTTTGCAGGTCCTGTGTGTCTGAGACAGACAGCGAGTGAGATCTCCGCTTGATCGGTTTCCGCGATCGGCGAATATGACTCATTATCGGAATTCACAGATCACATATTTATACCGATTATCGGCCGATAACGATCGGTGGCCGATCGATCGGGGCATCCCTAGTTATAACGTTAGTTCTGCATGTTTATATAGGTGTCCGTGTCGGCTTTCACTTTCAGTACGTTATGTTTGTAAAGCTTGGATGCTAACGTTAGCTAGCTAGTGCAGAACAATGCTGCAAAGATATACAGCCATCACTATTTAGACCCCAAGTTGAGGAGCCTTTTCTCTCTCTCTCTGTGTGTGTCCCGACCCCACTTCTCCTAGGGGGCTTTCTCACTCAACATCGGGGTCGAATCAGCTCCGTGCCGTCCTCATTCCGAGTCCCCCCCCCCCCCCCCCTCTAGTTTGTGTACACACTTCAGTCTTGGTGCGCTCTGGGTTTTGTTTACGGTTTGCGTTTTTGAGCTTGTAAGCTTGCCGTAGTCGATGATGTCACGCTCGAAATGTAAACACAGGAAGTGTTAACACGGAGACTGGAGACTGGATGCTGATATAAAGAAACTAATAAATATTAGGGATGCACCGAAAATTATCGGCCGAAAATGGTTAAAACGGCTCTTTCGGCCGAAAGGGTTTTAGCACCGAAAATATATGACCGAAAGTCAAATAACGTGTTGTTGTGATGACGTCATCAAAACGCGACTACAGACATACCGGTAGCATGCGCAACATGTAACGTGAGCAGCTTGGCAGCTCTTCCTGCATTCTACAGCCTGTGATAACTAACTCCTCTTGGGAGTAGGGATGCCCCCCGAAACCCGGTTCTAAACTAAATTAGAAAAAACCGGAGTATTGATCAGCTCCGACGTTAACGGTACTGCTATCAGTAGTCTAGGAGCGGATTAGCTACGGAGCTAACAGTGTACCATCCATCTGCGACGCAACGTTGGCAGCAACAGTGGACACTGAGTAATGTTAACGTTATGACGAGTTCATACTACACTACACGTATGAACTCGACATAACGTTAACGTTACTCCGTTTAAATGAAGTGTTTAATTAGCAGCAATCTGTTGTTGAAAATGTATCGTTAAACCGGAAATGGAAATGCGAGGACAGGAAGTCGTCATCAATCGTTGTAGTCTTTTAGTCTTAACAGTCTGGAATTAATGTATGCATTCAAAAGTGCTGAATAAATGTTTTATGGGCCCATAATAGTGATTATTAATATTATTTAAGTTAAGTTTAGCCATAATCATGTCTTTTGCCATAATCAGGTAGCTAAAAAAAAAATATATATATATATATATATATATAATATATATATATATTTATATTAATAATTTTCGGCCTTTCGGCATTCGGCCAACTGTTTCCTATTTTCGGTATCGGTTTCGGCCAAGAATTTCCCATTCGGTGCATCCCTAATAAATATGAAGTTATATTTGAACCTCTGTTAAGCCTTGTCAATATAACCCACCCCCCTTTTCTCACGAATGGAACTCTGTTGTAGAGTCCGCTTTTGATCGTTTTGCAGGGTTAACAATAACGCTAAGCTAACGGCTAACGCTAGTTAGCTTAGCCTTTTACTAGTAACATTGCTTGCATCGATTATATTGAATGTCATTGATCTACTGGTCGACCACGGCCGACTGGTTGGGCACCACTGGTCTAATAGAAATAAATGCATTCGAACAAGAAAGTATAGTAGACACTGTAGGGGTGGACGGTATGGTCTAAAATTTATATCACGGTATAATTTGAAGCATAGACGGTAACTAGAGATGTTCCGATACCATTTTTTCCTTTCCGATCCGATACCTAAGCTTTGGGTATCGGCCGATACCGATACTTATCCGATACCAGTGCATACATTAAAAAAATTAAAAAAATATTATATAAATTATAAAACGTTTTTTTTTTTTTTTTTTTAATACAGCTACTGTTTATATACTGTTTTTTTTAGTAATAACTATAAAGTTTTATTCAACAACAGGTGATTGTATAGATTAGTATTAGTATCAGTAATTGAAAACTATCTCAATGAGTTCACCCACGGAAAGGTTGTTGGCACATTAGTTCCACGCGGACATTATACGTTGCTGCACTCGCTACCCACTGGCTCTGCAGATATACCCTACTCAGTCTGTCTACAAGGCTCCGTTTAGTAGCAGAGGCTCTGTTGTTGTGATTTTTGCACAATAAATATTCAACATTCTCTTTTGAGACTCCGCCTCAGACTCTTATCATTTGGCACTAAAAGCTAAACATTGTCGCCGATATGGCTGTCCGCAACATGTCATTAATTGTGTACGCGACGTGCAATTGTGCAATGACGACGTTACCGTGAGCTAGGTTAGCTAGCATCAGAGCTACCGGTATATGGAAAAACTAACGTTACTGGTGACATCGTGATTTAACTTGGAATACTCCTTTGCCAACCTGCTGTACTTTGCTTGCAGGTCTGCAGCCATTATTGCTGGATTATGAATAGCCCCAACTTTAGCCAAGGTAACGTTATGGCTAAACCTTTAACGTTAGTTAATGCTAGCTTTCGGTTAGCTGTTCAGCTAATGCTAATAACATCAGAGCTCCCCGTCAACAGCGCTCTGCCGGGACGATGGCATTTTAAGAAAGTATCTGCTCTGCTGTTAAAATGGCAATTGACACTTTAATTCACGGTCGATTAAGCACACGTTTGTTTTATAATGCTCACTCAGCGAGTAGGGTATATCTACAGAGCCCAACGTCCGCAGTGTTGTTGATAAATTACGTCATATGGTATCGGAGCGCAACATTAGAGGGTACTCGCCGATACCGATACCAGCATTTTAGGCAGTATCGGCGGCATTTCCGATACTGGTATCGGTATCGGAACAACTCTAACGGTAACGGTATATATCACGGTATCATCGTTTTTGATTAAAAAAAATTCATTTTTTTTTATAAAATATATATATTATATAATTAGACTTGTACTTGTATTATCTGCGAGACATCGCCACCACGCAACAAGCTCCACTGTCTGTGTGTACTCTAGTAGCCTCCAGCTACGGCCAGGATTCTCCGGAGCTGCACCTGGACCTATACTCGAGTAGCCTCGAGCAGAGCTACGGCCAGGATTCTCCGGCGCTGCACCTGGACCCTATTGGTATAACGTTACTTAACTGTGCTCAGCAAGCCCTCAGCTCGAATACGCATCGAATCAGTGTTATAAGACATTGATACCAGGAGCTATCTGTAGCTACTGCTAGCCGGATATATAACGTTAATACAACGCCTCAGTGAATTATTTAGTTCAATGGGACATTTCGTTTTGAACGGTGAACTAACTTGCGCTAACGTGAGCTAACAGGTAGCATACACGTCTCTACTAGACTTTGTGGAGCGTTTGTTGATGTCAGGAGCTATCGGTAGCTGGCCGACTAGATACCGTTCAGTTAGACAATGCCTCATCATGTATTAAACTAAAAGTGAATAGTTGACTGGGTCATTTTGTAACGGTAGCTAAGTAGAGCTGCCGCGGTATCGGTATTACCGCGGTATCGCTGTTACATCATGCCCACCGCAGCGTTGGGCTGAATACCGGCATCACTGCTGTTTTTTATTATATTATATTATTATTATTATTACGCTCTCGTTGGGCTTGCGGCTCTGCAGATATACCCTACTTCTCTGTCGAGATTCCAAGCGACCCTATTGGGTACCAGAAAAGTCACATGAAACACTGCAGACCACTGATTGGTCAGAAGAGATACGCGTCACATGCTTGGAGCATCTTGCAGTGCGTTTACTTCCTGAATCTCAGCCAGGCCCATCACAACACGGCTAATAGTACGTTAGCTCCCACCGGAGACCGGAGTGGATTACCGACGCCGTCGCTCCTCAGGGAACGAGGCATAATGATTTTACTGCAACGAAATGTTATAATAAAAGCCCTTCGTTCTATACACTTGTCTGATTGAAAACTTTATTAACAGACCGCAGAATGGGTACAACTCGGCACGCTCTGAGCAAAGAAAGGAACTTAGATATTAATTGAGTAACGCTTGCCTTGCTATGTGGTCCGGTAAATACGAACGTGTAACTATACTAACGTTAATGCCACAAATCGAATACCTTTGTAATCATAAGTAGTAACGTTATAATAAGAAGAAGAAGAAAGGGTCGGGGGGGTAACCGGCGGGCGCGACACCGAGGGGAGACTTCGAATCCGTGTTTCACTTTTAATAACGAATGCGTGCATGCCGAATCCCAAACAATATTCATGCTGCAAAGTCATCCTCTAAAGATAGACATTTAGACTAGAGGCAGGCTATATGCTATATAAAGAGTAGACTACAAAAAAAATGCATTCAAACTTTTTTTTTTGTGTGTGTAATACCGCGGCGGTAGGAAATATTTAGCAAATGTGTGCGGTAAGGAAAACATCAATACCGCGGCAGCTCTATAGCTAAGCTAACGTTAGCTCAGGGAGACCCCGCCGTCCTCCCGTGTCCCGTCCCACTAGACTACTAGACCCGTGTTTACATGCGTGCGGTAGGGGCTGGCACGCCCACTGAGCGAAGCCTCCTAAATAACTTTTTCCAGTTCGCACATATCTATTATCTATGACTAGGCCTGCCACGATAACACATTTTGCTGGGCGATTAATTGCCCCCGAAAATATCGCGATAAGCGATATTATTGCGACCGGTTAGAGAATTTTTTTTTGGAGAAATTTATTTCCCAAAACTTTTATTTTGAAGCCCACCGCTCAGTCTTTTCCGGTGTTTTAGACTTTTATTTTGAAGCCCACCGACCGGACCGGAAGTATTGTTGCGATTATCAGGTACTTTGGGTACCAGAAAAGTCACGTGAAACACTGCAGACCACTGATTGGTCAGAATAGAGACGCGTCTCTAGGATTTCATAAGCATTATGTTTGCAGCAGGCACAAGTGCAATAAACAAAGGATACAGTCACTGTGTATTCTGCCTCATTTATTGATTAAACAAAACCGACATCAACACAATTTGCCACCGAGCGGAGAGTTTAGTCTCGCAAAAAGATCGCTGACTTGTTAAGGCTTGTTGTTAGGTTAGGTGCTAATGTTGTGCTAGCGTTTTAGCATGGCTATCGTACATAGCGTGATCATTATAACTCGCTATTGATTGTTTGTATGAGTAACGTTAATGCTAGTAGAATAGACACAACGTGAGGTAATCACCATCCATTTTAAACCGGTTATTACCTAATGCTAATGTTAGCAAATAGACGCGACTGGTAACGTTACAGCTAACGTTAACGCTTGTAGAATAGACACAATGAGAGGTAACGTTAGCGTTAGCAGAATAGACACAACGAGGGTCTCGTTAATGTTGTTATTGATTGATTGATTGAAAACTGTGTTTACTCTGTTTGTATGAGTAACGTTAATGCTAGTATAGTAGTAGTGCTGTGCTCTGTAGTAAAGCCAGCGGCTCGCCTCCCAACACGGACAGTGACTGACAAGGGGCACTGGGTCCGCCTCATTAAAACAAACGCGCAAATAGCAATTAATCGCGCCCGTCAAAATCATTGCATTCATTTTAATTATCGCGGCAATTAATCGATTTATTGCTTATCGCGGCAGGCCTATCTATGACTAATTCTATCTATTTTTAGGGGCAAATGCGAGTGAAATAGTCGCGCTGTGGTTACATGACATCATTGCTATTTTAGAGCTGCTCAGTCAAAATCCATACCGTAGAGCAAATTCATACCGTTTATACCGTATAGTTTATACCGTCCACCCCTAGTAGACAGCAATGGCTAACGCTAAGCTAACGGCTAACGCTAAGCTAACGGCTAACGCTAGTTAGCTTAGCCTGTTCAGAAGCTAACATTATCCCATCGCTTGTGGCAATTATATTGCATGTCATTGATCTACTGGTCGACCACGGCCGACTGGTTGGGCACCACTGGTCTAATAGAAATAAATGCATTCGAACAATGTATAGACATAGCAATGGCAAACAAATTTGCCAGGCCTAATGCGAGCCAGGGAAGTGTTGCGCTTTGTAACGTGGCTTCATGTTTTCATCCACTGAGCTGTGAGGCTCCACATGAGACGTTGTGTGTGTCACGCCCCCCGCCCCCCACTAGTGCGCACTAGGGGTGGGAATCACCAGTTTAATCACGATACGATATCGATTCTTTGGACAACGATACGATATTATCCGATATCACACAGTCTGCCACGATACGATTCGATTCAGGTGCCTGCGATCGATATGAGACGATATTATGTGCCCATTTAATACAATCAGTAACATTTAAATCAACAAACAAAAAAGGCAATGGAAATATCATGACATTTTTATTTTTGAGCTCTTCCAGACATTTAAATGAAAAACAATCTATTGTTTTTAATACAAATAGACCTCCTGTTCACTGTTTTTGGTTCATTTCTTTTTTTTTCTCGATATTAATATCCTATTCACTGTCACAGAGCTGTATTTTGGCTGGAAAAGCATATTGGGAGTCCCAAGATGCAGTACCGGCCAGATCCTGTTAGTGGGGCTATCCCCGAGAATGCACCCTCCCAGTCCCCACTTCTCTCTGCCTATGGCTCTGGGTTAGCTTGTTAGCTCACGCTAAAGTAACGTTATCTTCGATCTTTAACGCGACGTGGGCATAATGGAGTGACGAGGATTGCAAAGCAGGTTAGATGCATTGGACCCGTTGTGGAATAAAACAACAGGGACATGTTTTGGGTCAAAGAATAGGCACACTAGTCTTGCTCTAGTAGTGACGCTCTAGACGCTACTGGCAGCTGTTGATGTTAAACGGAGTTTGAGTTTCACAACACTGGGCGCGGGGCGATGACGTCGCCGTCGCCGGATTTTCAAAATAAGAGTATCGCAATATGAATCGATCTTTTTACGTGGCATCGATCCTATTTGATTATTGATAATAGATCGATATATCGATCTGGATCGATGTATCGTCCCACCCCTAGTGCGCACCTGAGACCACCTATTTCACCGGCCCAGGTTCAGCGCCCCCGGGGACGAATCAGCGGGGGGGGGCGGGGACGGGGCGTTCTCACTCAGACAGACACACCCTTTTCTGATGCGAGCCGGGTCCGATTGACCGACACTGAGTTTAGAACACAGAGGCACCTCGCCATGGTGTTCTTTAAACGTAGTGAAGGTCAATTATTTTGCGACAATGACCGAGTATAGCTATACATTATCCCGCTTATTACATGGCTAACTTACTAACAATATACCTAATTCATTTTACACCATCGACAAGACGAGATCAAATGCAGAAGCAGTTCCGTTCTGTCGCTCCGCTGTCATCGCCGGCAGCTTCGCCAGCAGGTGTGTCTGATTGGCTGCACTGATGCACTGTGTGTCAGTGGTAGGCCTGCCGCGATAAGCAATAAATCGATTAATTGCCGCGATAATTAAAATGAATGCAATGATTTTGACGGGCGCGATTAATTGCTATTTGCGCGTTTGTTTTAATGAGGCGGACCCAGTGCCCCTTGTCAGTCACTGTCCGTGTTGGGAGGCGGGCCGCGTGTAGCTTTATGCCAAGCAAGCAGTGCAAAAATTTACCGTAGTGGCATGCAGTAATACGCCTTTCATTTTCCGCCGCCCAGCGCCCAGGTCGCGCGGAAATAGGCTGTCTATTGCCATTCTCTTTGACAAACTCTAACCTTAACCAGCTCCTTAACAACGCCTAAACTTAACCGTTCTAACCTTAACCAACTCCGAAACAATGCCTAACCTTAACCTTAACCATAGAAATTATATTGCCATTCTCTTTGACAAACTCTAACCTTAACCAGCTCCTTAACAGCGCCTAAACTTAACCGTTCTAACCTTAACCAACTCCGAAACAATGCCTAACCTTAACCGGCGAAAGAATACACGTTAAAAAAAAATCACGTTAAAAAATATTTTCGATGGGATTCGAACTCGCCAGCAAACAAGCCATAGGATCCACAGCCATGTGTCCTTGCCAATTGAGCTATTGCTAGATACTGAATAAGGGGCGGTGACTTATATATATTGAGCTCCGCTCGTGTCGGATCTCATGCGCATGCGCGAGCACGCCGGCGCACGCACGCACCTGAGCGAGCACGCCGCCGCCGGTGCACGCACGGTAGCATTTGTCTGAAAAGAAGGGCGCTTTACCGCACTAGCGTGCGGTGACGAATGCGGAAGCATTTTTGCACTGCTTGCTTGGCATTAACGTACAGGCAGGCGGGCCGCTGGCTTTACTACAGAGCACAGCACATTGTGTCTATTCTACTAGCATTAACGTTACTCATACAAACAGAGTAAACACAGTTTTCAATCAATCAATCAACAACAACATTAACGAGACCCTCGTTGTGTCTATTCTGCTAACGCTAACGTTACCTCATTGTGTCTATTCTACAAGCGTTAACGTTAGCTAGGCTGTCTATGCTAACGTTAACGAGCATTAGGCTAACAAGCTGTAACGTTACCAGTCGCGTCTATTTGCTAACGTTAGCATTAGGTAATAACCGGTTTAAAATGGATGGTGATTACCTCACGTTGTGTCTATTCTACTAGCATTAACGTTACTCATACAAACAATCAATAGCGAGTTATATTGATCACGCTATGTACGATAGCCATGCTAAAACGCTAGCACAACATTAGCACCTAACCTAACAACAAGCCTTAACAAGTCAGCGATCTTTTTGCGAGACTAAACTCTCCGCTCGGTGGCAAATTGTGTTGATGTCGGTTTTGTTTAATCAATAAATGAGGCAGAATACACAGTGACTGTATCCTTTGTTTATTGCACTTGTGCCTGCTGCAAACATAATGATTATGAAATCCTAGAGACGCGTCTCTATTCAGTGGTCTGCAGTGTTTCACGTGACTTTTCTGGTACCCAAAAAGTACCTGAAATAATCACAACAATACTTCCGGTCCGGTCGGTGGGCTTCAAAATAAAAGTCTTAAACACCGGAAAAGACGGAGCGGTGGGCTTCAAAATAAAAGTTTTGGGAAATAAATTTCTCCAAAAAAAAATTCTCTAACCGGTCGCAATAATATCGCTTATCGCGATATTTTCGGGGGCAATTAATCGCCCAGCAAAATGTGTTATCGTGGCAGGCCTAGTCAGTGGGCTTGATTGCTACAGCTGCGCACACAGCGGTCATTATTGCTCGGCAGAGGTCCGTTATCGAGTAATAACGGACCTCTGACGAGCGCTATTGACCAATCACAATCAAGCATTTCGGCTAATGTTAAAACGCCATGTAATAAAGTAATAATAACACATACTAAATACTAAAGCTATTTATCATTTTTGGCTGGTAGGCCAAAACGTTTATTTTGTTCCCCACTCCTCATTGAGCGACACCACAAGTTCACTTAGTAGCTACAAGCTCGTAATTGAAAACTAGAGTTTTTTTGTAAAGAAAAATTTTGCGGTGCTTGTACCCGTCTTATTCCTGTTTACAATCATTTACAAAACATCTTAAGAAATTACTACTGTGTATGGGAACTGACAAAAAAGGTAAAGGTAAAAGGTAATGCTTAAAATGTATTATTGGTCAAAAAGGCACTGTGATTTTTTTAGTGCGCTTAAATTAAGTGCTGGTGCACCTAAATGAAAAAGTTAGATGCACTTAGTGATGCACCGATGTGAAAATTGTGGCCGATACCGATAACCGATATTAATATTGCTGTTCTGGCCGATACCGATATTTACCGATGTCGATATCTCTGTATAGAAAACACTTTTTTATGATAATCAAATAAAGAGCTATTTTCCAAAACGCATAATTTTTGTACTTTTGTAACTTATTTTCAGAAATGACTGATATTTTGAAACTATTTAAGGCCAAAACATGTAAAAAGAAAAAGAAAAACATTTAAAAAAAAAAAAAAAAAAAAAACATTTTTATTTTTATTTAATATCGGCCCTATCTTGATATCGGTCCGATACCGATGTGTAAAAAAAACGGCCATATCGGCCGATATTATATCGGCGGCCGATATATCGTGCATCACTAGATGCACTGGTATAAAAAGTTAGTCTGGAGCCCTGCTTATAATTAACGATATACTAGTTTCCAAATAGATGCAGTTTACAAGCGTTTTCCCACTACCTTCTGGTTGGTTAAGCAGGCTATGTATAGCCAATGCCATGACCACCTATTTGAGTTTGCTGGGTATCTTTGGGCGAGGCAGGGGGTGTAATAAGACACTTTTGAGACAAGAGTCAGTCTGCATCAATAACCTCAAGGCCCTTGCTCCTTTGGTCTAAAGGTCAAATCTGACCTCTGACCTTTCCCCTCATTGTGCCACTGCTGCTGGCTGGTAATGATCTTGGAGTGATCAAGTGAACCAAGGACATAGTAAATATGTTTTGCATATTTATGTATATGGATATGCGCTCAAATCACCATATAACATTTACTCCCCATGCCTGCTTAATTAATGTTGATATATCGTAGTATGCATCTACTGATGTTGTGCTCGTGTGGAGGTAATGGGCCACGTCCCGTGACATGGACAATGACCGATTTCAGGTATTTTTGGAAAATCGGTCAACATTAATTAACCCCGATGACCAGTCAAATCAACTAATGGCGATGGCTGCTTTGAATATAGAAGTGCGCAGATACAACTTGTAAAAGCCTACAGTGGTTCTTCAACCCTTTGCACACATGGGAGGATCCCCACATTGGTAAACATCAGGCTACGGAAGATCTTTGTTAGTTAAAAAGAAAACGTGCAGAATTCCACAATTCTATTGTAGCCGAGATGATAACAAGGAGAACGTAGGCCTATACAAACTGGGCTAACTTTTTGAAATGGGACATTTAAAATATAGCCTGTTTTCTGGAGACTCCCTGGAACCTCACGTTGAGAACCACCGGCCTGCGCGACACAAAGGCTTCACTTTTAGGCAGCATCATCATTTGGGCCTTCGTGTTAGTTAGTGAAATACGTTGTACTTTCCCCACTCATGTCCCGAGAGAGTAGCATATAGTGTACATCTAGTTTTAAAATAAATGTAATCAATCAAATATAAACGTAAGATAACGCTGCGTCAGTGAATAAATACACCAGCTATTCTCAGCCAGCCGACCTAACGGCCTAACCGTTAACTAACGGCAGCGGCGTGTTTTGCATTCACATGACTTCGTAGAACAAACGTTAAATACTCGGCCCGCATGCACACGGGTGACGGTAGCTAAACTTAACTAGCTTGATTTCATCGACCATTATACAATTAACGTCAGTAGTTCATCGATTGATATATTAATACAACCCGTTCTGTCTGAGCAGCAGAAACACGAGGGCCGAGGATGAGGGCCTTGCCGCTACTCCAGCATGGCGGCCCGGCTAGCCGTTAGCTCGAACATCTTACCCGTTTTTCAGATCGATCTCGAGTAATTTCCCATAACCGCTGAAAAACCTCTGCATATCCTTCTCTCGGACGTGATAGCTCAGCTTCCCGACGTAAACACGCGGCATCTTGGCGGATACTGAATGCGAATTCCGCTACTTCCAGGTGAAATTCAACGCGAGCTAACGCTCGTAGAGGAGGAGTTGGCTAGTGGCTACAATGGCGCGAGCGTGCAGCCAATGTGGGCGAGGCGACTAGACTAGTTCCCATCGGCTAAAGAGCGAGGTTTGCGCGCTCGCGACTTCCAGCGTCCTCTGCACTGATGGGAACTAGCCCCATATCATGCTGTGCGTGTGCACGGCTCTTTTTAACATCACTCCTCTCACTTTACCAGAAACGCAGTGGTACATTTTAATATGGGTAAGGGTAACTAACCACCAGACCAGTCTATGTGGTCACAGTAATGTGAATACAATAAAACACAAACAAATGCATATGGTATACCATATTCTGTATAGTTTTTAATTTATAAAATTTTTGCCTAATGGATTTTCAAGTATGAATAAAAAAAATGTGAATCCCTACCCACCTTCAAAACCACTCTCAAAGAGCACCACGGGAAACTGGCCCCCGTAAATGTCCACACCCCCCCCCCCCCCCCCCCCCCCCTCCATATGCTTGAATGAATGAAAACTTTATTTAACAGATTGCAGAATGGGTACAATACAGTACGGTGCAAATACAATACACACAATTGTTAACACTTTAACTGCCACACACGAGATATCTCGGGTTTATTTTTATGTGGTTGAAAGCCACTCACGAGATTTCTCGGATTTTTTTTTTTTTTCTTTTTTTTAGCGATCTGAAATCATATTGCATCACGCGAGCCTACCCGAGTATACACGAGCACCGCCGGCGATCATATGTGGAAAAAAGCGCCCCCTATCGTCTCCCAGATGACATAAGGGATTTTGGAATGGACTCAATGAAAATGGATGGGGAAAAAAATCCGGTACTCCACATTTTCCAGTCCACTGATCCAGCCGGGGTTACCACAGTTCATTCTGGAGCCTCTGAGCCCCGCTGATCATGGAGTTCTACTGTATCGCGTTGGATCTATACACTTATCGATTTTTTCGAATGGTGATCAGGAATTGGAATATACCAGTTGGATACCATCTGATGTCAGGTAAGGAATCTATGTTATCAGTGTTAGGATAATCAGACTAATTTTGATGAAGTTATAAGCTGTTTTGTGAAATGGGCTCTTTCGGTTTCACTGTAAAAGTCCAAGAGGAAATCAACGCGGCGATTATCCGTGCGCGGCCCGAATGTGCTTGCGTGCACGTACAATATTGATCATCTAGCGTTTATTTGAAAACGATTCATAAAAAGGCAGATGAATATCAACGTTGTGGAATATTCCAGTAAAAGACTATTTTCATAGAATGGTCCAGAATGGGCTGTTTTTTTTTTATCTCAAAACGGGTGCTTTTCTAAATGCTCTGAAACGGAAATGACGCGATAAAAAACCAATCTGCCTTGACAGCACTGACTGGAAAATAGTCTTTGATAAGCGACGGGCAGATTAGACACATAGCCATAATTTAAAACATAGATTAGGCGATGTTAACGTTAACATTGAAGTGGATGGTGGCATCAAGGGGGTAAAAAGGAAAACCCGGCGTGGCACTCAAAGTGTTAAGGGGATGCAGACCAGAGAAAGACGTTTGTCTTGTTTACATCAGGGTCCCCCATTTTCAATTCATAGTGACATTTATGACATACATGACATCATGACATTTATGGCATAGGACATACATGACATACAGGTATATAGTACTGTTACATTTGTGACATATATTGTAGTGATTGTAATGTTACCTTATTAATTCACCCACGGAACTGTTGTTAGGAACATCATAGTAGCACATTCTAGAACAGCGATTGATTGATTGATTGAAAAGTTTATTAACAGGTGGGCGGCTAGGTGGTGTAGTGGGCAAGGCACTCGCCACCAGTGTGGAGACGCTAGGATTCGCGTGTTCGAATCCAGCTCTCCACATTGTTTTCAGTTTAGCTGGTCGTCCGCAGTAATACACATTGGCCGTATTACGGGGAGGGAAAACTGAAGGGTGGGGATCGAACGTTGTGAACAAGCGACTCCTACAAGTCGGTTGGTGCGCCTGCGCAGTAGAATCAGGAAGTGTCGGGGGCAGCGTGAGCCTCCCACGCGTTACTCCTCGACACTGAGAGATCGAGCTGCGCAGGTGAAAAGATGCGACTGCTGTTACCTCAAGTACCGGAGGGGACTTGTGCTATGTATGACTTAGTCCACATTGCAGCCGGCTTGTGGGAGGCAAGAAACAGCGTTCGTGACAGGGGAGGGTTGAATTGGATGATACGAAATTGGGATGGGAGAAAATATAGAAAAATGGGAGAAAAAGTGGATAAAAAAAAGAAAAGTTTATTAACAGATTGCAGAATGGGTACAGTACAGTACAGCTCAATACATACAATTGTTAAGGGGATGCAGACCAGAGAAAGACTTTCGTCTTGTTTACATCAGGGTCCCCCATTTTCAATTTATCATAACATATATGACATACATGACATACAGATAGACAGTACTGCTACATCTATACATTTATGACATATCAGATTTGCAAATACAGTACTGTTTGTGATACAAAAGTGTCCAGAAAAAGAGTGTATATACATTTGGCGTAGAAACTACATTGGAGGAGGTTGGGTGGGTGGGGTGGGGTTGGGTGGGTTGGGTGAGGGCTGTACATTGGAGTTGGGGGGGGGGGGGGGGGGGTTTGGGTAGGGGACATTCTTATTTAAGCAGTGGCAGGAAGGCATTCTGTGTAGCTTTCCAGTAATGTACTGTATTGTGTACGTGTACTCAATAAATACTATTCGCTCTGCCTCGAGCCACCGTCTCCGACTCCCATCTCTCGGCACTACAATATGCAAATATACAGTACTGTTACCCATAGATCCTGACAGAGAGTATATATGATGGGGAGGAGACTGTACATTAAGAGGGGGTGGGTGGGTGGGAGAGAAATATACATACGGTGGGGAGGAGACTGTGTACATTAGGAGGGGGTGGGTGGGTGGGAGAGAAATATACATAGGGTGGGGAGAGAATATAAACATATATGTGGGGAGGAGACTGTCTATTAGGAGGGGGTGGGGGGGTTTGGACATTTACGTGGCCAGTTTCGAATTGCAGCCTCCCATAGGTGCTCTCTTAGAGCTGTTTTGAATGAATGAATGAATGAATGAAAACTTTATTAACAGATTGCAGAATGGGTACAGTACAGTACAGCTCAATACATACAATTGTTAAGGGGATGCAGACCAGAGAAAGACTTTCGTCTTGTTTACATCAGGGTCCCCCATTTTCAATTCATCGTAACCCTACCCGTGAATGTGGGTAGGGAATCCCTACTAGGGATTCACATTGATTTGATGATGATTTGATTTGATTTTTATTTAGTAGATACAATTTTATACAATAGTATAAAAACAAGGGGTACAAGGATAACATGTGAAAGTCTGTCGACTTGTTTCCAACATGGTCCCAAGAAGAATACAATAAATCACAAAGAAAGAGTTATGAAGATAAAATAGATACAACAAGTAGATAAAATAGACAACACAATTTTCTGAAAGAGCCTCATTACAGCATGTCATGTTCCTGTTCTTCAAGAGTGGTGGCCAAGCACCCTCTGCAACCTATTGTTGCAGATGTCGCTTCACACCCCTCTTGAATACAGCAATAGTGGGGGAGTTTTGGATGGCCCTGGGCAGAGAGTTCCACACATAGATATATATAGAACACTAGATAGCTTAAGGCGGAGTCACCAGCGTCACTGAACCGCCGCCATCTTGCCCAGGTCAGCCTTGAGTGAGAGTGAGTGAGCTGCACAGACAAAAATACTCATAACTCGCTGAAATATTGACGGATTTACAAACGGGTTGGTTTGCTATAAACATCAAAGATGTAGTTATGATACTGCATACTTATATAAAAAAAACATTTTAAAGATGTTTTTTTTACAAACCGCTTGAATCACAGCCACGTTAATAATGCTTGTAATAAACCAAACCGTTTGTAAATCCGTCAATATTTCAGCGAGTTATGAGTATTTTTGTCTGTGCAGCTCACTCACTCTCACTCAAGGCTGACCTGGGCAAGATGGCGGCGGTTCAGTGACGTCGCTCTTCATTGGCCGGCAGCGCGGGTAAGCTATCTAGTGTTCTATATATATCTATGGTTCCACAGCCGGCAGGCTGTAGACAGAAAGCCATTCTGTGAATAGGAACCCTTTCTAGGCTCATAAATTGAGAGCTGTCCAGACCGTAACTGTCGTCCGTGGACCTGGCCACGCAGGACAATGCGAGAGCATAAATATCTGGGGGCAGATCCATTTAACATTTTATACATATGTCCCAGTTTCAGAAAGGAGACTCTCTGCTCCACAGGGAGCCATCCCACCTCATTGAAGTGACATGGCTCAATATGGGTTCGAGGTGGCAGATTTAGGACCAATCGTATGGTCTTATTTTGGCTGGTTTGTAGCCTGTGTTTACTTTCCACTGTAACACCACTATACCAGTACGTAAATGCATAATCATATTGGCTGAGGATCATGCAGTTGGCAAGCAATTTCATAGTTTCCAGTGATAAGAACCTCTTTTTTCTGTGCAAAAATGTCACCCTTGTGTTAACTTCTTTGATCACCTTCAGGGCCATTGTTTTCCCTGAGAGTGTTTGGTCGAGGTCTGCACCTAGGTATTTAACACAGTCTCTAGACTCGACACTGAAGCCATTACAGCTTTGGGTAGGGCGTTCCACATTGATGTGGCATAATTGCGAAACGTGTTTAGTCCCTTGTTTGAGCCGAATCTGGGTTTAACATGATTTGTTTAGCTTCCTCTGGTGTTGTGGTCGTGGTATTCACTGACCTTTGGGAAGTATTTTGACATGTACATGGGTACCTTAGTCGTATAGTGTATCTTGTAGACCAGGCCCATTGCAAGTTGCTGTACTCAAGTTCAAGTTCAAGTTCAAGTTCTTTAATAGTTGTCATACAGAAGTACAGAATACTTTCATACAAAATGCTTCTTACTGTTACGCTCCAGAGACTGTGCTAGACAAGATAGTATCAAATAACATAATAACATAATATAGCATGAATTTAGAAGAAGAAAATGAGGTCACAGTGTTCGGTATAGACATATGTACAATGTTCTGAGTTACCATATAATATACAATACACAATACTATGCAGTGTACTAATGTACAGTACTATCTAGTGCAAAGCAGAAATGGGATGAGGTACAATTTTAGGTACAATTTACAGTAAGGTGTACGAGTTGTAGTGCAATCCTTCATCCATAAATATAAAGTGTGGGGAGTGGGTGCTACAGTGTGTTTGTTTAAAGTGGGTGTGTGCTATAAAGTGTGTGGAGTGGGTGCTACAGTGTTTGTTTAAAGTGAGTGTGTGCGTGTGGATGTGTGTGCTATGTGCGTTTGGTGGTTGTTGTTGTGTAGTGTTCATTCATTGTTCGTTTAGCAGCCTGATGGCCTGGGGATACTCTGTCGTCTACTCTAAGCCATCCTAGGTAGTCAAAGTGGGCAGGGGTGAGGTGGGTTCTAGGAGTAAGGTCATGTAGTAGTCTGACCAGTTTGTTTTGTGATGTTTGTAATCTTGTTTTTAGCGCCTTTGAGGTGTTTTGGTACCATGAGGTGCAAGCATAGTCGTAGTACCCTTGAATGAGTGCTCCTGCCAGAGTCTTCAGGGTATTCTTGTTTACCAGAGAGGAGATCCGGTACAAGAATCTAGTTTGTTGGTTGACTTTTTTTTATTACATTGGATGCCATTTTGTCACAGGAAAGATTTGCCTCTAGGATGGAACCCAGGTAGGTAATTCCATCTTTCCTTGTGACAATATTGTCACCCACTGTAACAGAGAAGCCGTTGGCCTTGCTGACTTTGTTATTTGATCCAAAGAGAATGGACTCTGTTTTACCCAGGTGTAATGATAGTTTGTTATCAGCGAGCCAGGTGCAGATTCTGAGCTGAGGGCTTTTTCAACCTGCAACTTGTCCCTGAGTCGTCCGCGAACAGGAACAAGTTGCAGTCACAAGCTGATGACATGTCATTTGCAAAAGTTAGTAATAGTAACAGTCCTAGTATGCTCCCACAGCTCACTGGGAGGGGGGGGGTAGTGTACCGTTTACCTCTACCATATGTTCTCTCCCCTCCAGGTAGGATTGCATCCAGCTCACTGATGGACTATCAAAACCAATTGCTTTTAGCTTGTCAATCAGAATGGAGTGATTGACAGTGTTGAAAGCCTTTTGGAGGTCCAGCATGACCATGCCGCAGTATTTGCCCGCATCCACCTCTTGTTTGATGTGGTCGTTCAAATAGAGAAGACATGTGTCAGTGGAGTGGGATATTCTGAAGCCAGATTGGAATTCGTAGATTAGCTTTTTTTCCGCAAGGTACTTTTTGAGGAGGGTATATGGATTCACATTCCTTTACGGCTGTGGGTAGGGCGTTTCACATTATTGTGGCATAATTGCGAAACATGTTTAGTTTCGCAAAGCTGTTTCTTTTACAGCTCTAGGAATCGACCATGCCCCCCTCAATCCTCGAAGAGGGGATAGAGAGAGAGCACTGAATCAATTAGAGAGTCGCTGGATATACAGACTCAAAGCCATGTCTTATCCAGGGATAAATGATACCATAGATATGGTTTCATTTTTGTAAATATGGGAGTATCTTTTGTTGGTGTTTTGCTATTCTAGTTTAAAAATGTATATATATAGCTTCCAATTGAAGAGTTATGTAACTATGGTGGGTTATGTTATCGTCATAGCTTCCGCTCTGCGCCTACTGGAATATATCCCTATATCAGTCTATATACTGAATAAATTCTCCACATGCACCTATACACACCCATTCGCCTGGCCACACCCCCATCCGCTCCTCTACATAAGCAGGGGTGTGGCCATACTAACAGCTCCTTCCTTATTTTTACCACGGCGAGTGTCTGTATACACCACTTGAGTTTAGTGTAAAATAGTTGGAAAGGAGCTACGTTGAAGAGAAGGAGCTGCGTTGACATTATATCTTTGTTTTCTCTCTCACTATTTTTCGAGGAAATACAGCGATAATGTCTTCGCCACCGGAGTGTCTAGAAGATGATGATCATTCTGACCTCCATTGGAGCTTCGTAGTAGGGGCTCCTCTCGCTGAGCAAATCTCCGCCGGCATTTCCTCCGCTCTGCAGTTGGACTTTGCTTGGGAGGCGGTCGGCTGTGTGGGGGCTGACGGCCTCTCTGGGGCGGGTGATGTGTTTGCAGCGCGGGGCGCCAGGTGTGTTGGTTGTGGGGGGAACAACTACACAGTTTACGAAGATCCTGCCCCAGGCTGGTATTCTTTTTTCGCTGTTCTAGCGGTGTGGAGAGGGTTCTGGTTTGATGCCCACGTTAACATGAGCTTCTCATCGAGAGCTTTGTCTACTGGGACCGTGCTCCGAATCTGCGGTTCAATTCCCCGGGTCTCTGGAAACAACGGATCCCCTCACTGTGCGAGCCCCGCTTTTCAAGATGAAAAATACCCGGCGCGAGGGAGGTGAGCTTGGTGTTTCATTATGAGAATATCCCCATGCTCAAGTCGGCTGCAGCCCGTGAGGGACTTGTTGCCGACGCCGCTGTGTCTGATAAACACCGTTCTGAAGACTGTGTTGACTTCTTTTTCTCTTCTCTCTTCGGATGAGGAGAGGGACAGACAGCGGCTGTCTGAAGTGTTGGCCTATATTGTTTTCTCACGTTGTACAGTTTCAGTGGTAGCTGCTTAGCTTGCTTCCTAGCCGGGTTGAGCTACCTGTTAGCCAGTTAGCTGTTTAGCTACGACGTTAGCTCCGTACGTTCGCTCGGCTGGGAACGTTAGCCTGATGCTATCAGTTAGCCTAGAGTTAGCTGTTAGCTTGTGCTACAACCGTTGAACATTAGTCGTGAGAATAGCAGGCCCTAGCACTCTGACTACGACGTCATCTTTGACAGAAGATGTAGTCGGGCCTGCACCATGACCGGCTGCTGGAGGGGGGCGTCTCGCCGGAGCCTCGCTCCGGCCATAGCTTCTTTTGCCCCGCCAGCGAGAGGCCTTTTCGTCAACGTGGAGACCAGCCTGTGTTGCGGCCTTCTCATCCTGCGTTCGTTGGTGCAGGTAAGGGTCCATTGGACATTACCCCACTCTTCCTTCCTTCCCCTCCCGAATGTTTTGTTAATAACGATGTTTTTTCCAAAACGTATGTTGCTTCACTACATTTGGAGATACGACATGTGCTATGTGTGAATTGTTTTGGTCGCTTGTATAGCTTGGGTACTGCTGGCCAAAGCTTGTGCTTTTCTCTCTAACTAGAAACAGCGTTGTTTTTTACGTGAGTAAAAATGAACTGGGTTTTTGTTGTATGATGAGAAGTTGTGTGTGTTCATGTAACGTTAGACAACGTGGCTGAGCCGACAACTGGCTGAGTTACCCTACAATGCTGTGCATAGTGGCATATGATCGAGGGATGAGTCCCTCTCTCAGCTTGTGATGACAATAAACAGGTGGCAAGTTTTTTCACACATGAACAGGGCTGTACCTGTTCAAACAAGGTCTTCGGCTGTGCTGGCGTGCGTGATGTAAAGCTTACTCTACACATTGGCGTCGTATCAGGGGTAAGGTGGTGAGGGGTGGGTTTCCCTGGTTTTCCCCTGGTTTCCCCCCCCTCGCCTCAAACATGATTTTGTTTACAATATGTGTGTTGTTTCACTATGTTTTTGGGGATACGGTGTAACATCTTAGCTTCTGCTGGGGTTGTGCTCTTGCTTAGAGAGGCAATTTTTTTCTGAAAATTGTTTGGTCGCTGTCATGTGGACTTAGCAAGGCCTGTGGCCAGTACTTAATCGAGGACTTGTGTCTTCTCTCGTTATGAAAAATGGCGTTCCTCTTACGGTAGTGAGAGTGTACTTTCGCCCTTTTTTGTTGTGATGGAGGGTTGTGTGTGTCGTTAAGATCCACAACTGGGTTAGGTGTTGGCCTACAGAAGTTACATGTGTAAGCTCTTGTACGAGGGCCCTTGGCCCTCTCTTGGTCTGTGTTTTTTCTTCCTTTAGGAAAAGGTGTAAAAATTCAGGTGGCAGGTTCGCACATGAGCCTATGTGAAGCTGTTCCCTTGACAGGTATACATGCACTTCATGTAGTACGCTATGACTGGTGTCATGGCTCTGCTTTGTCATTGAATTGTATCAGGGGTGAGGGGTCATGAGGGGGTGAACTGATGAACCCTCCCTCCCCTTTTTCTGATTGATCAGGGGGTTGGACCTCCTGTCCTTCGGGCTTCCTGTCACGTTGCTGGGTCAGCACGTCACAGGGTAGGGAGGGGGGGGGGGGAAGGGAGTTTCCTGGTCCCATACCATATTTGGGCGGTGGGTCACGGAATTCCCCCTGCCATAGAGTACGTCACTGGGTGCGTTTCTATTGGTTGTGAGACTTCCGTGAGTTATTTTCAGGCTCCATGTTGTGGACCTCTGTTATTGTCAAGATGAGTTATGCGGTGCGTGAGAACTTAAAAAGAAGTTCTGCTCTGTTGTATGTGTCTTGAGCTTGGTAGGTGATGCAATGCAGTAGAGACAATTTGTTCTTCTGCTCTGCTCCCTACTAATAGTGTGTATTGGGTCAAAGCCTCCTCCTCAGGGAGTTTCAGAGCCTCCTCGGTGAGTTTCAGAACCTCCCTCTCAGTGAGGGAGCCTCCTCAAGAGTTTCAGAGCCTCCTCCTCAGAGAGTCTTAGTCCAATTGTTCACGTAGCTCAATGTTGCATATATCTTTTCAATTATTACTCACGTGGGAAGTCTCTCTCTGGGGGTTCCCTGCCTCCTCTCTTTTATAGGGCAGGGTTGACAGGGGTGTTTTCCCTCTGACGCGTCATATGGGACCCATATCTGTGTCTTGGCCAGCTTCCTGCCGCTCTCCCAGGCGGCTTGGAGGGAACGTTATCTGGGTTCTTGTTAGAATTACCATTGATATGTTTTGGGTCTCGACGTGTACATAGTGCTGGCCCTGGGTGCTTCTGTGTGGAACCACGCATGGGCTTGCGCGCCTTGGTTGCTCATCATTGAAACAGCGTTCCTAAAGTACCAGAGGTGGAACAGTGCTACAGATTGGGGACCCGATCCAATGACAATAACGTTAAGCCCAGAGTGATATTGGTTATCCTGCGCCAAGTCAGAATAAAAGAAATGATTATTCGTGAAACTCGCAGGATGAAAGGCAATCTGAAATACAAGGATATACCAATACACTGCTTTGAAGATTATTGTCGTGAGGTAGTGGACCTGCGTGCCAAGTTCAAGACGGTGATGTCTCAACTCTATCTGGAGAAATACAGACCCCTACTAATATACCCTGCAATACTTCGCATCGTCGATAAACAAGGAGCAAGGGTTTTCCTCAAATCGCCTGAAGATGCAGCCAAATACATGTCTGCACAACACGCAGGATAGTGTATAAATGGCCTTTTAATCTCTGTTATGCATGGACACCATATAGTATAAACTTAAATGAACCGATGATTTGGGACAGAGAGACCTACGAGCTCAGAGTTATTGAATGCTTTCCCCGTCGGGATTCTATTATTGCGGACATATTGGATTCAAAATTGGAACACTCCAGAACATACTGGAACATTCGAACACTGTAAAAACGACATATTGGAATAATCCAGAACATCTAAAGCATTCTTTGATATAGGGAACATTCTGGAATAACAGCAATACGTGGCCAGACATACTACCAGAAGCCCTTCGGGGGAATAATCAACAGCATCTAGCTGCAGAACCACAGAACCATCATAGCAGCGGCCGGCTGGAATAACATTCTACACAACGGATCATCGCCCACCCCTGGCCAGGGGAAATTCTGCATATACGTATTTAAAAACTGCTTTTTATTAATTGGAAATATTTCCACTACTTCTCCAATTTATACTTTAGATGTTTAAGCATAGCAAAGCTCTTTTAAGATCTAAGTTAATGTTCTCTTCCTTTTACTTGTTTTTTTTCTTCTGTTTTCTCTGATTTATTGAGGCTCTCATTTCAGTTCAATACCTCCATATTATTCATGGGTTACTATAAATTACACAAGTTCATATAAAATGTAAGTGATTAGGGCATGATAATTGAAGCTTATTTTTGGTCTTTATTTTTAGTTTTATCTTATTTAAATTTTTATTTAACGGGAAGGTGGCCAAGCCACAGTCGACATTCTACTTATGGTAGAATTTAGAGTGTTAGATCCTATGGTATACATAGGAATGTTAAGGATAATTGGATCATTCTGGGATATCCGGTGGTGCAAGGAAGGGAGTCATACGCAAAGGTTGTGTTCATGGAACACAATCCTGTACGACTCTCGGTGGGAGGGGAGGGAAGGGGATTTTTATATGTATGTTTTTAAGCTCGGCTCTCAACGGGACCTCACTAGTTGGATGTATATCTATTATTGCCTCGCACTCCAGAAGCATTACCAAAAACTACATTACAACATGTATAGATTATGGCTAGTTTGAATATAATTATATGGAACACCGGGGGAATAAATAACCAACTCAAACGCAAAAGCGTGCTCACACTGATGAAAAAAGAACATGTGGACATTGCTCTGCTAAGCGAAACGCACATTCTAGAGAAAGACATAGATAAATTAGTGGACAATACATATCATAATATTAGTCACTCTTCTTCTATTGGTACGAGAACTCGGGGTGTAGCCATAGTCGTTAAACGTAAGTTGAATATTGTATTAAAGGGAGTATGGTCTGATGTAGAAGGTCGGATAACTATAGCTAAGATTGTACATAAGAACAGGAAAATAGCGTTGGTAGCGGTATACGCCCCAAATTTGTACGAAGAGGATTTCTTCACTACACTAACCAATGCAATGTTAGACATTCCCGATTACTCATTTATAATAGGTGCGGATTTTAATGCCATCTGGAACCCAAGGATGGACAAATCTTACCTCGCCTTTTCCAGCGAACAAAATAATTCATCTAAGGCATTAAAGGATTGGTCGAAGATTACAGGTGTAAATGACTTATGGCGATTACTTAATCCCATGACCCGAAAGTACTCTTGTCGATCTGCGAGACATAACACATTATCCAGAATAGATTATGTCTTTGCATCACAGAGACTATTTGATAATTATGAAGTGGAAATGATACCCAACGCACTATCAGATCACTGTTATTTACTCCTTAAAGGAACATTTGGTATACTATCCTCCCGAGCCCCAAGATGGCGATTTAACTCGATGCTGCTTAATAACAAGGAATTCATTACACAACTCAAAGAAGCTCTTATAGTATTCCAACGGGAGAATGCAAACTCGGTGCAAGACCCCAGAATATTATGGATGTCGGTAAAGGGAATGATCAAAGATTTCACTGATAGCTTTTCCTCCAAAATGCGCAAGAATCAATGCACAAAACTGGCTGAGCTGGAAACGCTTTACTCAACGTTATTTAATTCTCTAAAATACAACAACTCAACTCGACTAGAGAATCAAGTTAACGTACTAAAAATAGAGATCAATGCCATATACAGACAACAATCGGAAATACAAATACGCAGCACAAGACAACAGCAGTACTCCCAAGGTTCTAAACCTAGTCACCTATTAGCCATGCGATTGAGAATTAATGCAAAATTTGCAGATATAACTACCATTAGAGCACAACAAGTACTTGAAACAGACCCTGTAAAAATAAACGATACATTCAAAGAATTCTACTCCGACTTATATAAATCAGAAACGACCTTCGATCAAAACAAAATGGACACATATCTTAATCAAATTATTCTCCCTAAACTTTCAGAGGATGACGCTAAACAGTTAGAAACACCGATCACACTAGAGGAACTCAAGAAGGCCATAACCGCAATGCAAAGTGGTAAGGCTCCTGGAAGAGACGGTATCCCATCAGAAATGTACCTTTCTTGTTGGGACATAATTGGACCCTTATTACTAAATATGATCTTATACTCAGTCAAGGAGGGGAACTTCCATAAGAATGACAATATTGCACTCATAACAGTCCTCCTTAAAAAAGACAAAGACCCCAACGAGTGCGGTAGTTATAGACCTTTAAGCCTCCTCGGAACCGATATCAAACTGTACTCTAAGGTATTAGCCATCAGATTACAAAAGCATATGACGTCTTTAGTTCACCCGGACCAAACTGGCTTCATAAGAGGCCGCCTGATCACTGATAACATAAGACGAATACTGCACGTACTAGATGCCGACAAGGATGACACCATACCTAAGGCGATGCTGTCCCTGGATGCTATGAAAGCCTTTGACAGGCTGGAATGGTCGTATCTATGGGCAGTATTAGAAAGGATGGGGTTAGGAAAAGGATTCATTGATATGATTAAAGTATTATACAAAGACCCATCGGCCATGATTACAACAGGCACAATCATCTCCAAAATCTTTCCGGTATCACGCTCTGCCAGACAGGGTTGCCCTCTTAGTCCCGGACTATTCAATCTATCATTAGAGCCTTTAGCACAATATATAAGACAATCCCAATCCATAGAACCAATCGTAATCAAGGGCACACAACAAAAAATTAGTTTATATGCGGACGACGTAATATTGTTCATGCAAAACCCCAACACCACATTGCCTCATCTGCTCAAGTTGATTGAGAACTTTGGTGATTTATCGGGATTTAAGATAAATTGGCCGAAGTCGGCTTTCCTTCCACTTAACACCCCTGCAAAAAAAGATATAACCCTCCCAGGAGAGATACCGATGGTAAAACATTTTAGATGCTTGGGAGTGGAAATATTCCCCACCATAAGACAAACGGTGAAGCAGAATTACACAAAAATCCAAAACAAAATCAAAGACGACCTTGATAGATGGGCAAAACTTAAAAACACAGTACAAGCACGGATATCAATAGTTAAGATGGATGTACTACCTAGAATCAACTTCTTCAGTTCAATGCTACCGTTACCCCCTCCTGAGGGTTACTGGAAAAGATTACACTCCTCCACATACAAATTTATTTGGAATAACAAACCACCACGTATAAAAAGATCCACCGCACAGAAAAATTGAAGATGGCGCCGCTACGTCCGGCTGCCTGTCTGTGCGCTCCGTCGAGACTGTGCATACTTTTGTTAATATTTATAGTTTTAAGAGTTTTGTCTGTACCAACAGTAGGTGCAATTAATGTGTATGACCGTCAGTCACTTATAGACATTGGATTACGGGAAACTTACCGACTGGATTACTCTCTGGATCAGCTCTCTGAACCGCAACAATGGCCCGTTGAGATCTTGAGGACATCAGGACCGGATCTCGCCCCCAGGGACAAAGGACCCAGACGGCGAGGAAAGAGAGCTGGAGTCCGTAACAGGCTGAGAACCAGGCGGCACAGGACACCACTACCCAGTATATTGCTAGCCAATGTACAATCAATAGACAATAAACTAGACGACATCCGAGCAAGGATTCAATTCCAGAGAGACGTTAGGGACTGTAACGTTCTCTGCTTCATCGAGACGTGGCTGGCGCCAGAAGTCCCAGACCACGCCATCCAACCGGCCGATCATTTCTTCATTCACCGCAAGGATAGAACAGCAGAATCCGGTAAACAACGTGGAGGAGGTATTGCCTTCATGTTGAACAAAAATTGGAGTGACCCAACTAATGTGAAGGAATTATCCAACCACTGCTCCCCAGAACTGGAATATATAACCATCAAGTGTCGTCCTTTCTTCCTCCCGAGGGAGTTAACGGCGATCGTCCTGGTCGGAGTGTATATTCCACCGCAAGCTGAAGCCAGCAACAAGGTTGCGCTCTCCAGACTACACGACGAGGTAAATAGAATCCAAGAGGCGAATGTTAACGCCGCCATTTTAGTTCTGGGAGATTTCAATAGCGCCAATCTGAGAAAGGTATTGCCCGACTTCTATCAGCATGTGACTTGCAACACCAGAGGCGGTAACATCCTAGATCACTGTTACACGCAATTTAAAGGTGGCTACAAGGCTCATTCTGATAGTGGCTTCGGTAAGTCAGATCACGCATCAATTTTTCTTACACCGAAGTACAGACAGAAAATTAAAAGTACTCCCGTAGTCTCGCGAGAGGTGCAGAAATGGGATGTGACGTCAGAGGATACGATCCGGTCAGTGTTTCACAACACAGACTGGAATGTGTTCCGCGACACAGATAACATTAATGCCTACACGGAGACAGTGCTGGACTATGTTTGTACTAGGGTGAAAGAAACAATCCCCACTACCAAAATGAAAGTTTACCCAAATCAAAAACCCTGGGTAGACAAATCCGTCCGTGAAGCTCTGAGAGAGCGCACCAAAGCATACAACGACGGCCTAGAGGCAGGCAACATGAATGACCACAAGGTGGCGCGATACAACGTAAGGAGGACTGTGTCAGAGGCCAAACGACGCTACAGGGATAAAATTGAACTCCAGTTTGAACAAGCTGACTCTAGAGCTATGTGGCAGGGGCTCAAAACGATGACAGACTACAAAGGCGCCTCCCTCAAACTGAACAGTGACATCTCCTTAGCAAATGACCTCAATACCTTCTATGCGAGGTTTGATGCTGGTAATAACAACACCAGCTCACAAGCCTCGGCAATGGGGGGGGGGGGGGTCGGCTGCTGATGGAGGCGCAGTGTTCAGGGTAACAGAGCATGAGGTGAGGCGGACCTTTAAAAAAGTGAATATCAGGAAGGCAGCAGGTCCAGACGGCATCCCCGGCCGCGTCCTAAAAGTCTGTGCCGACCAACTGGCCCCAGTATTCACTGACATATTTAACCTGTCCTTAGAACAGGCTGTCATCCCCACCTGCCTGAAGAAGTCCACTATTATCCCTGTACCCAAAAAATCCAAGCCTGCTTGCCTCAACGACTACCGCCCTGTAGCTCTCACCTCCATAGCCATGAAGTGCTTCGAGAAGCTAGTAAAGGGCTACATCTGCTCCTCCCTCCCCATCAACATGGACCCCCTGCAATTTGCATACCGCCCCAACAGGTCCACGGAGGACGCCATATCCCATGTGCTGCACACAGCAGCATCACACCTGGACAAGAGGCAGGGGAACTATGTGAGAATGCTATTCATCGACTACAGCTCGGCATTCAATACCATAGTCCCCTCCATACTCATAGCCAAGCTCAGGGACCTGGGCTTGGGCTATGACCTCTGCCAGTGGGTCTTGGACTTCCTGACTGGCAGACCCCAGGTGGTGAGAGCAGGCAACTGCACCTCCTCATCCATCACCCTCAACATAGGGGCCCCCCAGGGCTGTGTTCTGAGTCCCCTCCTCTACTCCCTGTACACACACGACTGTGTGGCTCAGCGGAGTAGCAATACAATCGTCAAATTTGCTGACGACACAGTGGTGGTGGGCCTGATCTCTGCCAACGACGAGAGGGCCTACCTGGAAGAGGTCAAGGTCCTGGCGGGATGGTGCCAGGAAAACAGCCTCTCCCTGAACGTCAGCAAAACAAAGGAGATGATTGTGGACTTCAGGAGGTCGGGGGTCAAGGACTACAGCCCCCTCAGCATCGACGGGGCACCGGTTGAGAGAGTCAACAGCTTTAAGTACCTCGGAGCCTACATATCCGAGGACTTGACATGGACCACACACATTAACAGTGTTGTGAAGAAGGCACGACAACGCCTCTACTTCCTCAGGCGCCTAAGGAAGTTCCAAGTCAGCCAGAAGATCCTTAAGAACTTCTACTCATGTACAATAGAGAGCATCTTGACCGGCAACATCACCTCCTGGTTTGGGAATAGCACTGCACAAGACCAAAGCAGACTACAAAGAGTGACACGTTCAGCCGAACGCACAATTGGAGGGGGGCTCCCCACCCTCCAGAACATTTACTACAAGCGTTGCAAGGGCAAGGCTAAGAGAATCATTAAAGACTCCAGTCACCCGAACAACTGCCTCTTTGAACTGCTGCCGTCAGGCAAGCGATACAGGAGTCTCAAGGCGAGCACAGAAAGACTCAGAAGAAGCTTCTATCCCCAGGCCATCAGGCTGCTAAACGAACAATGAATGAACACTACACAACAACAACCACCAAACGCACATAGCACACACATCCACACGCACACACTCACTTTAAACAAACACACTGTAGCACCCACTCCACACACTTATAGCACACACCCACTTTAAACAAACACACTGTAGCACCCACTCCCCACACTTTATATTTATGGATGAAGGATTGCACTACAACTCATACACCTTACTGTAAATTGTACCTAAAATTGTACCTCATCCCATTTCTGCTTTGCACTAGATAATACTGTACATTAGTACACTGCATAGTATTGTGTATTGTATATTATATGGTAACTCAGAACATTGTACATATGTCTATACCGAACACTGTGACCTCATTTTCTTCTTCTAAATTCATGCTATATTATGTTATTATGTTATTTGATACTATCTTGTCTAGCACAGTCTCTGGAGCGTAACAGTAAGAAGCATTTTGTATGAAAGTATTCTGTACTTCTGTATGACAACTATTAAAGAACTTGAAATAAAGCAGATGGTGGCATGGCATTTCCAGATTTTTTCCTATATTTTAAGGCGTACACATTAAGACCATTGACAACATGGTTTGACCCCCAAGCATTAGTATCCTGGAGAAAATTAGAAGAAAACATAGTAGCCCCACATAGACTGAAGGACATAGCATACACTAAACTACCAATCAAGCACTGTGAACGGAAATTTGGCCCCATAATTACTCATTCGATCCGGATATGGCGTGAATCACAAAAAAAAATCCTAACCCACATAAATGGCACAACCATACTCCCTTATTCAATAACAATGCACTCTTAATTGAAAAACGACCTATAAGATTCCCTATATGGGAAGAGCAAGGCATACACTCATTAGGGGATGTTTTTAACAAACAGGGTTTTTGTAGTGATAAAGAAATACGCAAAAAATTTAATCTCACCAAGTCCACATGGCTTTTTTACATACAGTTACAGCTATGTTTGAAGTCTCACAGTGTTCCATTAGACATACCAATTGAACACCACAGATACCACAAATTCTTCTATGAAAGAGAGACATCGAGAGGTTTTGTTTCAGATTTTTATCATCAATTACTAACGTCCTCGTATGAAACCCTCCAACTAGACTCTGTCTGGAGGAGGGATATACCAGACCTGGAAAATGACTTTGATTGGCAAGGAGCCTGGGCAAATGTCCGACTTACATCAAGGAACCCGGATCATCAACAAATCAATCTTAACTATATTCACAGGACATACTTGACTCCTATAAGACTGTGCAGAATGGGTCTTAAACAAGACTCCAAATGCTCCCAATGTACAAATGGGGACGAAGGGACATTTATGCACATGTATTGGGACTGCCCACCAGTTAAGGCATTCTGGAAAGATGTGACCCAACAATTATCAAAACTCGTATCTTGGAATATACCTGTACACCCCTCGGTATTACTATTGAATGATGTTTTTGAGTTTGCAGTAAATCCACAGCTAAAGAGATTGGTTTTATCGGGTATCACAGTAGCTAAAAAGCTGATCGCATCACGCTGGTTTCAACCGGAAAAAATGTGCCGAAAAGTTTGGTTTCTTACATATCTCGATGTGATTTATCAAGAAATATCTACAGCAAGAATTCTGGGTCTCAATGAATCCAAAATGTCAATGTGGTTAGAAGTGGTGGAGAGAATAAAAGCTAGCTTATAATGGTAGTGTCTGGTTAGGTGCGAGGGATAATGGAGGTACTTCCCAAGGTGGGGTCCGGGAGGGGGGGGTTTGAGCTGGAGCATATGTGTGTAGGTTTTTAGATAACAGGTATTAGGGGTATATCTTATATAAGACAATTAACTAAAATGTGAGTTCATTGGATGTGCTCTGACAATTAATGCTTGTATATCTTATCGTGTGTTGTCATGTTTGTTTATGTGTTTGTTTAAAAAATAATAAAAAAAATTAAATATAGAAACAGCGTTTTTATGGGGCAACTAGGATGGAGTTAGTTAGTCTCGATGAATTCTCGTTCATCTCTGGGGGGAGATAACGGAATAGATCAAAGCATTGGCGGAGGGGTCTCACGCCTTTGGGGTGGGCCACCGGGCATGGCTTGGTGGCGCCCTCTGTGATGTTTTAGATCGAAACGCGTACCTACCCCCCTCCTGGGACTGGGGATGGCGCCGTGATTAGGACACGGGACTGGTTCTGGTCGCGCCGGACCAGGTCAGTTAACCCGTTGCCAGCCGGGGCGCAGATCTGCTGTTCTGGTATCCTGAGGGACTTGTGCTTTTTCGGGGGAAAAATGCCGGGTCGGCCCAGGCGTTGCAGGGTTTGATGTTATGGAGATGTTTCTGGTCCTTCTCCATTTTTTTGGGGGCTGGGAGGGGGCTGTCGAGGTGGTTCTTGTACCCCTCTGGCATCCCTGTGTACGTCCCGGTCCGCCGGGCCCAGGTCCAAACTCGTTCTCGTCGACCTGTTGGCCTGGGTTAACCCCTTCTTGGAAACTGAAACACTTGTACTGCTGTATAGCCAGTGTATACCCGCAGAGTTTTTTCTTGGGGGGGTTATAGGAACAACCGCCTCATGTTAGAACCAAGGTGGTGGTTGGTTTCCAGGTGTGTTGGTAGCGGAGTCGACTCTCGGGGTAGGCCGGGCTTGGCCCCGTCTGCCTGTGAGTGTGCCCCTGCACCTTTCATGACGTCTGCCAATCGTGTCTGCCTTCTCTGCCTCGGCCCCTCTAGAGGGTCAGGGTTTTTTGTGGAGGCTGCGACATGGTGCACAGCATACCGTACGCCCCTTCCGCCGGGGTGCTGTTTTCAGCAGACCCCTTTGGCGCCTGTCTAGTCCGCAGTGCTCCAGGCTCAGGTCGAGTGGCCTGTTGCCTGGATTGAGGGATCGACCTCTTTTGGGGGTTGTCTCCCCGGTGCGCTGCCTGGTCCCGCTGTGGGTGTAGCCTCTTGAGTGCTTCAGGGTGGCGTGCTGTAGGGGGGAAGGGCCTGCTCTTGGATGGGCCCTGTCCGAATACGCTGGCGATGTGGGGGGTGGTGTCACTAATGACCGCCTGGTGGGGTCTCGATGCTGTGGCGTTGTTGGCCTCACCAGGCCCCCTTTTCCGGGGGGTCCAGTCCCTTCCTGGGGCTGGGTCATCCTTCGCGCTCCGCTGCTACGGCCTTGCCACGGGGTTGGGTTTTGCCCTTGACCGTCTCCGCCCCCTGTCGGCCGTCTCCGCCCCCTGTTGGCCGTCTCCGCCCCCTGTCGGTCATCTTGGTTGAGGGTCGTCTCCACCGCCATCGGTCACCTCCAGACTCTGAAAGCAGAAACACCACGCCAGCAGTTTTCTGTACACTCGAGCCTGTGTTTTCTATTAGTCTACCAGGGCTTTTGGGCCTGCAGCTCGTTCCATGGAGTTATCTCCCGTTCTCTATATATTTCCTCTGCAAGCCCCTGCCATGGCCACGCCCTTTCAGACTGTTGGACGGTGTGAGTGTCCTACAGCCCATGGCGCTATTTGTTCTCTATTAGTCTCCCACCTTCTCAACACCCATATCTATCCTACAGGGCTGTTCCCTGTTTGTTGTCTTCCGGCGTGACACCCGCAACTAAACCGATTCCCACTTTTCGACGCACTATCTTCATCCCAGGTTGGCCCCTGGCACGCACCAGATCTTCTGGTGACGTGTCTTCAAGACTCTGCCTATTTATTAGGTGTGAGAAGGCCCCACTGGAGATCGAACTCCCTCTTATTTCATAATTAAACTTATTTAATTAACCGCATCTCATCTCTCTGTGCAATTCTTATTTAACCCATTCAATAATTAAACTATTTAATTAACCCGTATATCGATATTATTATTATGATAATAACATACAACAGAGCATCGCTCTAACATACAACAGAGCAGGTTGGTTCCCTGCCCCTAACTCACATACACGTACTCGTACTATTATCTAACATACAACAGAGCTGTCCGTTGCTCTACCCTACACAGGGCTGTCTCCGTCGCCCTGGAGCTGTACGTTGCTCTATCCTACACGGGGCTGTCTCCGTCGCCCTGGAGCTGTACGTTGCTCTATCCTACACAGGGCTGTCTCCGTCGCCCTGGAGCTGTACGTTGCTCTATCCTACACAGGGCTGTCTCCGTCGCCCTGGAGCTGTACGTTGCTCTATCCTAAACACGGAGCAGTCCGTTGCTCTGGAGCGGTCCGTTGCTCTATTCTACACGGAGCAGTCCGTTGCTCTGGAGCGGTCCGTTGCTCTATTCTACACTTTGAGTTCCTTTACAAAGTTCTCACATACACCACCGTGTATACACACAAGCAGTTGGTAATTTGAAAAAATTTAACTCCTTAATTAAATTAAACCCTCCTAACTGGAAACACTAGTATTACTATAAAAATAGCACCCTTTTTGTACTCAGTCTGGAGTCACTCCCCCACCCCGCCACTAGATGGTCGTAGAGACCTATATCTAAATATTCCCCTATGGGTAATGGAAACTCCCCAGCACTACCCCCCCTCCGCCACTAGGTGGTGACCTACTCCTCCTCTATTTGCCTGTATTATCCCACTGCCCCCCCTAGATGGCGGCCAAACTCAGTCTAGAGGATTGTAGCTGACGTGTCACTCTTGTTTCTGTTCGTATCTCCTCGTGGCTATGCAGCCATTTTGTCTGCTCAATTTATTTTTTTCCCCCACTGTCCCTTTAATGCTTCAAACATTCTCTCGCTACCGACCACACCCGTAACGTTTGTTCACTGCTCCCTTCACGTCACAGTCCCGCTTCCCGCTTTCTGTATTTTGAACAGTAATCAACTAAATACGATGTTGCCCCTTTAATTCACTGAACATTTCCCCTTTGCCTCCCTTCTCATCTCCTACACAGTGGCTTCTGTGCTCTGTAGATAAGACTCTCGATTTTCAAAACAAAAAAAACGTGCCGCTCTGCCTGTCCCAAAACACACTATTACAGCTGGTGTTCTCTCTGTGTCAAACTAATTACGTTTACGGATGCACTATTGTTCGTTTTCTTATTGGCTTGTGAAGTTGTTGAGAGACTCACTTTATCTTTTCACCGTCAGTTGTTCTGGTCCATGGCGCTGTTTATCTCTCCGGCCTTGCTCGGCTCGCTCGCTGGGTCCATGGCGCTGGCCTTGCTTGGCTCGCTCGCTGGCTTGGCTCGCGTCCATGGCTACCCCTTCACGCCTCGGCACTGCACACAGTCTCTTCCTTTCAAGCAACTTCAAAGCAAGCAATAATCCGGGTCCAAACGGCAACAACTGTTAGATCCTGATCAATCTGGCCAGTATCACGTCTTCGTCTGTTTGGCTCTCCATCCACTCCTCTGCGTTGTGTAATTTTAATGGTCCTGACGTCTCAGATACTGGCTGATATAATCCTTATCTCTCCCCGTTAGTGCAATCCGCAAACCATAAGAATTCTCCACCTTCGTAAGAATTCGACACTTTGACAACATGAAATACCTTACAAGGAGAAGCGTTGTTTATTTGATAAACAGAAGCCTCAGCTCAGATGTTAACAGATTGTATTGTCCTTGAAAAGTCTATTCTAGTAGCAAACGATATGCAAGTCGTCTATAACAAAGTGTACTGTGTATAATACGATTCATAATACATTATAATTTCAGTCTCTGGTCTCAGAGGGGACAAATAAATATCATTGCAAAAAGATCTATCTGGAATATTCTGGGTTTACCGCTCAAATGCCCTGGGACTCTTAGATCATTCTGGAAAGTAAAATAGTCTAGGCACTAGTATATTCTACAACCTTCTAGAATATAAGGCACCATGACAACGAAGCATACAACTCTAACAATAACATTCGGTGTGTATACACATAGCAGATAATAAATTAAATGAAGTGCAATCAGTCCTTAATAATACTTTAAAATTAACCACACATAAACGTATGAGCACAGCAAGGTTATTCTAACAATTTAAGTAATCACTCCATTAAAGGCACATTGAAGCGCTAAAAGGCGCTGCTTTTCTATCTTATCTAATCAGTTAAATCGGTTCTAGTGGCTTCTCCACGTTGATAATTATTTATCTCTTATTCCTTATCTATATCTTTCCATTGATTTTTATTTTATTTAATTTTTTCTTCTCATTAATCTATATTTTTTAAATATATTTTAACTTACATTGTTCTTTTCCAAAGTTCTTCACATTAAGGTGTCAATATTACTCTATATTTTTTAGATATATTTTAACTTACATTATTCTTTTCCAATGTTCTTCACATTAAGGTGTCAATATTGCTCTACAATCTTTTCCTTTTTTTCCCCCACACGTTAGTGGAGGGTTCAAAGGAATATGTCGATGAAGGTTTATTCTCTTTTTTTATTTTATTTTTTTATTTTTATCTTTATGTTATTTATCACAATACTTCATTACAGTAAGGGAAGGTGCAAGACCAAAAGCGACATTCTATTGCAATAGAATGGAAATGTTAGATCCTATGGCAATTAGCATAGGAAAATTAGGATTACAATGCTCAGTTTGGGCAATCCGGTGGACCATGGGAGAAAGTCAATCGCGGAGGATGTGTTCTTGGAACACAGGCATGTTCGACTTTCTGGGTGAGGGGAAAATAGGGGATTTTTATTTGTATATATATATGTTTTTAAGCTCAGCTCTCAACGGGACCTCATTAATTGGATGTACATCTATTGTAGCTTCATACTCCAGAAACATTACCAAAAACTACACGAAAACATGCATAGACTATGGCTAGTTTGAATATAATGGTATGGAACACCGGTGGGATAAACAAACAACACAAGCGCAAAAGCGTGCTCACACTGATGAAAAAAGAACATGTGCACGTGGCTCTATTAAGCGAAACGCACATTTTAGAGGGAGACATAAATACGTTAGCGGATAACATATACCATAATATTAGTCACCCATCTTTTGCTACGAGAACTAGAGGGGTAGCCATAGTCGTCAGACGCAAATTAAATATCGAATTGAAAGGGGTATGGTCGGATGCTGAGGGGCGCATAACTATAGCTAGGATTATACACAATAACAGGAAAATTGCATTGGCAGCGGTATATGCCCCGAATTTGTACGAAGTGGGTTTCTTCACTTCACTAACAGGAGAAATGTTAAACCATCCCGAGTACTCATATATAATAGGTGCGGATTTTAATGCCATTTGGAACCCAAGGATGGACAAAACTTACCTTTCCTTCTCAAGCGAACAAAAGAATTCATCTAAAGCATTAAAAGATTGGTCGAAATCAACAGGAGTAACTGATTTATGGCGTTCACTTAACCCCATGACCCGCAAGTACTCCTGTCGTTCGGCGAGACACAACACACTATCCAGAATTGATTACGTCTTTGCATCCCCGAGAATATTTGATAAATATGAAGTGGAAATGACACCCAATGCGCTATCAGATCACTGCTACTTAATCCTGAAAGCAACATTTGGTACACTATCTGCCCGGGCCCCAAGATGGCGTTTTAATTCGATGCTGCTTAACAACAAGGAATTCATTACACAAATTAAAGAAGCTCTCACAGTATTCCTACAAGACAATACTAACTCGGTGCAAGATCCCAGAATATTATGGATGTCGGTAAAGAATATGATCAAGGATTTCTCGGATAGATTTACCTCCATATTGCGCAAAAATCAAAACACAAAACTGTCTGAAATGGAAACGCTTTACTCAACGCTTTTTAATTCTTTAAAATACAACAACTCTACCAGACTAGATAACCAAGTTAACATTCTAAAGACAGAGATCAAAGCAATGTACAGACAAAAATCGGAATTGCAAATACGCAGCACTAGACAACAGCAGTACTTCCAAGGTTCTAAACCTAGTCACCTATTAGCCATGCGACTAAGAATTAATGCAAAATTTGCAGATATAACTGCCATTAGGAAACAACAAGCTCTAGTAACAGAACCCAAAATAATAAACGATACATTCAAAGAATTCTACTCCGATTTATATAACTCAGAAACGACCTTTGATCAAGACAAATTAGACACATATCTTAATCAAATTACTCTCCCTAAACTTACGGAGGAAGACGCTAAACAGTTAGAAGTACCGATCACATTAGAAGAACTCAAGAAGGCCATATCCGAAATGAAAAACGGCAAAGCTCCGGGAATTGACGGTATCCCATCAGAAATGTACATTTCTTGCTGGGACATATTTGGACCCTTATTACTAAATATGATCTTATACTCAGTCAAAGAGGGAAGCTTCATAGAACACCAAAATACCGCACTCATTTCAGTTCTTCACAAAAAAGACAAAGACCCCACTGAGTGCGGTAGTTACCGTCCTTTAAGCCTCCTCGGAACCAATGTCAAACTGTACTCTAAGATATTAGCCATCAGATTGCAAAAGCATATGACGTCTTTAGTTCATCCGGACCAAACAGGCTTCATAAAAGGTCGCCTGATCAATGATAACATAAGGCGAATACTGCACGTACTAGATACAGACAAAGAGGACATCACACCTAAGGCGATACTATCCCTGGATGCTATGAAAGCATTTGACAGGTTGGAATGGTCGTTTCTATGGGCAGTATTGGAAAGGATGGGGTTAGGAAAAGGTTTCATTGATATGATTAAAGTACTATACAAGGACCCATCGGCCAGGATTACAACAGGCACATTCATCTCCGATATCTTTCCGGTATCACGCTCAGCCAGACAAGGTTGCCCTCTTAGTCCCGGACTATTCGATCTATCATTAGAACCTTTAGCACAATTTATAAGACAATCCCAACACATAGAACCAATAGTAATCAAGGGCACACATCATAAAATTAGTTTATATGCGGACGACGTAATATTGTTCATGCAAAACCCCAACAACACATTGCCGCTTATACTTAAGTTGATAGAGAACTTTGGTGATTTATCGGGATTTAAAATAAATTGGCCTAAGTCGGCTTTTCTTCCTCTTAACACCAGTGCAAAAAAAGAGACAACCCTCCCAGGTGCGATACCCATGGTCAAACATTTCAGATGCTTGGGTGTGGAAATATTTCCCACCATAAGACAAACGGTGAAGCACAATTACACAAAAATACAGAACAAAATCAAAGACGACCTGGACAGGTGGGCAAAACTTAAAAACTCAGTACAGGCAAGGGTATCAATAGTTAAGATGGATGTATTACCAAGAATCAATTTCTTCAGCTCAATGCTTCCGTTACCTCCTCCAGAGGGCTACTGGAAAAGATTACAAACCTCCACATACAAATTTATTTGGAATAACAAACCACCTCGCATAAAAAGATCCACCGCACAGAGAAATAAAGCAGACGGTGGCATGGCAGTCCCAGATTTTTTACAATATTTTAATGCCTTCACATTAAGACCATTGAAGAAGATATGGTTTGACCCCGAGGCTTTGGTATCTTGGAGAAAATTAGAAGAAAACATAGTAGCCCCACAGAGATTGAAAGACATAGCATACACTAAACTTTCAATCAAGCATTGTGAGCGAGAATTTGGCCCAATAATTACCCATGCAATCAGGACATGGCGGGAAACACAAAGGAAATTTCCTAACCCTCAAGTATGGCATAATCACACTCCCATATTCAATAACAATGCTCTCTTAATGGGAAAACGACCTATAAGATTCCCTATATGGGAAGAGAGAGGCATACACTCATTAGGGGATATTTTTAATAACAAGGGCCTCTGTAGTTATGTCGAAATATGCATAAAGTTTAACCTCACCGAGTCCACATGGCTTTTTTACATACAGTTACGACTTTGTATGAGATCTCACGGTGTTCCATTACACATACCAATTGAACACCACAGATACCACAAATGTTTCTATGAAAGAGATACATTGGGAGGTTTTGTATCAGGTTTTTATTATCAATTACTAACGTCCTCGTATGAAACCCTTCAACTAGACAATGTCTGGAGGAGGGATATACCAGACCTGGAAAATGACTTTGATTGGCAAGGAGCCTGGGCAAATGTCCGACTTAGATCAAGGAACCCGGATCATCAACAAATCAATCTGAACTATATTCACAGGACATACTTGACTCCTATAAGGCTGTGCAAAATGGGGCTTATACAAGACTCCAAATGCTCCCAATGTACAAATGGGGACGAAGGAACATTTATGCACATGTATTGGGACTGCCCACCAGTTAAGGCATTCTGGAAAGATGTGTCCCAACAATTATCAATACTCGTATTTTGGAATATACCTGTACACCCCGCGGTATTGCTATTGAATGATGTTTTTGAGTTTGCAGTGAATCCACAACTAAAAAGATTGGTTTTATCGGGTATCACAGTAGCTAAAAAACTGATCGCATCACGTTGGTTTCAACCGGAAAAAATGTGCCGGAAAGTGTGGTTTCTTACATATCTCGATGTGATATATCAAGAAATATCTACAGCAAGAATTCTGGGGCTCAATGAATCCAAAATGTCAATGTGGTTAGAAGTGGTGGAGAGAATAAAAGCTAGCCTATAATGGTAGTGTCTGGTTAGGAGTGAGGGATAATGGAGGTACTATCCAAGAGGGGGTCCGGGAGGGGGGGGTTTGAGCTGGAGCATATGTGTGTAGGGTTTTAGAAAATAGGTATTAGGGATATATTATATACTAACATTTATATAATTGTAACTTCGCTGGATATACACTGTATACGGTTAAAATGTTATTATTGACTATTTTTGTTTTATCCTGTTTCTGTACTTGCATATATTTTAACCACCTTTACTGAAAGTTTCATTATACATTGTGTGTTGAGTACTGACTATTAATAAGTTTTGTTTTGCAATAATAAAAAAAATTAAAAGAAAAGTCTATTCTAATGATCTTTCAGTGTGTTCAGTCTATCGTCCTCCTGCTATTCAGTCCAATGGTGGTCAGGCCTGGTCTTTAGCCTAAACCCTCCTCGCATTAGCCGAAGCTAATGATGATGTGTCATTCTTCCTCCTCCCCCCCCCCCCGTGATGAGAGGAGAGAGTCTCTTGGTCTCTTCCCTCCTGTGGGATTCATTTCTTTGGTCTGGCTTACACCCGGAAACACTGTTAGATTTATAGGACCTTCGCCATAGCAACGGCGCCCCGCCCCTCTTCTGGTTGTCATGCGACGTGCTGTCATGACAATGGCTAATAACCTTTCACACATTTCAAAACGCAGTTTCTACTGTTTTCATTAAGGATGTCACCCCTCTCCCTCCTGCTCTCTGGGCCCACACTCGCTCTTATCAATGTGTTCTTACAAGGAATTCAAAACATTCTCTCTGCTAACGCGGCCTGCCTCCTGCCTCTGAAACCACTGGTTCCACCACCGTCTAACCCGTAATGATAATTGTTACGAAGGATCAGATTAAACCGAATATATATATTTATTACTTGAGATATATTGTATAATATTTGTATATCGTCTGATATCCCTTGTATATTCTTTGTACATATACAGGGAATATCCCTTTACCTAGTACAGACCATAATATTTCGTTCTCCTATTGGACAGCGGTCCCTTAGGCGCCACTGCCATACCCCCAATGTCTAGTTCAAAGTCACCGCCAAAGACATGCCTGGACATGACCGGCTCTGCGCAAGAATACGAGACAGAAATGAGGCTGGTACTAGATTGTTCACCTAACGTATAAATACGGCGCAGGTGAATACAGAAGTATGTTACCCAATAAGTTGAAGCCTCACACCACGATACAACGTGCTGTGAAGTGGGCCCGTTTTGCCCAAATTAGAGCCTTGAGACCTTGTGCGAATTGATAGCTGAAGTGTCAGAGTTTGACACTGTGTCGTCGAGTTCGACCTATTCTATTATTTCAGTAATAGTCTATTTATGTATAGTGTATCGTGCGGCTACCGCTCTACAGTGACCAGCATTACCAACGCTTCCTCGTACCAGCTAGTGTGCTTATCCAGGCTGGGCGGCTTAACCTGGTGCCGTCATCCGAGGAGCCCTAGACGAGGACCGTGTGGATATGTACACTGGATAACCTACCCGACGACTACAGAGCCCTTTTCGGCTGGATTATATTTGCTTTGATCCTGTAGCTGATGGAGCGGAGAATCGTCTACACCCACAATTGTGTGGGATTTACCCTGTGAGAAGCAACGTCGAGCCCGCCTCTAGGACGCCTGAGGCTGGCTAGCTTTCTTCCATGCGGAGCTGCATACCGGAGAATAGCTGTTGTTCGTCTGCGGATCAAGAGATTATTGCACTGTCTCCTGTACCTGGAGTCTCCTTATTCTTCGTTGACCCAGACTTTCGTTACCAACAAATCCTCTCCCCTGCTGGCCTACAACCGGAGGGACCCTACTAGTATCTCCCGCTGCCCTACTAGTGTACCATAGATATAATTCCTACGATACAGGTGGTATTCATTATCTCCTGCGTAATATTCTAATGGACTTACGCTCTTGACCTATTCATGCACATTCTTCGCCTTACAAGCGCGACTCTAAGTAAAGTAATGTAATATAATCTTATTGCTGCTAATAAATATTCTTCTAAACGAGTACTTGTGTGAAACCGTGTTATTGTGGATGTGTTCATCTCATATACCTGTGTACTGTATGGCCAGTAGTAATGTACATAAGACAGTAGTGGTTTAATGATACCATACTTATTCAATACAGTCAGGGAATTGTACCCCTCAGTTACAATTGGTCCTTCGAGCCGGAGGGGTAATTAGCGTAATATTAATATAATATTAATATTAACATGGCCAATGATGAAAACTCCACAAACGGTTCTCCTAAGCTAGATCGCCGGGAGTGCAGACGGCAGCCACCTCGTTACCTAGAGGACTATGCTGCCAGTCTACTACCTAGCTCTATACAGACGTTAAACGCGGAAAAAGCGGATAGTAAAAGTATGTCAAACCCTACCGACCAGGCGACCCCGCCAGTAGAGACCCTAGTGGGTTCTAACGTAACTGACCAAGCTCACGGGGGGGACCAGGAGGGACCTGACATGACTTTACCCCCCGCCAACGTCGACGAGGCAGTCCCCGGAGAGCTCCAGGATAAAGAAAGCCCTCCAGGGACGGAGCCCGACCCACCACCAGAAGAGACGCGCACCCAGGAGATAGACCTCCTCGGAGCGCGACAGGAGAACGGATCTCCAACGAGCACTGCCAGAAGCCGATCACCTCCATCAGTGTCTTCCCCCAGCGAGGCGGACAAGATGCTGGCGCAGGCCTTTATCGCCACCCTGGCAGCCTCCACTGAACGCGATCGACTCCAAGCACAGACGCTTAGCGAGCGCGAACATTCTTCCATGGAACAAGAGCGCCTCCGCGCGCAACACCAAAGTGAGCGCGAACAATCTGCAGACCAAAGAGAACGCTTCCACGCGCAACTCCAAGCGCAAGCCCTTAGTGAACGCGAACACTCTGCGACCCAGCGAGAGCGCTTCCAGGCGCAGCAAAGGAGTGACGACGACCGCATACGCCTGGAGACCAGACGCCTCCAGACGGAAGAGAATATGGAAAGAGACCGCGCCGAAGCCCAGCGCGCCGCCGCCGATGCACAGCGCGGAGCCGCCAATGCACAGCGCGACGCAGCCCAAGCCCTGTAGCCTTCCCTATAGGGTGTGCCCCCTCCTGCGCTATTATAATGGGGGCCATCCTGCATTATCATAGTGTGTGCCCCCTCCTGCGCTATTATAATGGGTGCCATCCTGCATTATCATAGTGTGTGCCCCCTCCTGCGCTATTATAATGGGTGCCATCCTGCATTATCATAGTGTGTGCCCCCTTCCCCTCCCCCCTTCCATCCATCCTGCACTATCATAGTGGGTACCATATTCCATTCCATCCTTCCATCTCTTATATGGTGTGAGCTCCCTATGGTACAGCTCCTTCCCTGGAATACTTCCTTTCTTTCATAGTCTCTCCCTTCATAGCTTCTATGGTGTGTGCCCCCCCCCCCCTCCCCACTGTAGGACTTTTGCTACGGGGTGTGAACATCTCCCTCTATACCATAGTGTGTGCCCCCCCCGTACCGGTATAGTACTCATTCCCTCCACATCCCTCTCTATTCACGGTGTATTTTGCCTTTGCTTTCTTTCCAGTTTCTAAAAAAAAAAAAAAAAAAAAAAAATGATAAGGTATAGAGATAAATTGAACTGTTAAGGTTGACTAATGCATGACTAATCTGACCAGTTAAAGATGGTGAAAGGCCAGACGGTGGAACGGCGGTCTGCACCACAGGGCTGGTTCGCAAGGGCGATCGCAAGATTGAGGGGAACCAATGCGCCGACTGCATCATCACCAGTGTTCCTACCTTGCTGATAGGGTGCAGCGGGTCGAGGTCAGTGGCACTATGTCAGAGGCCAAGCCCATTGTATGTGGGGTCCCACAAGGAAGCGTGCTAGGACCTCTCCTTTTTTTACTGTACATAAATGACATGTCAGCAGCATGCTCATGTAACTTGTTTTTATTTGCAGACGACTCAGCCCTGCTAGTCTCACACAAGGATCAGAACACACTAGAACAGATGCTAGGTGAAGAACTTGCAGGGGTCAGCAGGTGGCTTTCGGACAACAGGCTTTCTCTTCACCTAGGTAAAACAGAGGCAGTACTATTAGCCTCCAAGCCCAAGCTCAGGAAAGCACGGGAGTTTAATATCCAGCTAGGAGCTGTAACCCTAAAACAGCAAAAAAAAGCGAAGTATCTAGGCTGTATGATAGACGGGAGCCTAGATGGGGAGGCTATGGCCTCCCAAGTACTGGGCAAAGTCAACGCCCGCACCAGGTACCTAGCTAGGAAAGCCAACCTCCTTGGCAGAGATAGCCTCAGGCTATTAGCAAATAGCCTAGTACTCTGCCACTTTGACTATGGTAGCGTATCGTGGTTCGAGGGCCTGTCAGTGAACATAAAAAAGAAGCTTCAGGTTTCCCAAAATAAGCTAGTAAGGGTGGTAATGGGTCTTGGCCCTCGCACCCACATAGGGAGGAGTCACTTCCAGGAGCTAAACTGGCTTCCTATAGAGGCCAGAGTTACCCAGCTCAGACTGAACATAGTGCACAATATTATAAACCAAAGGTCCCCTAGATACCTCCAAAACTACTTCACCCCGGTCAACGAATCCCACAACCATAGAACTAGAGCAAGCATAGCAAACCTGAAGCCTGCTTCTTTCCGATCGAAACTGGGCCAATGCTCCCTTACTTTCTCTGGAGCCCAGGATTGGAACAAGCTGCCTCTCCCCATCAAGCAGAGCTTGAGCCTCCACAGCTTCAAGAGAAGCGTCAGGAAGTGGCTCATGGACAGAATAGAAGAATAGCCCCCTATAGTTTGAATGGGTTTCCAATCAGTTTTTAGTTATTGTGGGGTATACAATTTTAGCAATAGGTTAGTCTTTTAATGTTTTAAATGTTTGAGTTTTGTGTTATTGTCAGTTTTTAGTTATTGTGGGGTATACAATTTTAGCGATAGGTTAGTCTTATAATGTTTTAAATGTATGAGTGTTGTGTTATTGTCGTGTTTTTTTTTGTTGTGGCCTAACAGCCCTGGGACCATGATGGAAATAAGGGTCTTACTCTTTCTCATGTTATCCTTTGGATCCTTGTTGTGTGTTTTTTAATCCATCAATAAAATAAAATCAAATCAAATCGTGGTGCTCAGGTCCGGTCAAAGAGGCTTATGAGGGAGCTTCAGGAGATCAGACGACTGGGAGGCGGTTTTATTACGGTGGAGTTGGTTGAGGACAATCTCTTTAACTGGGAAGTTCGGTTGTTTCAAGTAGATGTGGACTCTCTGTTGTGGCAGGACATGAAAGAAACGGGGACGGAGTTCATATTACTGAGTGTCTCTTTCCCTGAAAATTTCCCATTCTCTCCGCCTTTCATGCGGGTGCTCGCCCCGAATTTAGAGCAGGGGTACGTGAGTAAGGGTGGGGTCATATGTATGGAACTGTTGACGCCGCGTGGTTGGTCTAGCGCGTACACCATGGAGGCTGTCGTGAGGCAGTTTTCCACTAGTCTAGTGATGGGACAGAGTCGCATGGTTAGAGGGGAGGAAGGGGCAAATGGGGTATCTTTCAGCCAGAAGGAAGCGGAGGCTGCCTTTGAGACCCTGGTGTAAAACCATGACAGGTTTGGCTGGCGGTCTCCACCAAAATCGGAAGGTTAGGGGACGCCGCCTACCTCCCTTTAGAGATGGACTATGGTTTCGTGTTATTGTATGTATAGTATTGTTGTTTCGGTCCCCCTCGTCTAAGTCTTTTTTCCTCCCTCCCTCCCCTCCTTTCCTAGCTCCTTTCCTAGGTACATCACTCCCTCCCTAGTAGTACACTCCCTCTCTAGACATTCACTCCCTCCCTAGGCTGTTTTTCCTTAAAATTCCTCCCTTCCTGTCTAGTCTGACATACTCTAGTCTTCCCTGGACTCCTCTCCCCTAGAGACTCGTATATGCTCCCTCCCTCCCGGGCCCCTCCCAGGTGTTTCCCTCCCTCACTGTCACTCCTTGCGTGTGTGTCCCCCTCCCCGGCCCGGCAACGCCCTCCCACCCCCTCTCTTCCGCTCTCCTGTTAGATAATATTGGAGGGTTGGTTAGGGGTGGGGTGGGACGTGTTTGTGTATTGTATAAATAAACGTGTTGTTGTAAGGGGTGTTGTTAATTGTTGTTTGTGGGGCGTTGCAGGGAAAGTGGGAAACGTGCGGCAGGAGGAGGGAGGCAGGGATAACGCAGAGGAGGGCAGGCCGGTCCAAGGATGTTTGGTTTGTCTAGGCGTGCAGAGTGCACTTTGGTGATGTGCACCCTGGTGACAGGTTTCATATTATGTACGGCGGGAGTTTTGTTTTATTTTTGGCCCCAGGCACCGGAACTTATAAATATAGACGTGGACAAGCGGGCGTTGCAAGAGCCTCATGCAAATACATTTATAAAAATAGCAAGGGAGGTGGCAAAGAGTGCGAATAGGACTGATTGTTATGTGTGCGGCCTAGCACCGGAGTCTGCTACAGCCGGTTTACCGCTTATGGCCCACCCAGTCACTGAGTGTCATAACTCTGTGTTGAAGGGATTTAATTTGCCTTTCCTATGTAAGGGAGTGAGTGAGGGGAGGATGGAGGCGTATCGTAAGATGGGGCGGTTGCTAGGGGGTGAGACGGGGCAGGCTAGGTTGGATGTTAGGCCTATTCTGGTGGCAGTTAGGCCGGAGGAGTTTACAAGATGTGAGGACGGCGAGAATGGTGTGTATGTGGGCACGCTGGGGAATTGTGTAGGGGGGGTGAGCCTGGGGGCTGCAAAGGTGGCTGCACGGGCTCCCCCAGGTACGTATTGGATTTGTGGTGAGAATGCGTATGCAGCGTTGCCAGCGGGTTGGAGAGGAAGATGTGCGTTGGGGTATCTGGTGCCGGCGATGAGGGTAACGGATGTCTTGCCGACGCACCCTGGGGCGAGGAAGACGCGGGCTGCGACTCATGCGAATCGTTTTTTCAGGGTGGCGCTTCCTGCGTATGGGACGTATGCGAATATGAAGGAGATTGATCGTTTGGCTGCATTATTTGAGGACATGGCGGCCACAACAACAAAGGGGTTTAGCCTAGAAAATGAGGAGATGCGGTCGTTGAGGTTAATGGAGATGCAGACAAGGGCGGCTATGGATTTTTTGTTGGCAGCTTCGGGGGGTACGTGTGCGTTGATTGGTCAGGAATGCTGCACATATGTGCCCGCAAATGATGAGATAGGGATGCCGGACGTGATAGCACATTTGAGGAACATACGAGGGATCTCCATGACTCTCGAGAGAGTTCGTGGGAAGATTGGGGTCAGGAGCAGATGGGGTATATAGGTTGGGTGATAATTAAGTACCTTCTCTATGCAGTGGTGATATTTGTAATATTGGTCGTGTGTGTGTCGGTGATTAAAGCATGCTTTGGGTGTCTGATTAGGACTCTCTGCGCAGCCGGCCCGGCGGTGGAGGAGTCACTCCGCTTGGCTGCACCTGTTATGACAAAAATGATGGCGGTAGAGGAGGATGAGGCAGGGAGCCGAGCGGAGGTGGGCGTTCCGTTGGTGCCAAGATACCACGAGTACGCCCTGGCTACCATTTTGTGATCTGGACTGCTGGACAGTCTGGGTCAATGAGTGGTGGATGGGGTGTACAGAGGGGTAGGGTATTAGGGGACATTGTAAAAGTAATGTTTGTAATGTATGGATGTATTTTGTTTCCATAGTAGGTACGCGGGGAAAGAATGAGTTGAGAGTTGTTAGGTCCCTGGGGTCTGGTGCTGAGTCTGTACGGTTATGCATGATCGTTTGGCAGGGCACTGGGTTTCCTGGGGTTAATAGACTGGGAGACAAGGCGGGGTGCCTGGGCATTGACTACCTTGTACCTGTGGTGAGGTTATCCTGTCCTCTGTGAGGAGTCTGTTATGGACGCTTCATAAAACGGAGCGTGGGGCCTCGCGGCGTGCAGGGAGTGGTGTCAGGAGGTGCTGAAGGATGGTGTTAGTGGACATGTGTCTGGATAAGACAAGTGTCCACTGGGGGGAAGTAGTATTGAGAAATGGAAACAGAAGAATGAATGAAATGTGTAATCAGGGTTGAGACACTAATCTAAAATGTTTGTGATTTTCGAGGTGAAACAGAGTATTGGAGTGGGACCACGGGGGAGACATCAGAAAGCGGAAATTCGACGAAAGAGGAATCAACATAAAAGCGGAAATAAGGGAGTAGACACCGGAAACGCAAACACCACTGTCAATCACAATATCTCTTAAATTTTTTAAAAAGTTGTATGAATTAAGTAAAGGATTATTCATACTGTTGGTAAAAAATCTCTCAAAAATTAGATGTAGTATGAATATTAGATAGAAGATATATTCATACTGAAAAGACGGAGTAAAGTGAAATTCCAGTTGAAAATTAAAAAGAACTGTTGTATTTTGTGCTCTGTTTTTTCAGCAGTTCTGCCAGGCAACAAGGGCACCGCAAGTCAGGTAAGACTACAGATCACCAGTGAAAAGGGAAAGAAGAGAATAGACAGGGCTACAAGTACCGTTAGCGGTTGTTCGAGTAGGAGATAGTCACAAAAGCATAGACACCTACATTTAGACAGGGAATACAAAGATCACTCTTGCCTGCTGCCATTTAAAAAAAAAAGAGAACCAGAGTAAAAGATTTCTTAAAATAGGAAACAGAAAGAGGAATTAAAAACTCTAGTACATGAGAAGAAGAAACGCATATAGGAAAATGAAAACGGAGGCAAATAAAGATGTGACTACCCTAATTGGTTGGAGGGAGGATAACCCGATACAAGTGCTTGCTAAAAATAATCCTTACACAGAGGACAATCCTTATTATGTGGCAAGACTTACTGAGTTATCACTGAAATGGAATGAAAGATGGCCAAGCATCACCAAACCCTGGCCTATTGAGGGCTCTTTTGATTTAGAGATAATATCAGATCTGCATGCTCTAATTAGGACATATAGAACGGGGGAGGAAAAAGAGGGAAAAATTACAAAAAGAGGGAAAAAACGCATGCAAGAAATGGACGCATTAGCACAATTCGCTCGGGAAGCTGAGAGAAGGAAGAGTAAGGAAAAGGGCAGTTCGACTGTCAATGAGGAGGCCCTGCCGACAGAGGAGATAGCCCCCATCCCGATCACTCCCCTGGCCCCTAATAGGACAATAGTCACCTCCCAAAGAGCAGCTGAGGTAGTCCCGCTCACCCAAGGACCCCTAATGAGAGCAGAACAGGTAAGAACTAAGGTAGATATAGCACCCCCACCTTATGCCAGCAGGAATAGGGAACCAATCTACCCTATCCTGCCTATGATAGACATGGATAGCCAATACGAGATAACCAACAATAGCGGCCATAGGACAGAGACGGGACGGGCAGTGACAACAATCACCCTAACGCCTGAAACAGACGAGCCAGAGGAGGAGAGAAGAAGGGAGCGAGGCATTCAGCCCCACAATATTCCTCATCCCAGGGCGGCGGAGAGATATCAAGACGAAGAGAGACATCGATGCATACATGTACCGCTCACTGCCGCACAGAAAGACATTCTCTGGGCGGAAGGAGAGGGACGCCGAAGCGACGACATCAGGGCTTTGGATGACCAAATAGAAAGTCTATACGACAGAAATCTCAGCCACAGAAGAGACTATCCCCAGGGAAGGTCAAGACAAGCTCCCATCCGTCGTCGGCTCTCCCCCCCCGCAACCCGCGAATACTGGGAAGACACAGAGGAAGACGTAGAGATATGGGAACCACTGGACAAATACCAGGAGAAAGACAGAGAACGCGAGGAAGAGGAGAGAAAGGAGAGAGCCCCCAGAGGAGCGACGCCAAGCAGAAGAGCTGCTCCACGATTCGATTCCCCACTCCACGTTTCCGCACCTACCATCGAAGAAAGCAACCAGATGCTGAAACTGACGGCTACCATGGAGGAATTAAACCGACGGCACCAGGGAATGAGTAAGGAAAACCGCGAGATGGAAGCACAGATACAGTCCTACCACGAGGCCAAAGACACTGTTTCCGAGGGATACAAAGCCAGCGCCGCAAACTGGAGAAGGGTCAACACCGCACGACGAGAATTGGAAGAACAAATAGATAAAGCAAAGGATGAAATCAAAGCGTTGAAAAAGACGGAAGACAAAAGAGTGACCAGATCCGCTACCAGAGAGCAAACGGTCAGCATACAACCATTGATGATAAGACATCAGGGATTGGAGTACCAGCCATGGAATGCTTCAGACATGTCCCAAATATCGGAGAAGTTGCCCTCCCTCCAGAATGGGGCTTTTCCGTGGATTGCCAAGCTGGAGGAAATGATGGTAGGCCAACAGCTGGCTATCGGAGATGTCAAGCGATTGCTCTCTCACAAAGTAGGAGTCGCTGGCATGGAAGAACTACTAACCAAGGCTGCTATGGTGCGGTACGTAGTTTCAGGAGCCCACGACCAGGACCTTTTCGCCGCCCACAGAGGAGCACTGTGGCGAGTCCTGCGGGAAACCTATCAAACCCTGATGCATCCAGACAAGATCCACATTGGTGCCTTGGAACCTGATACCCCCCCCAGAGAGTATGTGGCAAAGGCCTACGCCACCTGGAGAGACATGACTGGCCAAGACCCCGCAGCAAATCCAATGGGAGAGGCGATGCTTAGAGAAAAGATAAAGAAGGGCCTCTCCAGCGAGGTGAGACAAAAACTGAACGAAGTGGTATGCCTGGGAAGCCTTCCTTTAGATGCATACATGGAGAACGTGAGCCATCAAGTGGAGCTGCACAGGAAGAAGGAGCAACAGGCCAAAGACAAAGAAACGGCAAGTCAGCGAAAGCTCATGTACCAACAGCCTGTCGAGGCAATCAAGGTGGTAGAGTACCTCCAAGCCATGGTACAATCCACACAGCCCAGAGCCGAAACGGGGAATAGCGGACAACTGAACAACCAGGAAACAGCACAGCCCACAAAACAGGAAGCACCGGCACCCATACAACAACAGAATCAGCGGGGATCGAACTGGCAGCCCCGAGGAGGGAATGGACGTCCAAGAGGAGGATCGTCTGGATGGCCGGCATCGGTTGAGTGCTGGAATTGTGGAGAACTCTGCCATCTTGCCCGATACTGTGACAAAGGGTGGCGAGCCAGCCCCAGGGGTCGAGGAAATAACAGAGGAGGTGGCCGAGGAGGAAACGGCCGACTCCAGGATCAGTGGTACGGACCGAACCAATACCAGACCCAAAACCAATACCAGACCCAAGACCAAGGCCAGACCCAAGACCAGAACCAGCAACAGAACATGGGCCCAGTAAATCCATCAAGGGGGCCGGAACAGATGTTCTGACGAGGCCCAGATAGTTCAATGGGGGGGTGCCAGCTGTCATTGTCACACTTAAGGGAGGAACCAATAGTGCACGTAGCGGTGAATGATAAATCTGTCAGGATGATGGCAGACACCGGGGCGGCGTACACTGTGGTCCAACTTAAAGATGCGACACACCTGCCCATGTCCGGTCGATATGTACGGACCATTGGATTTGAGGGAATAAAAAAGCTGATTCCAGTGACAGAACCTGTCACCCTGAAGTACAGAGGCAAAGAGGCGACTGTTTCCATCTTGGTCTCCGACACCGCACCCATCGGCTTACTGGGCAGGGACGGCCTTGGTATGCTGGGGATGAACATTCTATGCACGCCTGATGGTTGTGTAATCGACGTCCCAGAAGACCAATACTATCAAATGATGCAAAGGACGGACCCCCAACCACCGGAAGTATACTGGTTGGGGAACCTAAGCCAGGAATTGCTCGGACCAGCGTTGGAATGGGAGACATTCATCACCGCCAATATGCCAGCTGCAAAGAACCCAGAGACACCATACCATTGCACTCTACAGTACTATAGAGATGCGGATGAAAGACAAGCCGAGGAGTGGCTGAGAAATCAACCAGAGGAGGTGCAGCTCAACGCCACCAGCATCATAATGGGTCCCCAAGGAGCAGCAATACGGCTTGCACGGAGCAACTATCTGCAAAAGGAACACGAGATCACAGACAGCGTTCCCCACGTGACTCTAAAAGTGACCGACTCGTGCGACCAACAACACATCGGAATGATGATGAAAGAGGCAGAAGAAATGAAGTTCGAACAGATGAAGGAGAACCGACTCATATGGATAAGCCCGGACAAGCGGTTCGTCAAGATAATGATTCAAGGCACAGGGATGGGACGTCCCCAGACGGTGCAGCTGTCACAGGAGACAGTAGAAGACACCCCCCAGAAATTGAGCCTCCAGGAGGAGATGATGGGGGCCATACCAGAAGTGCTGTGGTCAAAACATAGCACCGACATTGGACTGATCAAATCTGCTCAACCAGTGAGGGTGGAGCTTAGACCAGGAGCAACCCTGCCCTGGAAAAGTCAGTACCCACTGAAGGAAAAAGCGGTGGCTGGAATCGAGCCACAAATCAGAGGACTTCTAGAAGCCGGAGTACTACGGAAGACAAAGAGCCCCAAGAGCAACACGCCGTTGCTGCCAGTGGAGAAACCTGACACCTCGTACCGTCTGGTACACGACTTGAGGGCCGTCAATGAGGTTTTAATTGACTATCCCGCCGATGTCCCAGATCCCCACACACTACTGACATTCATCCTGCCGCAAGCTGAGTATTTTACGGTTATAGATTTGTGTAGTGCCTATTTTAGTGTACCCTTGAGCAAAGAGTGCCAGCATTTTTTTGGTTTTACCTATAAGAATGAGCATTATGAGTACACTAGGCTCCCTCAGGGATTAAAGCATTCCCCACATATCTTTAACAAGATCTTAAGAGAAGATCTGGACGGGTTAGACCTGAGATTAAAATCCCGAGTCATTCAGTATATGGACGACATTATCTTGTGTGCCGACAATCAGACAACATGTCATAAGGAATCTATCGAACTATTGCAACTACTAGCAGAGAAGGGACACAAGGTGTCTTTGAAAAAATTGCAATACTGTCGACCTAAGGTAGCATATCTAGGCCAAACGATTTCAAAAGGCCATCGAGCTATTACAGAGGAACATTTGGTGGCTATTAAGAAAGCTCCCAAGCCAGTGACTGTAAGACAGATGATGATGTTTTTGGGAATCGTGGGGTATAGTTCCACTTGGGTGGAGAATTATACAGAACTAGTAGGGCCCTTAAGAGCCATGATAAAGGTGTGCGGAAATGATAAGTTGAGTGCTAAAGTAACATGGACTGAGGAGGGCCTGCGGGCATTTGAGACCATAAAGACCCGTATGTTAGCTGCCCCGGCCCTAACTTTGCCTGATTATACCAAGCAGTTCATACTATATGTCTCTTTCTCTTCAGATCAGAGGTATGCATGCGCAGTGCTGGCACAAAACACCGGAGTGGGGAGCCATCCACAACCAATAGGATACTACTCCATCGCCTATTCAGAGGTGGAAATGGGAATGCCGCCGTGCTACCGAGATTGCGCCGGGGTCTTCTTGATGTACGAGAAAGCTGCAAGTATCATGATGGGGTATCCAGTCAATATTATGGTAGGACATGCAATAAAAAATGTGTTGGAATCTGGTAAATCTGCACTAACGATACCCTGTCTGAAAAATTATTACAGGATTTTGGAACAGGAAGGTGTTACTTTGACTAGGTGTTCCATAGTGAACCCAGCGCAGACCCTTCCTAAGCCTGAGGATGGAGAACCTCACGACTGCGTGGCGGAAGCCGAGAGGTACTCCAGACTTAGAGCTGACTTGCAGGCTTTCCCGTTTAGCAGTCCTGATTTGGAACTATGGACAGACGGCTCATGTTACAGAGTTGGAGAGGACCTAAAAGCAGGTTACTCTGTAGTAAAATCACAAGGTGATGGGTTTGTCGTAGAAAAGGCCGAAGCCTTGATACAACCCTGTTCAGCTCAGCTGGCAGAACTAGTCGCTCTGACTGAAGCGTGCAAAATGGCAGAAGGCAAGACGGTTAATATCTTTACTGATAGCAGCTACGCACAAAATATCAGTTTTCTCTACGGAGCGGTGTGGAAAGGGCGAGGTTTTAAGAGAGCAGATGGTACCGCCATAAGACACTGTAGTCAGATAACCAATTTGTTGGAAGCAATAATGAAACCCAAACGAATTGCGATTATCAAATGTGCTGCCCATCAGTCTGATGAGTCTATGGTGACCAGAGGTAACAACATGGCAGATGTCGCTGCCAAGCAAGTGACAGGTGCGGACAGAGCAGGTCAGGTATTGGTTATCACACATGAGGTGGAGTTGGAAGATAAGATTACTTACAAAGATGTTTTGACCTTTCAGGAAGAGGCGAGTCAGGTGGAGAGAAATCTCTGGTCAGCAAGAGGGGCTAGTCGGGATGGGGCAGGTTTGTGGCGGAACCATGAAGGACTTGTGGTTGCACCAACGGGCCTGGTCGGACTGCTGATCCAAACTGCGCATGATTTCTGTCATGCACACCGGAGAGAGGTAAGGAGGAAAATAGAGGAGTATGGGTTTTGGGCGCCAAACCTGCTACGGCAGATTGATTGTGTAATAAGTAGATGTGCGATTTGTTTGAAAAATAATGCACGCAGAGGGATCGTTGTGTCCCCGGGACACATCCCCACACCAAATGGCCCAATGAGAGAACTTGTGATTGACTATGTAGACATGATAAAACCGATTAACCAGAAGAGGTACATTCTTGTCGTGGTGTGTCGATTTTCGAAGTGGGTAGAGGCTTGCGCGACTAAACATAAGGATGCCGCCTCAGTGGCTAAGTTCTTATGCCGTGATTTGGTAAGTCGTTACGGAATTCCAGATAAAATCTCGTCAGATAATGGCAAAGAATTTGTGGACAAAACTGTACGTTTAGTACTCCAACAGATGGGGATAAAACAGCGTTTCGGGTCCGTTTACCACCCTCAGAGCCAGGGGGCTGTGGAACGCATGAACGGGGTACTCAAGAACAAATTGGTTAAGATCTGTCAACACACAGGTCTAAATTGGCTGAGCGCGTTACCTTTGGCCCTAATGGCGTGCCGATCGAGTGAGATTCGGGGCCTGCGTTTAACACCGCACGAGATGTTGTTTGGCCGATGTATGGTTGTGCCCGGATTGCGCGCCGCGGGAAAACGTCCGAGTTTGGACAGTCTGGACCACGAGATGCGTGAGTACGTGAAGTACATGTCAAAGCTCCATGGGCGATCTATGATTATGTCTCTAGTAAACAAGAGACAGAGGAGGAGGAGAATAGGCGGAATGCTCCCCAGATAGTACCAGGAGACTACGTTTATGTCAAAGTGTTCAGACGCAAGTGGTATGGCGCGCGGCGGGAAGGACCGTACGAGGTCGTAAGAGCTACGGAAAGAGCTCTACGGGTAAAAGGATCTTCAATGTGGTTTCACCTTTCGCATTGCGTAAAAGCCCTGCAAGATGGGCAAGAATTGGAATCCGAACCCCTGTTCATTGATCAAGAACAGGAGGAAATGCACGACGAAGGGGAAAATGAAGACGATTATGGGGAACCAGACAGGGGACCACATGATTGTCCCTCTATGGGAAATGAAGAATTTTTGCAGGAGCCAGACAGAGGAGATCATGAATTGGAATTGAAAAATGATGATTTTTCCTCTGTGGACTTTGGCGGAGTACCAACAGCGGAACAGAAGACGCCGGAGGAGATAGCGATTAGCGCAAATGCAACGGAAAGGACACGGCCAAAAAGGGTTATCAATAGACCTCAGAGGTTTCAATGAGGATAACTGGTAGAATTGCAGCTAAGAGGAAATAGACCTCAGAAGGTCTTTTGCGAAGGAGAAATTCAGTTTTTATGTTTATGGTTTAAGTCTCCTTCGTTTTTATTAGAACTGTTAGTCTTATATTGGTGTGAGGTAAATCTTTTCTTGCAGAGTCCATTACACAAAATAGACATATTTGGAAATTACATGGATAATGTATAGTCTTAAACGAAATAAGCTGAGAATGGTACGATCATCTTTTTGTATAAAGAGACAGACCTAGACTGGATGTCGTATTAATAATGTGTATACCTGTGCAAGAAGAAAAGGTAAGTGAAATGATGAATTTTGGAATTTTTTGGATTTTTGGATTTAAAAAAAAATAATTGTTTATATTTTATGGAAATATTATATCATTTTGATTTTGAAATTTACTGGTTACATAATGAGGGTAGACCCCTCAGAGAAGGGATTGTCGTAAATTAAATTGATCAAAATGACCCGTATAAGCATTACAGGAGGGATCAAAATCATCTAGCGGTTTCTGGAAAAGGCCACAGGAGAATTCAGTCAAAAGCTAACAGTGCAACCCTTCACCCTTCACCTAGCAGCTATAGGAAAAAGCCCAGAGTGCCATAAAAATAAGAACAGATCAAATGGCAAACAGATGACACATCTTCCTCCACACAACGAACAGGGATGGTGCGCCCAATAACTAACTTTTAAGTCAAAAAGTGACGGCCTGAAGGCCAGCACCAGAGTTCTGTTTACTTTAGCTAAGCAGTCCAAACAGGCCATTCTGGGATACCCACTGTTAGGTTGAGTGGGTACTATATTTCCATCTGTATGAGGGTCGCATTCAGGGACACTTGGGTAAATCATTCTAAAAGGAAACTAGTTCATATCCCCGCTGTAAGGTCACCTTGTAACGCTGTTTCGCAAGACCCAAATGACTGTCACTTAGAGGGGAGACCTTCTAGCCAATAGAAAAGCAGGCTCTCTGGGGTGACGGCACTGGATGGCGCAAGGGCGGGGGGGGATTCTCTCTTCTCTATAAAACCTGCAGGTTGAATGATGGAGAAGAGACAGAGACACGGAGACACCGAGACGCAGAGAGACACGCAGAGAGAACGGAGAAGCAGAGACGGAGAATCCACCCCACCAGAGTTCGAGAACAGAGCCGAGAAGAAACCTTCGAGACGAGCTAATTAGAAATAGAAATAATTGATGCTGTAAACCTGATTGATTAAGCTGTTGGATATTCCAATAAAGCAACGGTCAGACCGTTTTCACCCGCAGCGCTGTCTCCGCCTCCACGTGATTTCCAAGGGACCAATCATTTGAATGAACTGTTACTTTAACGGGAAATACAACGAGCAGAGTAAGCTATTCCACTATACATTAGAGAACGATCATATAGCTATAACATAGAATCATTGAGAATATACATTACCCTTCACTAGCTTCTCAAAGCACTTCATGGCTATGGAGGTGAGGGCTACAGGGCAGTAGTCGTTGAGGCAAGCGGGCGTAGATTTTTTGGGTACAGGGATGATGGTGGACTTCTTCAGAGAGGTGGGGATGACAGCCTGTTCCAAGGACAGGTTGAAGATGTCAGTGAATACCGGGGCCAGTTGGTCGGCACAGACTTTTAGGACGCGGCCGGGGATGCCGTCCGGTCCTGCTGCCTTCCTGATATTCACTTTTTTAAAGATCCGTCTCACCTCATGCTCTGTTACCCTGAACACTGAGTCTCCATCAGCAGACCCCCCCCCCCCCCCCCATTGCCGTGGTTTGTAGGCTGGTGTTGTTATTCACAGCCTCAAACCTCGCATAGAAGGAGTTGAGATCATTTGCTAAGGATATGTCACTGTTCAGCTTGAGGGAGGTGCCTTTGTAATCTGTCATTGTTCTGAGGCCCTGCCACATGCCTCTAGAGTCAGCCTGTTCAAACTGAAGTTCAACTTTATCCCTGTAACGCCGTTTTGCCTCTATTACTGCTATCCTGACGTTGTATCTTGCCGTCTTGTGTTCTTCCATGTTGCCTGTCACCAGGCCGGAGTTGTAGGCTGATGTGCGCACTTTCAGAGCCTCACAGACGGATTTATCTACCCAGGGCTTTTGATTTGGGTAGATTCTAATTGTGGTAGAGGGGATTGTTTCTTCTACCAGAGTACAGACAAAGTCAAGCACCGTTTCAGTGTATTCGTTAATATTGGCTGTGTTATCACGGAATACCCTCCAGTCTGTGCATTCAAGTGCAGCTTGGAGTGTCTCCTCTGACGTCACGGTCCAACGCTTAACCTCTCGCGAGACCACCGGCGTTCGCTTGAGACTTTGTTTATACTTTGGCAAAAGAAAAATGGCGGCGTGATCGGACTTACCGAATAGGCTAAGAGCCTGTGACTTGTACCCATTCTTAAATTGCGAGTATACATGGTCTAATATGTTCTCGCCTCTGGTGGGACAGGTCACATGCTGATAGAAATTCGGCAACACCTTTTTAAGACGCGCGCTGTTGAAATCGCCCAGAACCAGAATGGCAGCGTCAACGCTAGCTATCTGTTGTTTGTTTACCTCGTCGTGCAGTTTTGAAAGTGCGGCCCCAGTGTTCGAGTGTGGTGGGATGTACACTCCGATGAGGATGATGGACGTTAACTCTCTCGGAAGAAAGAAGGGTCGACATTTGATCGTGATGAACTCCGGGTCTGGGGAGCAGTGGTTAGACAATTCCTTTGCGTTGCCTATATCGCACCACTCCTTGTTTATCATGAAGGCAATGCCGCCTCCTTTCGAACTTTCCATACTACGAACTCTGCCTGGATCTCAATAGGCCATATGATTTGCTTGCACTGTAAGGTGTTTTTGACATAGAGAAGGGCCCTCCTCCACCTACTACTTTACCCTTCCCTGCTGTTACTCTGTCCTTTCTGTAGACGTTATAGCCAGGCATGCTCACTAGAGCATCTGGGGATGACCGCTTTAGCCAGGTTTCTGTCAGACCCAGACAATCAATATTAGAATTTACCAGTAGATTTTCTTCATTATGTTTGTTTAACATACTACGAATGTTTAGATGGCCATAGAACAGGCCTTTCGGTTCAGACTGAGGGTCCCACACAATCTTTGCTTGGTTTAGAGTCCCAAATAACTTGGTGGATCTGTGCCTTTTAAAGACCGGGTTTCTGTGTTTTGCCTTGGCAGTGGAGGGGTTCGAGGATGGGGGGTGGGCGGTGTTATGCTATTGTCCATTGTCTCTGGAGGTGTGGTGTTAGCAGCTGTATTATAATTTTTTTGGTGAGATGTGGTAATTATCGGACTCACCCCAATCGGACTCACCCCATTTCAGGCCACATCCACTGTTCTATATTTCTGGTCCAGTTCCCTACTCCCACTCACTGCGGATCTCAGAGCCATGTCCATACCCACGGAGATCAGCCAGGCTCCATTCCAGTTGGGAATTCTTGTCATCCTACCTTCCTCCAGTTGTGCAGATGTTTACAGGTACAATCTGTAATGTCGTCAAACAGCGACTTCTACACAAAACATGGACAACATGGTACTGCGCTTTGTTTACAGTTTTAGTCTTTGTCTGATGTGTGGATTGGACGTTAGTGGGTGTAGGGGAGGGGTTGCTACTGCTGGCCACACCTCAGGTACTATCAAGAGAGGTCTCGAGACCACTGATCACCTGGTTTGATTCTCAAGCATCTGTATCCTGGAGACCATTAGAGGAGAACATAGTGGCACCACATAGACTGCAGGATATAGTATACACCAACTTATCAATTAAGCAATGCAACTTGAAATTTGGCCCTCTTATTACACATGTGATCCGGATATGGCGTGACACACAGAAAAAATTTACTAACCAAGATAAATGGCATAGTCATTCTCCCCTATTTAATAACTATTTACTCCTTATTGCACAACAACCTATCAGATTTACCAAATGGGAAAAGAAGGGCATACATACACTGGGGGATATCTTCAACGACCGGGGTTTCTGCAGCTATCAAGATATATCTAACAAATTTAACCTCACCAACTCCACTTATTATTTCTATCTACAATTAAGAGCAGCTTTAAGGGCTCATGGAGTCCCATTAAAGATGCCACTTGAGCACCACAGATATCACAAATTCTTTTATGAAAAGGAGTCATCGAGAGGCTTCGTCTCTGACTTTTATCGTCACTTACTTACGTCCTCATATGATGTCCTTCCTCTAGACTTAGTCTGGAGGAAGGATATACCAAACTTGGAAGTAGATTTTGATTGGGATGAAGTTTGGGCAAACGTACGGCTGTCATCACGCAACCCGGATCATCAACAGATTAATCTTAATTTTATTCATAGGACTTACTTAACTCCTAGACGTTTGCACCTAATGGGGTTCAAACAAGACCCTCGATGCTCCTTATGTTTAAACGGTGATATTGGTACATTTATGCATATGTATTGGGCATGCCCTCTGATATTCTGGGAAGAAGTAACCACGCAATTATCAGAATTTTTATTTCTGACCATACCTGTACTGCCTTCTGTATTGTTGTTGAATGATGTTTCACAGTTAGCAGCCTCTGTACAGGTAAAGAGACAAATTCTGTCCGGTCTTACGGCTACCAAAAAGCTGATAGCATCACGCTGGATTCAACCGGATAAAATGTGCCGGAAGGTATGGGTTCTTACCTATCTCGATGTGATTTATCTAGAGATATCTACAGCACGAATTTTAGGTGTTAATGAAGCCAGCATAGCAATCTGGTTAGATGTGGTGGAGAGGATAAAGGATAGCATATGAATTTGTAATCCCTGGTGTTAAACGGAATAATGGGTAGATTGTCCAAGAGGGGGTCCTGAGGGGAAGGAAAGGGTGAGGAAGAGCAAGCAAGAGCATATGTATTGTATTGTATTTATTATGTGTATATCTTTTAATCTACATTTATTTTGATTTAAGTACTGGACTGTCATTATTGTTATTATTATGCCGGTCATAGTCCTGTGATTTATTGTGGATTTCTACTGTTAATGTATTGTGTGTCTAGTTTTATGTTAAAAAAGGGTAAATAAAAAACATTTGTTAAAAAAAAAACTAAAAAAAGAGAGGTCTCGAGAAATTCACAGTATAATATGTTACTAAACTAAACAGACCCACACATCAGACCAAAACAAAAAAGCGCAATACCAAGCAGGGCTCTTTTGCTTAGAGGTCGCCATTTGACGGCATTACAGATAATACCTTCTCATTATAAATCTTGGTAAAGAGATGCAATATAATTGAGCCTTTCATTAAACCTCAAGTCTCTTATGCAGCCATGGGTATGTGAGAGATACTACACAGGCATGGAGGGACAGCCACATCACAGGCATGGAGGGACAACCACATCACAGGCATGGCGGGACAGCCACATCACAGGCATGGAGGGACAGCCACATCACAGGCATGGCGGGACAGCCACATCACAGGCATGGAGGGACAGCCACATCACAGGCGTGGAGGGACGGCCACATCACAGGCATGGAGGGACAGCCACATCACAGGCATGGAGGGACAGCCACATCACAGGCATGACTTTGCTCAAGGAATCTCTAACGGTAGTGTTTATATTTCCACTGCCAGGAACAAAGTCTATATATTTATATTTAATTGATCTTGAAATGAAGAAAACAATCTTCCTTGCCTATATTACTACCTACTATGCTAATCTCACTACTATGCACTCAAGACTGTAGCACCCAAGTTTCAACACTGTTTGATGAACATTGTTAGTCAGCTCTAAATGTAAATGTATTTTGTACATTTAATTTGTAGGTAGTTGGAATGGTTAAGATTAAGAATTGAATTGAATTGAAAACCTTTATTTATCCCCGAGGGGAGATTCAGATGTCCTTTACAGCATAACAGCATAACAGCATAACAGCAATTAAAAACAGCACATTAAAAAACAGTTAATACATACACTTATTAGTATGTGTTAAAAATAAGATGGACAAGTACACAGGGATAAAATAGCTAAAATAGAAGGATAGGTTTATAAATATTGTTTTAGGTGAAAATTATGAAGAGGTACAACTTTGTAGCTAGGCCATAAATTGATGATTTGCATTCAAATATTATCCAAGGCTATGGGATCTGGACACTACTATCCCTAAAGAGCTGGCAAATGGTGCAGGTGTCATAAACAGGTGGCACATAGAGGCAGTAATAAGGCGTCATGGTCCCAACAGTTTCTCCTCTCGAAAGATTAGAACACACAAGCAAGTGCTTTCACACTTTAAAGTGATGACAATGATGGTGATATATTTGAATACACAGCTGGTAACCCCACAGAAAGCAAAGTTATTTATATTTATTTGTATTTCTCTTATTAGGCTAATATGTACATGTAATGTACATACATATCAATGGTTGGAATTGGTAGAGGTTACAGACTATGTATCTTAACTTATGTGAGAATAAGAAAAAATACTTCACATTGAGGAAGAGCTCAATTGACCCCCATCTTCATTTAAATGTGTACATGGGCTCACATGAAACACAAGATAATGTTTATCTTTTCAATCATACAAAATACATTCTCATCAATTTGGCTGTAGGACTTCGAAGATCTACAATCTGGACATATATATACTCCCACATTTTTAGACAAATAGATTTCTACCTCACTGCTATGCGTCTATTTCAAACTCTCCATTGCATTCAAGGATCAATCCAGTGTGACACTGAGGAATATTGGGATGAATATTGGGATGCTAAAGCTTACTACGCTCTGTAACTGTGTCGACTCTCAGAACCCCCTCCTGAGCACAGGAGACAGCCAGCGTCCCATCTCTTCTCCACAGGCGTCCCTGAACCAATCCTCTGCTCCCCCCTGTAGGATGTTAAGACACGCATTAGAAAATATGAGAGAAAGATGAGAGGGTACTAATGGATGGATAATCCCCCCCCCCCCTACACACACACCCTAGTAGGGGAAAGAATATTGCTGATCACAAAAATATGTTTTTTCATCTCTATTATAGGTTAGGGTGGGGTGTGAGGTCTCCACTGAGGTTAAAGGAACACGGCAACATTATGGGAAAATATTCACATCTTCTCCAGAGTCAGACAAGAAGATGGATACCAATATCCTCTCTGTGCGTTCAGTAGAAAGCTATCCAGCTGCAAGCTAGCCTAGCTTAGCACAAATTAATGGAAGCGGATACGGTCCACTAGCCTAGCTTAAAACTCAGAGAATGGTGTTTTTGGCCAACAGCTAGGCTAGTGGTCCACTTCCATTGATTTGTGCTGAGCTAGGCTAGCGTGCAGCCAAATAGCTTTCTACTGAACGCACCGAGAGGAAATCAGTATCTATCTTCTTAGATAGACGGTAAGCGCATTTCCCATAATGTCGGTGTGTTCCTTTAGGTTATAGGGTTACGTTTCTAAACAACATTTTAGGCAAAAATTACAACGAGATCCAGCTTCGCCGATTGGCCAACTTCACCAACTAAATAAGGCGTAATTGGAAATAAAAACATGGCCCAACGGACAGGAACAACAGAACTGAACCATCACTGACCCGCCCATGGACTCTCACACTCGTACAGCATCCACTCGTCTGCTCGGAAGGGGCTGTGGAACCACATGGCGTGGTCCAGGGAGGCAGTGAACTGGGCCCTGTGTTGTGGGTACGGCAACAGAGCTGTGCCCAAAAACGAGTAGTCCGACACGTAAGCAGCAACACAGCAGTGCAGCTTCATGTTTCCATCACCTACCCCCCCAAAAAGATTTGATAATGAATGCAATGTTTACATGAGAGCAACATACTTTATACATGGTCTGCTGCCAGCAGCTGGAGAACTAACAGCTGCAGAACTTGCAAACTGTTAGTTATGTCTGACCCCTGACCAAGTGTGTCTGACTTTTAACCACTAAAACCCGCAGGGGCTCCTAAAATATATTATGCCAGTTAGGGTACAGACCCTCACCTGCACCTTGTGTATACTGTTTACTTTTACTCATAGTATATATTTAGATTACATTTTTATTTATTTATTGGCTATATTTATTGTAACGTATACTATAACCGATAGGGCATACACCGTTTATTTTTCTCATATTTTAATTCAGATTACATTTTATTGTTTACTATTCTCATATCTTTATATTCAGATTTTATATTTTTGCCTATATTTATCTCTTTCTTCTATTACCCTGCCTATACCTGTACCTTCGCTTCTCCATGCTACTATGACGCCGAATTTCCCCAAGGAGATCAATAAAGGAATATCTTATCTTATTTTACTGTACATCAGCACAAATGTGATGTGGTCCCCGAGTGCCACCAAGTAGGATATTGTCATATTCAACGTAAACCAAAGTGAAGCAAGACACGTTATTTATTGCAAATTTAGGACCACCCCCTTCACCATCTTGTTCCTGGGAAAAGCTCTGCATATCATATCAGTAATTATGTATTTATTATGTTATTATGAAAGCAACTGACCCACTGTAGCACCCAATGTCTTTCTATCTCACGCATGCTTGCTGCGTCTCACCAATATGTCCCCGCGGTCTCACCTATATGTCCCGCGGTCTCACCTATATGTCCCCGCGGTCTCACCTATATGTCCCGCGGTACGCACAGTTATTGGTTTGTTTGAAGGCTCATGGAGTCCCATTAAGGATACCAATTGAGCACCACAGATATCACAAATTCTTCTTCTTTTTTTGTTTGTTTTTGATCCACTTTTTCTCCCATTTTCTATATTTTCTCCCATCCCAATTTCGTATCATCCAATTCAACCCTCCCCTGTCACGAACGCTGTTTCTTGCCTCCCACAAGCCGGCTGCAATGTGGACTAAGTCATACATAGCACAAGTCCCCTCCGGTACTTGAGGTAACAGCAGTCGCATCTTTTCACCTGCGCAGCTCGATCTCTCAGTGGCGAGGAGTAACACGTGGGAGGCTCACGCTGCCCCCGACACTTCCTGATTCTACTGCGCAGGCGCACCAACCGACCTGTAGGAGTCGCTGTCCACAACGCCCAATCCCCACCCATCAGTTTCCCACCCCCTAATACGGCCAATGTGTATTAGTACGGACGACCAGCTAAACTGAAAGCAAATGTGGAGCGCTAGGCTCCAACAGGCGAGCCCAGCGTCTCCAGATTTCGTGGCGAGCGCCTTGCCCACTACGCCACGTAGCCGCCCCGGTTTCGTATCAGATTTTTATCATCACTTACTAACGTCCTCGTATGGAATCCTCCCCCTAGACTCAGTCTGGAGGAGGGATATACCAGACTTGGAAATAAATTTTTATTGGCAAGAAGTCTGGACAAACGTTCGAATTGCGTCACGTAACACTAAAAAGCTAATAGCATCACGATGGTTTCAACCGGAAAAAATTTGTCGGAAGGTATGGTTTCTTACATATCTCGATGTGATCTATCTAGAAATATCTACAGCAAGAATTTTAGGTGTCAGTGAAGCCAAAATTGCAATTTGGTTAGAAGTGGTGGAGAGAATAAAAGCTAGCATATGAATTGTAGTGCCTGGTTAGGAACGAATGATAATGGATGGATTATCCAAGTGGGGGTCTGGGGGGGGGGGGTGGGCAAGCGAGAGCATATGTATGTAGGGTATTAGATAGATAGATAGTATTAGGTGTATATCTCGTATACTACATTTATTTAAATGGTGATTTCATTGCATGTTTACTGTTAATGCTTGTATGTCTAATTTTATGTTATGTTTATAAAAAAATAAAAAATACAAAAGAAAAATCCCGCGGTCTCACCTATATGTCCCCGCGGTCTCACCTATATGTCCCCGCGGTCTCACCTATATGTCCCCGCGGTCTCACCTATATGTCCCCGCGGTCTCACCTATATGTCCCGCGGTCTTATCTATATGTCCCCGCGGTCTCACCTATATGTCCCACGGTCTTATCTATATGTCCCCGCGGTCTCACCTATATGTCCCACGGTCTTATCTATATGTCCCCGCGGTCTCACCTATATGTCCCCATGGTCTTACATTATGTCCCCGCGGTCTCACCTATATGTCCCTGTGGTCTCACCTATATGTCCCCATGGTCTCACCTATATGTCCCGCAGTCTCACCTATATGTCCCCGCGGTCTCACCTATATGTCCCCATGGTCTTACCTATATGTCCCTGCGGTCTTACCTATATGTCCCGCAGTCTCACCTATATGTCCCCGCGGTCTCACCTATATGTCCCCATGGTCTTACCTATATGTCCCTGCGGTCTTACCTATATGTCCCGCAGTCTCACCTATATGTCCCCATGGTCTTACATATATGTCCCATGGTCTCACCTATATGTCCCCGCAGTCTTACCTATATGTCCCGCAGTCTCACCTATATGTCCCCATGGTCTTACCTATATGTCCCGCGGTCTTACCTATATGTCCCCGCGGTCTCACCTATATGTCCCCGCGGTCTCACCTATATGTCCCCATGGTCTTACCTATATGTCCCGCGGTCTTACCTATATGTCCCCATGGTCTTACCTATATGTCCCCGCAGTCTTACCTATATGTCCCCATGGTCTCACCTATATGTCCCCATGGTCTTACCTATATGTCCCGCGGTCTTACCTATATGTCCCCATGGTCTTACCTATATGTCCCCGCAGTCTTACCTATATGTCCCCGCGGTCTCACCTATATGTCCCCATGGTCTCACCTATATGTCCCCATGGTCTTACCTATATGTCCCCCCCGCGGTCTTACCTATATGTCCCCGCGCTCAAACCCAGAACAGCTTCTTTGGTTCCATAGCGATATGTCTGTAGAAGTCCGGTGGGTTGACTGGTTTGATCTCAATGGGAACCTCGTTAGCCAACAGTTTGTTGAGTCCCTGTTTTGCCTTCTCTGCGAGGTCTGGTTTACTGTGAAAATGAGAGGAAAAACACGTCATGGCCCATTTCCTTTATTGCACCTTGATTTTACATTAGCAAAAGATACGCCTGCGAATTCTAGAGACTAAGACGGAGAGGCTTAGGCTAAGCTTCTTCCCCCAGGCCATCAGAGCCTTGAACAATGAACATTGAGAGACACAGAAACTGAACTATCCACACACAAGTACATACACGACACGCACGCTGAGCACGCTCACACACTAGCAGCCACTTTAACACTCATGCCGCACACACGCACACTTATGGCCAGAGGAAAGGCCACTTAAAGTAGTATAACATCAGGAACAGTGTATTGCACTACTAAAGCTAACTAGCATGTCCTATATGCTCTGTAAATACTAATGTACAGATACCGAGATGGCACACCATGTACCTGTTTATTGCACTGTTTTATTGGATTCTATTAATATGTTGTACCACTGTATTTTATTGGATTCTATTATATGTTGTACCACTGTATTGCACATCGTCGCGGGCAAGACCAGCCGCATTTCATTGTATACCTGTATGCCGTGACAATTAAAACTCTTGAATCTTGAATCTTGAATCTTGATACATTTCCTATCGCACAGCATTTCCTAGGGCTCCACTCTTAACATGCTAAGTGACGGTGTCCCTTTAGGAAAACAACTCTCATCTCACATTATTCATTAAACAGTTCATAAACCTTTATTCACAAATAGGGAAAAGTCGCTGCGAGTTGAACGCATACCGCACACAGCAGGGAACAACTACGCGGTACCTGAGATAGAGCTGAATGAGCTCTTCCACGGTGAGCAGATCTTCAGGCGGAGGGACGGTAGGCATGGTGAACTGGTGCTGCAGAGGGCTGGGCTGCTGCATGTGGAAGGACGCTTGGCAGATCAGTATAGGCTGTCCATGCTGGATGGCCTTCACTGAGCGCACAGAGAAACTGCGGCCGTCTCTTGTGCGTTCCACCTGGTACAACACGGGAACTTTGGGGTCTCCTGCAAAACAAACAATGTGGAGAAGGGGGAATTGTGTGACTGTGAAGTAGATTCTTATCTTTATTAGATTTTTTCTTCTGCTTTTCTATGCTCGTATGCAACATTGCTATATTTCTTTTTCTATTAACCTATTAATAGCCATGCTGTACCGTAGCAACAATGCAATTTCCCTTTGAGGATATGCAAGTAGGTGAATTCTACACATCTGACAATATCATGACTATAATATCCTACCCGTAATCATTCCTATATTGTTTTCATGTCTTTTTCATACATCTAGTGTATTTCTGAATATATCTAGGTCAGTGAGTTTTCATCTAACGAAATGTCCAGACATGGGAGAAAGTGACACGCCCCTCTGTCATTAAGTATGTTTCTTAGTTTGTAAGAGGATATAAGACACGCCCCTCTGTCATTAAGTCTGCTTCTTAGTTTGTAAGAGGATATAAGACGCACCCCTCTGTCATTAAGTCTGCTTCTTAGTTTGTAAGAGGATATAAGACACACCCCTCTGTCATTAAGTCTGCTTCTTAGTTTGTAAGATGATATAAGACACAACCCTCTGTCATTAAGTCTGCTTCTTAGTTTGTAAGAGGATATAAGACATGCCCCTGTCATTAAGTCTGTTTCTTAGTTTGTAAGAGGATATAAGACACGCCCCTCTGTCATTAAGTCTGTTTCTTAGTTTGTAAGAGGATATAAGACACACCCCTCTGTCATTAAGTCTGTTTCTTAGTTTGTAAGAGGATATAAGACACGCCCCTCTATCATTAAGTCTGTTTCTTAGTTTGTGATAGGATATAAGACACACCTCTCTGTCATTTAGTCACTCCTTCCTCACTTCTCCTTAACTTCACCAGCTTTTATTACTTAATTCTCTTTTGACTATTGCCTTTGTATTCTTGTATGGATCCATATTTGTAACTAATAATTGATCATATTGAACTTTAGAAATCATCTCCTGATTATTATAATATCAAATAGCAATTAAGTATTTCTTTCTTATATCAAATCGATTAAAAAAAAACATCATTACAGGATAATACAAATTCTATCTCATCTGATCTTATAAAAACAAAAACACCAACTAATTTCAGTTTAGCAATAAAGCTATTATGCTGCCCCCACTAAATTTTATGTCACATTGATGAATCATTTATGGAACAGGCCATAAGAATAATGTGTGAATTATTTAAATGAGAGATTTGACGGACATCTTCAAACACACACACACAGCAACCCTAGCTGGAGAGCTGGGCCCAAGCACATGATTTGGGTTTTTACATTGGCCATTCTGATGCGTCATAGCAGGGTAAACAAACACTGGTGCAACTAATAACATTAATTATGGTTCCGTTCCATTTAGGTGAGCCAGAGCCAGGGCCCTATATTGTGCATGCCGGTCCATTATTGGAATAGCTCACAGCACACAATTAATGTTATTAGTTATGTCTGTGTTTACCCTACTATGGGTACACACGCCAAAATGGCCACTGCAAAAAGGGTCTATGGCTCTCACTTTCAGAGCCATGAGTCCTGGTCATACTAGCGTGACAGGGAGCCATGTCGAAAAAGCCAATTAAAAATAATAATTTTCCAGTGAGATATAAACGTAAGATAGACGTTTTTTTTCTACCAGTGGAATCAACTTAGTTGAATTGTATCAATTTACCTGCTCGTACAAAGTAACAGTGAAGGGAATGGGCATACACATGATCGCCGACAGATTTGGCAGCAGCTACCAGGGCTTGACCAACTATTTGGCCGCCAAACAAACGCTGACTGCGGGGAACCCAATGGTGTTTTCCTCTGGCGGGAATAGAAGACATTGGTTATTCCTAAATGAATAGTTATTCCAAAATGAATAAAGTCACTGAATCTCACAGATTCTTAAAGGAAACTCCAAAATTATGGGAAATGTGCGTACCGCCAGAGTCAGACAAGAAGAATGATACCAATTCCCTCTCTGTGCGTTCAGTAGAAAGCTATACGACAAACAGCAAACTAGCCTAGCTTAGCTTAAGTGAATGGAAGCGGATGTAGATCAGCTAAAACTCTGGGAAAGGTGTTTTTTGGCCAACAGCTAGGCTAGATTATCCATATCTGCTTTCATTCATTTGTGCTAAGCTAGGATAGCTTTCTACTGAACACACAGAGGAAATCAGTATCCATGTTCTTGTCCGACTCTGGAGAAGATAGCATTTCCCATAATGCTGGCGCGTTCCTTTAAAGTCATATTTCACTTTATACAACAGTAGGTTCTGATCGGGGCAACCCGAGAGGTATTCCATGAGTGCTGACAACAACACTGGAACTATTAACTGGAAATGTATCACTCCACTTTTGTGATACTTTACTTTATATAGGGGCTTAATCATAGGGCTGGGTATCAGCACTGGTCCCAATGTTGATTCAATTAGGCTTTATGGTGCGGGTTTCAGGATGGCTTCTACTATGCTTCTCAATGACACATTGAGGGTTAATGACACAATGGACCTCATGATCGAAAGTGTACGTAACTATCTTCGTAAGTAGTTGGCCGCAAATGGCCAAAATGTTCTCAGCTACAATCCCATGAATGAAGAACGTCACTCATTCTTTTTCCCCCCCACTTTTTCTCCTCCTATTTTCTGTATTTTCCATCCCAATTTTGTCATTATGCCAATTCCCCCCTCCCCTTCCTGGTCGTTGCGCGCATGTGCCCCCCACTGGTCGGTCTAGGGAGCCCTGAAGTCTATCAGATGCTTCCTCCGATACATAGGAGACAGCCAGCAGCCTCTTTTCACCTGGCAGCGAGGACTCTCATTGGTGAAGTGTAACGCGTGGGAGGTCACACTACCTTCACCATTCCCTCCCTCGCTGTGCAGGCGCCCTGACCGACCTGTAGGAGTCGCTGTTTACCACGACCAGGACCCACCCTCGCCGGGTTTCCCACCCTCTAACACAGCCAATTGTGTTAGTATGGACGGTCAGCCAACCCGGAAGCACCACAGCTGGATTCGATCCCACTGTCTCTGTGGTGGTAGACAGCCGCTTAGTCCGCTGCACTACCCGGCCGCCAACGTCACTCATTCTTAAACTGAAAGCGCATTCTCGTACACCTTAATTTGCATACAGAAAAGCACCGCCAGCTCCTTATAAGGGTATAAGGGAGAGGCTAAGCATTGCACTCCAGTTGTGCTGACCCCTGTAAATTCCCCACATGTGGGAATCTCGATTGCATAATTTCTGGTAGTGGGGGGAAATATTCAACAGGTAGCGCGAAAGCAATTTGCGACTGATCAAAATTAGATTAGATTGTATTGTCATTTGTAAATGTATTGTCATTATACAGCACAAGTACAATACAACGAAAATAAGTTTGGCATCTAACCAGAGTACAAATGTAACAGTAAAGTACAATAGTAACATACATGTGATTAAACTGTAATGTGAGTAATAGTGCTCATCAGATGCATGTACAGAGTTATGTTGTAGTATTAATACAGTAATACATGTATAAAGACCCTATAGTAGTAAGTCATACTGTAGAACATGACATCTTATTTAGTAGTGTCAATACGGGTACAAGGCCACCCAGAACAGGTGAGGTGAACGTGGTGTCAGGACTAGAGGAGCACACAGCAGCTGAAGTGAAAAAATAATGGGCTCATCTGAAATCAGAGTCCAAAAAAAGAATTGCAAAATAAAGGAGAGATGCTGGCCTGGTATTGCTTTCTGTTGAGATATGGAAACGCATCTGGGGAGGGAGCCTTGATGCACACATGCCCAAGGTGGACAGTACCTGGACGTGTGGTGGCACAGGGTTTGAGCGTCTGGTCCGGCTCCTAAGTGCACGATCAGCGATATCTTCCAGCAGCAGATAGATATGTAGATATGCAAAATTGTGTGTGTGTGTGTGCGTGCACTGAGCGCAGGTGCCCAGGAGCGCAGCTCCGTATGCACCCTCACCAAGCCACCTGCATGAGGCTGCTGCATCATTAATAAACTATGGATTTCTATGGAATCTGTTAAACGTATCCTTTGTGTCTGTTGTCATTTGTGTGGGTTCAACTCGTGAACAGTAAGATGAGCAGTGGAATGTTTATCCACTGGCTCTTACAATGTGCACACTAAGCAATGTAAAATAATGTATAAAACCAACAGGAATATGGAATATTAATACAGTCTATTCCACTATCACGCGATTGAGTTTAGTTCTTATTTATTTATTTATTCACTGTCATTAGCAGTGTTTGTGTAGTGTTTTTATTTATTTTCGGACACCACAATGCCTTGTTCAGTCATGACTATAAATGTAAAACGTAATTGTTAATGATACAAATATTGTCGTATTTATTATTATTATTATTATAATGATTGAATTCCGAGGATGTCTGTAGAATGCTGTCTGTAGAATGCAATCACTGATGATTTCTCCCAAATGAAGCCATTAAGAACACCAGTCTGTCCGACCTTTCTGCGTGCGTAAATCCTGTTCGCAGCTATGAACGAATTTCTGAAGAAATCTGATCATGTCAAGAAGATCAGCCAGAGAAGTGGAGTTACGGCGAAATTTGTTTGTAACTTTCTCGTAAGTAATTTCGAGCATGAAGACCAATGACAATAACCAACCATTTGACTCTCAAACCCCATTTTCTATCTGCTTACCTAATTCTAAAAGTTTTCAGCTAAATAATATCTGTTCCTACGGTTTGTTAACATAGGTTCCTCATTAGTTCTTAGGTACTTCAAAATCATTATTTGTGGCCACTTAAATTAAGTGACAGCGCATTGTGGACTTCAGGAAGACCAGAGCCAGCGTGTATGCCCCCATTCACATCAATGGGACGGAGGTTGAGCATGTCTCCAGCTTAAAATTCCTGGGAGTCCACATCTCAGAGGACCTCTCTTGGAACCTCAACCCCTCAGCACTCACCAGCGCCTCTTCTTCCTGAGGAGACTGGGGAAAGCCCACCTGTCCCCTCAGATTCTGGTGAACTTTTACCGGTGTGCCATTGAAAGCATACTCACCAACTTGAACTGCATCACAGTCTGGTACGGCAATTGCACTGCAGAGGGTGGTGAGAACCGCCCAACGCATCACCGGTACAACACTCCTTACGGCAGTGTTTCTCAAAGTGGGGGGGCCGCAGAGGCATGACAGGGGGGGCCTTGAGATTTATATAAAAAAAACTTTTTTTTTTATTACAGAAAATGATCACTAAAGTGCTATCTGTTGCAGCTGCACAGTTCTCCATGAAAATACCATTTCTCAAAATCTGAAAATCATTATATAATAAAACACAGAAAAGGATCACCAAGTTACTCTGGATAAAAAAAAACTTTACAGACAACATTGAGACAAAGCTTCCTGACACATCTCCATCCAAACTCTTGGAAGAACTCTTTGAAATCTCATCTGATACCACCTAGAGAGCTAGTTTCAGAGTGTGGTGCTGAGTACCAAGTATCTCATCTCATGGCCCACCAAGTATCTCATGATGCAGCAGTTAAGGTGTTGATACCATTCATTCAGCACCACATACAGTATCTGTGTGAAGCTGGCTTTTCATCCATGACAGCTCTGAAAACAAAATATAGGGCAAATTTGAAAGGTTACGATATAAATTTCAATCAATTTAAACATGGCCCATTTCATGACTATTTTGTTGGGGCGAGGGGGGGGGCAAAATATTTTGGTGACAGAAAAAGTTTGAGAAGCACTGCGGAGTCTATCCATCACAAACGGTGTTTGAGGAAGGCACTGTATCATATGTCGTGTATAAATCAGGGACCGAATTGGTCGCATATGCAACCGAAATTGTATCTGTGCGACATCAAAATATAATTGGGAGCATTCGTGCGAGTGCAAATAATTGTTCTGGTGCGACCATATTGCGATGCTCTTATTTTAAAATGTTATGATGAATTGAAAATGGGGGACCCTGATGTAAACAAGACGAAAGTCTTTCTCTGGTCTGCATCCCCTTAACAATTGTGTGTATTGAGCCGTACTGTATTGTACCCATTCTGCAATCTGTTAAATGTTCAATCAACCAATCACCTGGTATAGTCCTTTACTATAACTATAACTATACATATCCTATTCTTACTAGTTAGTTAGTTGCACTCTGGTTGGATGCCAAACCTCTTTTCGTTATACTGTATGTGTGCTATATAATGACAACGCATTTGAATCTAATCTAAATGTGGGAGTAGTTCACATTTACACTGGATTAACATTTGCCGGTGTTCTGCCGAATTCTACTACCTCCTCGAAAACTGCTGCCGTAGCGCGAATCGCCTATATCTTTTGACAGCTGGGTGACGTCACCCTATAGTTCACTCCGAACTCCAACACTAACAGGTGTGTACCGACATGTTATCATCATCTACAAATACATTCAGCTGCAAAGCCAATTACATGCAAATATTTACATGCTTATACAGTTCAAAAGGTGCAATGAAAAACATATGTTTAAGATATTGTTTAAGATATATCAACAAGACTCAACATGACGTTCGTCAGCAAGGTGGCAGAATATTGTGTGAACGATTGTGGGTCATGCGCATGCGTGCGCAAGCGCAGGAGCGCTGGCAGCAGAATTCGAGGAAGAGTAGAATTTTGCAGAACACCGGAATCCGCATGCCAATGACAGATGACTCGGTGAGGGATACCTGTAGAGATCTATGTCGAGTTCTTCTAGGTTTAGAACGCTGGTAACCAGCACGCTTCTAAGGTCCTGAGATAATTCAGATCTTTCTGCCTCCATCTCTTCGGGGGATATTGGAGAAAAATCACTCCTTGAATGCTTGACAGAGGTCTGCGATTCGCTCTGATTCGCACTGTCCTCAGCCATGTTGCGTTGCGCTGCGCCTGTTTGTTCCGCTAGGAACAACAACAATACGACTTCCGGTTGGACTTTATAAAAAAAAAAAAAAACGATCTAAAAGCGAGAAGCATCCACCTGCAGAGCCGCAGAGCATGGCGCTCTCAGGCAATAGTATCCAGCTGCAGAACCCCAGAACCACCACAGTAGCGGCGCTTAGAGGCCCCGGCGCTCAATAGTATCCAGCTGCAGAACCCCAGAACCACCACAGTAGCGGCGCTTAGAAGCCCCGGCGGCGTGTTGCTTTTTAACAGCGGAGGAGTGCAAGAATGTGACAATGTGACCATGTGACCGTGGCAGCGCGAGAGAGCGGCAGTGCGGAAATAGGCTGTCTATTGCCATTCTCTAAGACAAACGCTAACCTTAACCAGCTCCTTAACAGCGCCTAAACTTAACCTTTCTAACCTTAACCAACTCCGAAACAATGCCTAACCTTAACCTTAACCTTAACCATGCCTAACCTTAACCTTAACCATAGAAAGAATATTGACATTCTCTAAGACAAACTCTAACCTTAACCAGCTCCTTAACAGCGCCTAAACTTAACCTTTCTAACCTTAACCAACTCCGAAACAATGCCTAACCTTAACCATGCCTAACCTTAACCGGCGAAAGAATACATGTTAAAAAAATAAAAAAAATTGATGGGATTCAAACTTGAAACCAACAGACAGCAGGACCGCCGCGCTGCCAGGTGAGCTAAGCTTCGAATGAGAATCATGGCGGTTTACGGCTAAATAATGCCGCAAGCTCTGCCGCTCCGCTCCGCGGCAGAGCTCCGCTCTGCGGTTGCCGCGCCTGCCGCGGGGCATGTCGCAGCCAATCAGGGAAAACGCGGAAGCATTCGGCGCACTCCTTCGCTGTTAATAAGCAATAGGCGCCCCGGCGCTTACAGACATAGATATCTATGCTTACAGACCCCGGCGCTTACAGACCCCTCGCTTCCATTGGCTGATTTGGGTCACGTGACCGTCCCACCCAATGGCTGAATTGGAGTGTTGCACTGCAGGCATTGGCTGATTTGGGTCACGTTGCACTGCGGGATTGATTGATTGATTGATTGAAAACTTTATTAACAGATTGCAGAATGGGTACACGTGACCGCCACAGGCCCTGATTGATTGATTGAAAACTTTATTAACAGATTGTAGAATGGGTACAGTGACCGATTGATTGATTGATTGATTGATTGAAAACTTTATTAACAGATTGCAGAATGGGTACAGTGACCGATTGATTGATTGATTGATTGATTGATTGAAAACTTTATTAACAGATTGTAGAATGGGTGCAGTGACCGATTGATTGATTGATTGATTGATTGATTAATTGATTGATTGAAAACTTTATTAACAGATTGTAGAATGGGTAAAGTGACCGATTGATTGATTGATTGATTGAAAACTTTATTAACAGATTGTAGAATGGGTACAGTGACCGATTGATTGATTGATTGATTAATTGATTGATTGAAAACTTTATTAACAGATTGTAGAATGGGTACAGTGACCGATTGATTGATTGATTGATTGATTGAAAACTTTATTAACAGATTGTAGAATGCAGTACAGCTCAATACACACAATTGTTAAGGGGATGCAGACCATGCAGTACTGTTACATTTGTGACATACAGTAAATATATACAAGGGGGAGGGAACTGTACATTTATGATGAATTGAAAATGGGGGACCCTGATGTAAACAAGACGGAAGTCTTTCTCTGGTCTGCATCCCCTTAACAATTGTGTGTATTGAGCTGTACTGCAGATATATTTCAATTGCCTTACTTATTTACATAAGTATTATAGGCCTACAGCAGTATTGTACAGACAGTCTGTGTGAAGTCTGTGTGGTTCTCCAGCTGCACAAAGGCAGAGCAAGAGGCTCTACAGAGGGTGGTGAAGGCGGCAGGCAGGATTGTCGGGACTCCTCTATCAAACATCACCTCCGTCTTCACCTCCCGCTGCCTCCACCGCTCCAAGTGTATCATCAAGGACCAGTCTCACCCAGCACATCACCTCTTTCAGCTCCTTCCCCCAGGGAGGAGATACCGGTCCATACATGCCAAGAGTTCAAGATTTAAGAACAGCTTTTTTCCCCAAGCAGTCAGACTGTTAAACGCTCATTGACTGTCCCCTCACGTGCACCATGCACTTACCTGGACTTGATAATCACTGTTACCACTCATCATGCACTTTATTTAAAATATTCTGTTATGTACAGTGTTATATGTGTTGTTCATGTATGTATATATTGTACTACGGTCTGTGGGAGCTCCCCTGAAATTTCGCCTGTGAAACTTAACATTCAGACAAAGTCACAGAAGATTACAGACTGTATTAAGCCCAAACTGAGTAAAAGATCACGTTCTGACATTGAAGATGCAGAGGAAGCTTCATTGGAGGAAGCGCTGACAATAAGAGAGGTTGACATGAATCTAACATTACAGGCCATCAATAAGAGACTTGATAAACTGGATATGTTGGACTTGATGATGCAGGAAATTAAGAGCCTCAAAGAAAGCTTGGAGTTCAGTCAGAGACAAATTGATGAGCTGGTCAAGGATAATGCTGAGCTGAAAGGAAAGGTGGAATACATGGGAAACAAAGTAGACATAATTGAGATAGACAACAGGAAGTTGAAGGAATCTCTTCTGGATGTACAGTGTAGGTCTACATTTACATTTACATTTAGTCATTTAGCTGACGCTTTTATCCAAAGCGACTTACAAGTTCTGTGCGACAAGACAGCAAGAAGGGTATAACTCTATCAGCTGAGTAACAATGTTCATCAAAGTGTTGCGTGTTACAGTGTAGGTTAGTTTATTAGGACAAGTGCATGGCATTAAGGTTAGTCGGGTTTTTTTTTTTTTTTTTTTTTTTTTTTTTTTTATCATTTCAGATAATGGTTGAAGAAGTGAGTCTTTAGTCGACGGCGAAAGATTGGACGGGATTCGGCTGTCCTAACTGGGATGGGTAGTTCATTCCACCAGGACTGAGAATAGGCGGCTTCTCTTTGATGACCCTCCGGGAGCTTGGATAGGAGTAGATCTGAGGCGGCCAGAAGATGCAGAGCGTAGGGGTCTTGAGGGTGTGTAGTTAGAGACCATTGACCGGAGGTAGGCGGGAGCGGTTCCCTTTGCCGCACGGTATGCTAGGTCGAGGGCCTTGAAGCGGATACGTGCAGCAATGGGGAGCCAGTGCAGGTCCCTAAGAAGTGGGGTGACATGGGCCGACTTCGGTAGGTTTGAGATCAGGCGGGCCGCTGCATTTTGAATGAGTTGAAGAGGCTTGGTGGCAGTGGCCGGGAGGCCAGCTAGCAGTGCGTTGCAGTAGTCGAGGCGGGAGATGACTGTTGATTGGACGAGGAGTTGGGTGGCTTCTTTTGTCAGGAAGGGGCGTATCCTTCTGACGTTGCTCAGGAGGAATCTGCAGGTTCTGGTTGTCGCTGCGATGTGAGCAGAGAAGTTCAGCTGGTCGTCGAGGACAACACCAAGGTTCTTGGCGGTCGGCGACGCGGTCACAGCTGCATTCTCGACTGTGATGGAGAGGTCGGTCAGGGGGGAGGATTTGGCCGGCAGGTGGAGCAATTCTGTTTTGCTTAGGTTCAGTTTGAGGTGTTTGGTCGTCATCCAGGCGGAGATGTCGGACAGACAGGCCGAGATCCGCTCAGAGACGTGGATATCTGAGGGAGGGAAGGAGAGGAAGAGTTGAGTATCATCGGCATAACAATGATATGAGAAGCCATGAGACATGATAATGTTACCCAGTGATTTAGTGTAGAGGGAGAAGAGAAGGGGTCCTAGGACCGAGCCCTGGGGGACAGGACACCCGTCCGGAGGGGGCGGGTGGCCGACAGAGTCCCTCTCCATGACACTTGGTAGGAGCGGTCATTGAGGTATGATGTCAGCCATGTCAGCGCAGATCCAGCCACTCCCATTCCTGCGAGGGCCGCGAGGAGGATCTGATGGTTGACTGTGTCGAAGGCTGCAGATAGATCTAGGAGAATCAGGACAGAGGAGATGCAAGACAATCTGGTTTTTACAGGGATAGCAGAGAAGGAAAGCAAGGACTGTGAAACAGTCATAAGGGAGTTTATGTCAGACCAGCTAAGACTGCCTAGGGACACTGTTCAGAACATCACCTTCTCTAGAGTACACAGAATGGGAAAACCCTCAGGGGACAGACCACGGGCAATAGTGGATCGTTTTGAGCATCACCAGCAGAAGGAGCTTGTCAAGGGTAGGGGCAGGGAGTTAAAGAACACCACCTTTGGCATGAACGACCAATTTCCTCCCGAGATCAATGGAAGACGTAAGCTATTATATCCTATCATGAAAGAACATCGAAGCCTAAACAAACGTGTCGGTGGATAGACTATAATATATCAACAACCAACTGTTTAGGGACTCCAGTATCACTCCCTGGTTATTCTGAAACCCATTGAGACTATTGCTTTATGGTCGGTAGGCCTACTGATACTTCCTGTATTAAGCTAGGCTTGCATAAGGGTTTGGTTATAGCTCATATCAATGTGTGTAGCCTGAGAAATAAGATACAATAACTTCCTTACAATAACCATATAATATATAAATAGCCAACTAATAGGAAATAGGAGTAATTCCAGATATTGATACATACATTGATGAATACAAACTTTTATTTTATAAACGGAAAGGTCAAAATAAACACAACACATGATGTATTCTTAATCTTACTAATAGGCTACATAAAAGCCTAAGAACAGTTTAATAAACCAATCATATGGCGAATCGACATGGGTTTAATGCGTACACCCCCCTCCCCTCCCCCCCAGTATCGCTGCAGCATACGATGAATCACGATGGCGTTTATTCTTTGAAAACAAAACAAAGTTTCATCTATTATTATTACACAGTAATTAAGATAAATAATTTAATCCAAGCGGCGTGTAATCCTCTTCCGTTCACATCGCACTTTCCCCTCGAAGAGGGCAGCAGGAGGTCGCAGAGGTCAAGAGAGACGGATCGGTTCTCCGTCGCCGTGGTCCAGAGAGGAAGGGAAGGTGTGCGATGTGGACGGAGGGGGTTCAGTCCTGCGTCAGGAGAAGCAGCGGAGTGCGTGTAGAGTAGAGGACAGGGCCTGCAGTGCTACTGATTCAGTTTAGTAGTATAGGCCATATTCCTGGTGTTCCTCTGTCCAGCGATGGCCTTCTTGGTAATCATCCCCCGATATTCCATCACACATCAGCTGTTCTCTCTGAAACCTTAAAGAGGAAAACAAAAAAAACATTTAGTTTGAAGGTAGAATCTGTAACGTCGCCAAACAGTGACCTCTTCAAGTTCAAGTTTGTTTATTAGTTGTCATAGTAAAATACAGAATACTTTATCATGAAATGCTTTTTTCTGTATGAGCCCCTGGGAGTGTGCTAGATAAAAATAGATAAAAAGTATAAAATAGAAAAAGTCAAAAGTACATGAAATAAAGTGTTCAGTCAATATACACATATATACAATATACAATACAGAGTAAAAAGAGTAACAGTGAGGTACAATGCAGAAATGGGATGAGGTAAAACTTAGGGTAAGGTGCAATGAGGTATGAATTGTAGTGCAAATCTCTTTGCTAATAAATATAAATTAAATTGTGTTAAAGTGTCTAAAGTGGGTGTTAAGGTGAGTGTTTATTTAATTTTTTTTTAATTATGTTTTTGGTAGGTTTTTATTTGTTTGTTCCACCGGGCAGTCCGGCAGAGGGAGAGAGAGAGGAAGAACGGGAGACAGAGCGGGGGGAAGACATTCGGCAAAGGACGCCGGGTCCGGGAATCGAACCCAGGTCGGCCGCTTCGCGACACAGTGCGTTAGATGGGTCGCCACTTGGGTGCCCAAGGTGAGTGTTTATTTAAAGTGTGTGCATGTGGATGTGTGTGCTGTGAGTGTAGTCATGATGGGTTGTTAAATAGTGTCATTGTCGTTGAGCATCCTGATGGCCTGGGGATAGAAGCTCCTTCTGAGTCTCTCTGTACTGGCCATGAGACTCCGGTAGCGCTTGCCTCTACTGTATCTTATTGCAAGGTGAATTTCTCCAGACCTCTCTTGGCAGAGCCTGAGGTGAGGCCAGCAATGGGAACCCCCCCCCTTCCCCAGTCAACTCCAACTCACTCATACAGAACCAAGCATTTCACTGTAATGTACATGTCAGTGTTGTAGTCAAGTCACAAAATCTTGAGTCCGAGTCGAGAGTCCCCAGTGTTCGAGCACGAGTCCAAGTCCCGAGTCACCAAAGAAGAGCCCGAGTCGAGTTCGAGTCGAGTCCCCATTAACCGAGTCCGAGTCATCGAGGTTGAGTCCACTCCACTCTGGCAGTCAAAGAGCTGTCATGCAAATAAAAAAAGGTCTACATTAAACATAAATGACACAGCGGTCACCGTTTCAAAGGGAGTTTATTTACTTTGTGACACAATAGCCAAACAAAATGCACTAACCATCAATATCTTATGGCAAATGATTAGGGCCTATTACAATACTTTTTTTAATATAAATAACTGTATTTATCAATTAACAAGTCTCAGTCCTCGTCTGCACTATAACACAACGTTTTGGCCTGTGGCCTTTGTCAAGTCAAGGACACTTGACAAAGGCCACAGGCCAAAACGCTGTGTTATAGTAAATTAAACTTGGGAACACGGCAGACGGTGTGCTGACTTTTTTCCACAACCTTGCATAGTAGTAAAGACATATTAGTATAGTAGGAAGAGAGCATGATAGTATAAGACAGTAAGAAGGTTAGTGTTTATTTATACATTTTTTCTCATTTCATTGAATTAATTTCATTCTCATATTGATTGAAGAAGTGTGTCGACGGCGACAGTTCAGGCTTCTTCTCACTGGCTTTGCTCCGAGTATCTCGCCGGGTGCAGAGACGCCAGACTATGCTGTTCATGATGATAATAATAATAATAATAATAATAATAATAATAAATAATAATACACTTTATTCTCCCGTGGTCAGTGAACCCCTGGGGAGAGCAGAGGCATGTCATTGAAGGTGTTGTAAAGATGTTTTTATGTAGATTTTTTACTTATTTTGATCTATGTACGAGTTATCTTACTGGAGGTACCATTGAATGTATTTATTATTTCTATATGATAACAGTAAAAGTGGACTTAAAGATGCTAAGAGAGATAAGGGGAGGGGGGTATACTTGTGTACACTTGTGGAGAAAAGGAACTAAAAATAATTGATGGCAATGAAAACCTGACTTGTGTACTGTAAAACCCAATACAAATATTGTTTAAAATAAAAAAACAAGAGCAAGACGCTTAACCCCTAACTGCTCCCGATGAGCAGGTTGGCACCTTGCGTGGTCGCCTCTGCCGTCGGTGTGTGAATGAAATGTGAGGAACAAAAATTGTAAAGCGCTTTGGATAAAAGCTGCTATATAAATGCACCATTTACCATTTAATGTATATATTCATTATGACGTTAGATCATTCTTGGTATAAAAGGCATCCATTATAGATCCAGTATAACAGTATGGAGTAGGGATGCACCGATCCGATATTGATATCGGATATCGGCCCCGAAAATAGCTAGATCGGGTATCGGAGACACTTTAAATATATATATTTTTATTGTTTTTTATATGTTTATATTTAATTTAATAATAAATAACAATTCAGTACATTTATATCTATGTCAAGCCTGATGTTGCCTTGCACAAAAGAATGATCCCAGTCTCTTCCACACAGTGAGGCATACAGTTTATTAATTGAACAATGGGTATCGGATCGGTACTCGGTATCGGCCGATACCCAAAGCCCAGGTATATCGGTATCAGTATCGGGACTGAAAGAGTCGGATCGGTGCATCCCTATAGTATGGAGTACCTGGCTAATGAATGTCCCGGGCTCATCCTGAACACAGCCCAGGTGGAACCCGAACCCGGTCTCCTCTCGGTCCAGGACACAGAGTCGGGGACAGGGGAAGGAGACGTGCTCTCTGCCTCCGTGTCCGTTCTGGTCGTCCAGGCGGTGGGACACGGTCTTTACCCCGTCCTCTCTGCCTCCGTGTCCCTTCTGGTCGTCCAGGCGGCGGGACACGGTCTTTACCCTGTCCTCTCTGCCTCTGTGTCCCTTCTGGTCGTCCAGGCGGCGGGACACGGTCTTTACCCCGTCCTCTCTGCCTCTGTGTCCCTTCTGGTCGTCCAGGCGGCGGGACACGGTCTTTACCCCGTCCTCTCTGCCTCCTCCGTGTCCCTTCTGGTCGTCCAGGCGGTGGGACACGGTCTTTACCCCGTCCTCTCTGCCTCCTCCGTGTCCCTTCTGGTCGTCCAGGCGGTGGGACACGGTCTTTACCCCGTCCTCTCTGCCTCCTCCGTGTCCCTTCTGGTCGTCCAGGCGGCGGGACACGTCTTCACCCAGTCCTCTCTGCCTCTGTGTCCCTTCTGGTCGTCCAGGCGGCGGGACACGGTCTTTACCCCGTCCTCTCTGCCTCCTCCGTGTCCCTTCTGGTTGTCCAGGCGGCGGGACACGGTCTTCACCCAGTCCTCTCTGCCTCTGTGTCCCTTCTGGTCGTCCAGGCGGTGGGACACGGTCTTTACCCCGTCCTCTCTGCCTCCGTGTCCCTTCTGGTTGGCCAGGCGGCGGGACACGGTCTTCACCCCATCGTCCTTCTTTGGCAGGTAGACCTCATGGAACAACAGTGGAGATATGCCCAGCTATACAAGAGGAAGACAGGCGATCAGAGATGAGTTAGACATGTCCTGTTACTTAAACTACTACAGTAGGTAGAGATGTAATGTTATATAATATATTAGACATGTAATGTTATAATACTACAGTATGTTAGAGATGTAATGTTATATAATATATAGAGATGTAATGTTATAAACGGGGCTACCGTGGACAGGGTGAGCAGCTTCAAGTACCTGGGGGTCCACATCTCAGAGGACCTGACATGGACAACACACATAGACGATAGCGGCACGGTGGTGTAGTGGTTAACATTGTCGCCTCACAGCAAGAAGGTCCAGGGTTCGATTCCCGCTTGGGGACCAGGTTTCCATGATGCCAGGTACCCAGGTGGGGTATCTCCCAGGCCTTTCTGTGTGGAGTTTGCATGTTCTCCCCGTGCTCGCAAGGGTTTCCCCCCGATAAGATAAACCCAATGGAAAAACATGCACAACAATAGATTGCTAACGCTGTGGCGTCCTTGACGAAGACGGACAGGAGCACTTGGATTGGTCCCCTGGCGCGGCTCACGTTGATGCCCGTCTGCTCCCGGCTGCCCTTGGGGGGGAAGGACAACGGGATGGGTTAATCGCAGATACGAATTGCATGCATACATCGCATGTGTGCCGATTGATGACCTTTGAGCAGGTCCTAAATTATTATTATTATTATTAGACTCAGTCGTAAAGAAGGCGAAGCAGCGCCTCTACCACCTGAGACAGTTAAGGAAGTATGTATGTATATACACTCTTTTTCTGGACCCTTTTTGTAGCACAAACAGTACTGTATTTGCAAATCTGGTATGTCATAAATGTATAGATGTAGCAGTACTGTCTATCTGTATGTCATATATGTTATGATGAATTGAAAATGGGGGACCCTGATGTAAACAAGTCGAAAGTCTTTCTCTGGTCTGCATCCCCTTAACAATTGTATGTATTGTTGAGCTGTACTGTACTGTACCCATTCTGCAATCTGTTAACTTTTCAATCAATCAATCAATCAATCAATGGGTACAGTACAGCTCAATACACAATTGTTAAGGGGATGCAGACCAGAGAAAGACTTTCGTCTTGTTTACATCAGGGTCCCCCATTTTCAATTAATCATATGACATACATGACATACAGATAGACAGTACTGCTACATCTATACATTTATGACATACCAGATCTACAAATACAGTACTGTTTGTGATACAAAAAGGGTCTAAAAAAGAGAGTATACATTTGATGGGGAAGAAACTGTACATTGGAGGAGGTTGGGGTAGGTGGGATGGGGAAACTGTACATTGGAGGAGGTTGGGGGGGGGGGGCATGTGGTAAACATGTTTATCTTTTAATTTAGTTTTGAATGACCAATTGAAGCTCTGACATACCTGCGGTGCACCGTGCAGCGAGGGCGAGGGGTCCAGACGCGGACGGCCGTGTTGCGTTCCGCTCAAAGGGCAGCGTCTTGTACTCTGTGTTGCACCGCCACTCAGGACAATAATACGGCCCGGTCGTGGAGTCACTCCACAAGTCTCCAATACAGCGCTTGCAGAAACGATGCTTGCACTTCAATGTGATCGGGTCCCGATATGTATCGCTACACAAAGGACACGCCGCAGGGGTGTCCAAAGATGCCCCCATTTTGTTTACAAACTTTACATCTGTTAGTGTTCACTTCCGTGTTTTGGTTAGCCCAAATCACGTGACCCAAATCAGCCAATGGAAGCGAGGGGTCTCCGGCCGCCGGACCTCAGCCATTGGGTGGGACGGTCACGTGACCCAAATCAGCCAATGCCCGCAGTGCAACACTCCAATTCAGCCATTGGGTGGGACGGTCACGTGACCCAAATCAGCCAATGGAAGCGAGGGGTCTGTAAGCGCCGGGGTCTGTAAGCGCCGGGGCCTCTAAGCGCCGCTACTGTGGTGGTTCTGGGGTTCTGCAGCTGGAAGCATCTCCTCTCAGGCCCTGCGCGTTCAGGCCCGGAGGTCTGGGGCACGTGTAGCTTAATCCCAGCGGAAGAGTGCAAGAACGCTTCCGCATTTTGCCCTGATTGGCCGTGGTAACGCCCTCCAAATGCGCATTTTCTTTCCCCCCGCTCAGACGCCGAAATGGAATGCATGTAGTACATTGCAACACAACGCAGCATTTCCGCGTACATTGCAACGTAACACAATGCAGCTGTCAACCCTCCCGTTTTTCCCGGGATTCTCCTGTATTTCAACCTTCTTCACGCCCTGTTCACGGTTCACGGAATTGGCACGTTTTAAAAAAAAAAAAAAAAAAGAAAAAAAAAATTATATATATTTTTTTTAAACTCATAAAATATATGTGATCAAGTCCAGCGTTTGTGCCGACATGTCTCCATTTTCATTTTCCAGATTTTTCCAGGTTGTGAAAGTACAGAATGTAAGCTTTTAAATGATGTATCATACTTTGAAATCTGAGAATGTTTTGAATATCATGTATTCATTTAAATCTTGTAACTCAGTCTGTTGTCTAGAACGCTCAAGGGGAGGAAATGCCTCTGATTTTCACACTTCAGCTAGTTTGGGGGGGGGGGCGTGGACAACTACCCTCACCTGAATGCGTCCATTGTTAAAGTTAATGACTCTCTCTGTGTGAATGCCTTTACCTGGCTCAGTTAATCTGAATCCCAACGCGCAGCTCTATTCAGATGCAAAAATACCCCCCCCCCCCCCCCACCTCTCCTCTGTGGAGAGTACAAACTGTTTCAAAACAGTTTTAAACACAGAATTCTTACAATTAGTTATTATATCTGTTCGCTGTTATACTAAATATGTTCTTCATGTTCTAAGTGGTTGCCTAGTGGAGATTTAGGATTCACTGACTGTACACTGTAAGAAAAAAAGCTGCAAGAAAACTAAATGTCTGGCATCAATGGTTTCCAAATACTGTCAAATTACAGTAAAATCAAATACATTTACAGATTACAACCTTTATTTAATGGTTCATATTTTGATACAAGGTAATTTACTGTATTTTTATAGCATTTACACTTAAAGTAGGAAAACAAAAGTAATCTGTAAAATAATACAGTGAATTTCCTTAATACAGGTTTTGACCAGCAGCAGATGGCAGCGACGAGGCAGCTCCATTGGAAGGGGGCGGGGCCGGGTGGGAGGGGGCGGGGCTAAAATGTGCACGTTTTTTCTCCTGCCAATGTTGACAGCTGTCAACTGTACTTTACATATTATCCAAACGAGGACCACATAATGTTATTTCCCTGTACATTGTAACGTTAACACAACGCAGCTGTCAACTGTACTTTACATATTATGGAATACATGTATATTATCGCGACGCGATTCACTCGCAACGCCATAATGTTATTTGCCTGTACATTGTAAGTAACGTTAACACAACGCAGCTGTCAACTGTACTTTACATATTATGGAATACATGTATATTATCGCAACGCGATTCACTCGCAACGCCATAATGTTATTTCCCTGTACATTGTAACGATAACGATTTCATTGATTGAATGAAAATAACAGATTGCAGAATGGGTACAATACAGTACGGCTCAATACACACAATTGTTAAGGGGATGCAGACCAGAGAAAGACTTTCGTCTTGTTTACATCAGGGTCCCCCATTTTCAATTCATCAGCACATATATGACATACAGATAAACTGACAGCCCTAATTACAACCTTTATTTAATGGTTAATAATCTTAATATTTTGATAAAAGGTAATTTACTATATTTGTATGGCATTTACACTTAAAGTAGAAAAACAAAAGTAATCTGTAAAATAATAGTGAATTTCCTGTGAAAAAACATTTATTTTTTACAGTACGTTACACACACAAATGCTACATTATGACAAATTTTACAAAGAAAGTATATTTAGATTCAAAGACTATTTTAATAGCTTTCTTTGAATACACGGTTTCTCTCCTGTGACGTACAAATGTTCAACAAAACCATCAACATTGACTCAGCTAGACCTCTTTGTTATATCTGCAGCGCTAACAGAAATAAAAACAACCCAGGCCTATCTTAAAGTGCAGCTTGGCTTAGAGGATAATGTCTTGTATGAACTACCAGTAATATAAATCATATTAACAACAAAAATGTGTTCCATCTTCATGTCAGATGATTTTCAAAAAGGAAAATGTACTCTGTCGTCTACACTAAGCCATCCTAGCACGAGTCCAAGTCCCGAGTCACCAAAGAAGAGCCCGAGTCGAGTTCGAGTCGAGTCCCCATTAACCGAGTCCGAGTCATCGAGGTTGAGTCCACTCCACTCTGGCAGTCAAAGAGCTGACATGCAAATAAAAAAAGGTCTACATTAAACATAAATGACACAGCGGTCACTGTTTCAAAGGGAGTTTATTTACTTTGTGACACAATAGCCAAACAAAATGCACTAGCCATCAATATCTTATGGCAAATGATTAGGGCCTATTACAATACTTTTTTTAATATAAATAACTGTATTTATCAATTAACAAGTCTCAGTCCTCGTCTGCACTATAACACAACGTTTTGGCCTGTGGCCTTTGTCAAGTCAAGGACACTTGACAAAGGCCACAGGCCAAAACGCTGTGTTATAGTAAATTAAACTTGGGAACACGGCAGACGGTGTGCTGACTTTTTTCCACAACCTTGCATAGTAGTAAAGACATATTAGTATAGTAGGAAGAGAGCATGATAGTATAAGACAGTAAGAAGGTTAGTGTTTATTTATAAATTTTTTCTCATTTCATTGAATTAATTTCATTCTCATATTGATTGAAGAAGTGTGTCGACGGCGACAGTTCAGGCTTCTTCTCACTGGCTTTGCTCCGAGTATCTCGCCGGGTGCAGAGACGCCAGACTATGCTGTTCATGATGATAATAATAATAATAATAATAATAATAATAATAATAATAATAATAATAATAATAATAATAATAATAATAATAATAATAATAATAATAATAATAATAATAATAATAATAATAATAATAATAATAATAATAATAATAATAATAATAATAATAATAATAATAATAATAATAATAATAATACACTTTATTCTCCCGTGGTCAGTGAACCCCTGGGGAGAGCAGAGGCATGTCATTGAAGGTGTTGTAAAGATGTTTTTATGTAGATTTTTTACTTATTTTGATCTATGTACGAGTTATCTTACTGGAGGTACCATTGAATGTATTTATTATTTCTATATGATAACAGTAAAAGTGGACTTAAAGATGCTAAGAGAGATAAGGGGAGGGGGGTATACTTGTGTACACTTGTGGAGAAAAGGAACTAAAAATAATTGATGGCAATGAAAACCTGACTTGTGTACTGTAAAACCCAATACAAATATTGTTTAAAATAAAAAAACAAGAGCAAGACGCTTAACCCCTAACTGCTCCCGATGAGCAGGTTGGCACCTTGCGTGGTCGCCTCTGCCGTCGGTGTGTGAATGAAATGTGAGGAACAAAAATTGTAAAGCGCTTTGGATAAAAGCTGCTATATAAATGCACCATTTACCATTTAATGTATATATTCATTATGACGTTAGATCATTCTTGGTATAAAAGGCATCCATTATAGATCCAGTATAACAGTATGGAGTAGGGATGCACCGATCCGATATTGATATCGGATATCGGCCCCGAAAATAGCTAGATCGGGTATCGGAGACACTTTAAATATATATATTTTTATTGTTTTTTATATGTTTATATTTAATTTAATAATAAATAACAATTCAGTACATTTATATCTATGTCAAGCCTGATGTTGCCTTGCACAAAAGAATGATCCCAGTCTCTTCCACACAGTGAGGCATACAGTTTATTAATTGAACAATGGGTATCGGATCGGTACTCGGTATCGGCCGATACCCAAAGCCCAGGTATATCGGTATCAGTATCGGGACTGAAAGAGTCGGATCGGTGCATCCCTATAGTATGGAGTACCTGGCTAATGAATGTCCCGGGCTCATCCTGAACACAGCCCAGGTGGAACCCGAACCCGGTCTCCTCTCGGTCCAGGACACAGAGTCGGGGACAGGGGAAGGAGACGTGCTCTCTGCCTCCGTGTCCCTTCTGGTCGTCCAGGCGGCGGGACACGGTCTTTACCCCGTCCTCTCTGCCTCTGTGTCCCTTCTGGTCGTCCAGGCGGCGGGACACTGTCTTTACCCCGTCCTCTCTGCCTCCTCCGTGTCCCTTCTGGTCGTCCAGGCGGTGGGACACGGTCTTTACCCCGTCCTCTCTGCCTCCTCCGTGTCCCTTCTGGTCGTCCAGGCGGTGGGACACGGTCTTTACCCCGTCCTCTCTGCCTCCTCCGTGTCCCTTCTGGTCGTCCAGGCGGCGGGACACGTCTTCACCCAGTCCTCTCTGCCTCTGTGTCCCTTCTGGTCGTCCAGGCGGCGGGACACGGTCTTTACCCCGTCCTCTCTGCCTCCTCCGTGTCCCTTCTGGTTGTCCAGGCGGCGGGACACGGTCTTCACCCAGTCCTCTCTGCCTCTGTGTCCCTTCTGGTCGTCCAGGCGGTGGGACACGGTCTTTACCCCGTCCTCTCTGCCTCCGTGTCCCTTCTGGTTGTCCAGGCGGCGGGACACGGTCTTCACCCCATCGTCCTTCTTTGGCAGGTAGACCTCATGGAACAACAGTGGAGATATGCCCAGCTATACAAGAGGAAGACAGGCGATCAGAGATGAGTTAGACATGTCCTGTTACTTAAACTACTACAGTAGGTAGAGATGTAATTGTAACTGAGGGGTACAATTCCCTGACTGTATTGATAAGTATGGTATCATTAAACCACTACCGCTTTATGTACTTTAACTACTGGCCATACAGTACACAATATATGAATATGATGAACACTTCCCACAATGAAATCGGTTCCAGTCAAAGGTATTAATCAAGTATTTAATGGAGCAAAAGGTACATATGATACTTATATTACATTTGATTGCACTTGTAAGGCAAATGAGTATTCGTAGGCAAATCAACACTGAATGTCCATTCTCTGGTTACGCAGGAGGCAAGTATACAACCTGGCTCTTAGGGAATTATATCTATGGTACACTTAATGATATAGCGGGATATACTGGAAGGGGTCCTCCCGGTTGTAAGCCGGCAGGGGGGGTAGGAGAGCTGTCGGTAGTAGAACGTCTGGTCAACGATATCTAGGGAGACTTCGAGTACAGAAGACAGTGCGATAGACTCTTGATCCGCAGACGAATACAGCTTGGTTCTCTTGTAGGCTGTAGCTCCACAGTGAAGAAAGCTAGGCGGCCTCAGGCTCTCTGAGCGCCGACTCGACCTTGACTCCTCTCGGGGGTAAATCCAACACTCACAGGCGTCGGCGATTATCCGCTCCACAAATCACAGTACCAAAGCAAATATATATTCCAGCCGCACAGGGCTATGCAGACGTCGGGTAGGTAATCCAGTGTACATGTCCATTCGGTCCTCGCCTAGATCTCCTCGGATGAAAGCGCCATGTGGTCGGCCCAGCCTGGATAAGAATCTAGCTAACACGAGGAAGCGTTGGAGATGCTGGTCACTTTAGAACTCTAACCGCACGATGCACCATACACAATAGACTATTATTAACTTAATAGAAATACGTCGCACTCGACGGTACAGTGCCAAACTCTGACAATTCAGTTATTAATTCGCACGCGGTCTCAATGCTATTCTGGGGCCAAACAGGCCATACTTCACCGCACGTCGTATCGTGGGTGAGGCTTCACGTTGGTTACTAAGTTTCTGACTAAGTGCCTCTGTATTCACTTACGCCATATTTATATGCACGGTGAACAAATAGTGCCACTCTCATTTCTGTCGCCGTATCCCTGGGCAGGGCCGGGGCTAGTACAGACATGTCTTGTCGGTAACTTTGAACTTGACTCCGGGGGCTGGTCCCCTGGCGCCTGGTCCTTTGTCCAATAGGAGAATGAACTATTATGGGCTATAGTAGGCTAAAGGGATATTCCGTGTATATGTACAAGGAATATACAAGGGATATCAAACGATATACAAATACTATTCAATATATATCAACAAATAAATATATATACTTGGTTTAATCTGATCCTTCGTAACAGCCGCCCCCTAATTAGTCCCACCTAATTAGCTGAGCAGAGACAGATTAACCGCACTGTCCACTACTCAATGTCTGCTGTGAGGGTCAGTCAATTCACAAAGTCATGGGGTTATGGTCGTCATCGATGGTATCGGGGAGCCTTGGCAGTTCTATTAGCCTCGCCACGGGTCGGGTGTAGGTCCGCCCTTGGACGAGCACTTCAGCTGCTCGGACCTTTCCGTCGGCACCGGTGATCACTTTGCTTACGCGGCCAGCCGGCCACATAGCTTGGGGTAGTGACTGGTCGATAATCATGACGACTGTTCCTTCGGTCAAATTGTCTCTCTCTTTTACCCATTTCTGGCGGGTCTGTAGAGACGGTAGGTAGTGGAGTAGGAAGCTGTTCCAAAACTTGTCAGCCAATACTTGACTGTACCTCCACATTCTTCAGCCGTTCGCTTCTTCAGGCCTGTACATTGTCTGTGGTAGCGCGGGGTCCAGCCGCCCCATCAAGAGTGTGTTGGGGGTGACTGGGTCGACATCTGCTACATCACTTGAGACGTAACCGAGGGGCTTTGAGTTCAATACTCCCTCGATCTCCGTGAGGACTGTCATTAAGACTTCTTCCGCCACGGTCTGGGCCCCAAGCACGGCGTACAGGGCTGTCTTTATGGAACGTACTTCTCGTTCCCAAGTTCCACCGAAGTGAGGTGCGTTCGGGGGATTAAACTGGAAGTCAATCTGGGATGGAGCGAGGTGGGTCTTAAGTTCTGGGCCCATAGCTTGGAAGCTCTCTCTCAGCTCTCTTTCTCCGCCTTTGAAGTTTGTCCCGTGATCAGACAATAATGTAGACGGTTTTCCTTTCCGTGATGTGAATCTTCGGAAGGCCATAAGGAATGAGTCTGTGCTCATGGTTGGAAGGAGTTCGATATGTATCGCTCGGGTGGTCATGCATTTGAATACAATACCCCACCGCTTCTCGGTTCCTCTTCCTTTCTTTATATACAGCGGGCCGAAACAGTCCATACCGGTGGAGTGAAAGGGCTTGTCGCCGAGTCGGAGGCGACAGGGAGGTAGGTCTGCCATCCGGGGTATACTGGGCTGTGCTCGCCACTTACGACAGTCTAGACAGGTTCGCTGGAAGCGCCGCACTGCTTCTCTCCCTTGCAGTATCCAATAACGACGTCTGATCTCCGCGAAGACTCTCTCTGCCCCTGCGTGGTGCACATCCTCGTCGTATTTCTTTATGATCAGCTCTGTGACCTTGTGTCGGCTGTTCAAGACTATCGGGTACTTGACGTCATCCGGTAAGTCTGGGGCTCTCCGCAGACGACCACCCACTCTGATGAGACTATGGGCGTCGCTCTCGGGTGCTAGGTGGAGCAGTCTGCTGTCTGATGGGACGGGCTTTGCTCCCTGTAGACAGTCTAGCTCGTCGGGGAACGAGTCTCTCTGGGCTCGTTGTAGTAGAAGAAGTTCTGCTTCTTCGTAGTCAGCTGCTGAAATGTCAGTAGTGGGCTGAACCTCTGGGTGGTGCCACAGAAATGTCTTTAGCTGCGCACTCTCTAGGGTGAGGCAATCGTCTATGTCGGGGTCTGTGGAGACGAGTGTGTTCAATCCACAGAACATAGATTTCTTGTTTTCGGCCTCCTCTTTACTCGCCTCCCGTGGGGTGGGTGTAGGCCACTCTTCTTCCGGGAGCTTGAGGAACTCTGGTCCGTCACTGTATAGGTTGTGACGGGTGAGGTCATCCAGGGACATTCCCCGGGTGATGACGTCAGCTGGGTTGTGTTTTGTGTCCACATACCTCCAGCTCGCTACTTCTGTTAACTCTTGAATCTCTGTGACTCTGACTCCCACGAAGACCTTGTATCTGCACGAATCAGACCGGATCCATGTGAGTACTGTCGTGGAGTCTGACCACAAGATTGTTCTTTGCACCGGAATGGTGAGTTCACGTTGGATTAACGTGGCGAGCTGCGCTCCTGCTAGGGCTGCGCAGAGCTCTAGACGCGGGATAGATTGTTGCTTTCGTGGGGCTATTCTTGAGCGAGCCAGGATGAAAGCAGTATGTATTTCTCCTCCCTCCTCTCGGGCACGCAAGTAAGCCACCGAACCGTAGGCTACTTCGGAGGCGTCGCTGAAGACGTGTAGATCCATCTTGCATGTCTCTGGCCTCACTGTGGGTGGGAAGTAGCTGCGGCGTATGTTAACGCCTGGGAGTGAGCGGAGTTCCGTCTCCCACTCTCTCCATGTGGATGCAAGGTGTTCGGGTATGGGGTCGTCCCAGCCCTGGTCCTTGTCCCATAACGCTCTTACAATCATCTTTGCCCTGGTGGTGTAAGGTAGAATACATCCCAACGGGTCATATTGTCTGGCGAGTGTTCTGTATACACTCCGTCTGGTGGTCGGTAGTGCCGTCGACCTTCCCTGCTCCTTGGTCAGGGGTTTGTGTCTATAATGGAGCGAGTCTGTTTTGAAGCGCCAGACTAGTCCTAGTGTCATTTCTTGGGCTTCTCCTGGGATGGTCGCCATCCAGGTCTCGCTGCTCGCTGCCTTGTCCTCGGGGGAGAGGCTGCGCAATACTTGCGGGTCGCTGCTGGCCCACTGCCTGAGATCAAAGCCGCCTTTGATCAGGGAGGCGCGGAGCTTGAGTAGAAGAGCCTCGGCTTCTTCTGGCGTCGAGACGCTTTGCAAACAGTTGTCCACGTAGAAACTATTTCCTACACTTTGTCGGACCTCTTCATCTGCTGCTGGGTCCTCTGCGACGTGTTTTTGCAGTGCAAACGTAGCACAGCATGGGCTGCATGTGGTTCCGAAAGGGAGGACTTCCCATTGATAGATGGCTGGTTGCTCATCCCCGATCCTCTCTCTCCATAGGAACCGCAGCAGGGGCTTGTCCTCCTCCACTAGTCTCACCTGCAGGAACATCCCTTTGATGTCGCCGCTGATGGCCACCTGGTCCTGGCGGAAACGTAGTAACACGCCTAGTAGAGAGGGGCCGAGTGTTGGGCCGGGCAAGAGCTCTTTATTCAGATTTTGTGATCCGATCTGGTAGCTGCAGTTGAACACAATACGATCCTTGCCGTTGTGGTGGACTTTGTGGTGCGGCACGTACCATGATTCGGTCGTCTGATCGGCCTCTTTAATGTCAATTTTCTTTATGTGTCCCGCTGTGATTAGCTTGTTAATCTCAGCGCGGTACACAGTCTCTTGAGCGGGGTCTCTGGCTTGGCGCCGCTCTGTGTTCAATAGATACCGCTCCGTCGCTTCTTTTGTGGCGTGAAAGGTAGGCATACCCTCTCGCCTCAGGAGTGGAGTTGCGTATCTCATCACTCCGTTGACGTTGACTCTCTTTGTCCCTTGCTCGAGGAGGGCTATAGCGTAAATGTCTTCCTTGGAACGAATGTCTTTCTTTTCGTTCTTAAAGGGCATTGTCTCTAGTGTCCATAGCCTCTCGACGTGCTGTAGGAGAGTGGTGTCTTCTTCTGTCACTCTGGAGTGGAGGCAGTTAGTGGCTGCTGTTCGGTTAAGAGACTTAGCGAGGGGGCCTTGTAATGTCCATCCTAGGCGGGTCTCGACTGCTGCAGGACAGCCTCTGGGTCCTGTGTGGACCCGGTCTATCGGGACTATGAGGTCTGCATGGTCGGAGCCTATCAGCAGGGTTGGGGTGGCACCGTCTATGAGCGGGATAGGTAGTTGGCGCAGGTGCACATATTTATCCATCAGCTTGGCGATGGGGTAGGTGTACTGTGATAGGCCTATTTCTTGGCTGGTGAAAGCATTAGTAATCCTATACCGTCTCTCTGGCTGCCCGCTTGCTGCGATAGTGAAGGAGACATTCTCGCCCTTTATCGTCTTTAGATCTCTCCTTATTGTCCGAATCGTCATCTGGTTTTCGCTCCCCCGCAGCCCCAGCTGGGCCGCAGCGGACGCGAGGAGAAGGGTCTTCTCTGACCCGTCGTCAAGGACGGCGTAAGTGTCCATGACCTTATCTTGGTAGCTCAGTGTTACGCGGACCACCTTTAAGAGCACCTGGGCGCCCCCGCTGCTAGCGGGGTCAATGTACATAACACTTGCCTTTGTGCTGCTTGAGGGTGCAGGCTTTCTTCTGTTACTGTCGTGTAGGACATCTAGGTGGGCTCCGTCACACCGACTACACCTCTTCTTTAAGCGGCAATCGGCTGCCATGTGACTGCGCGCACATCGGTAACAGCGTCGGTTGGACTTTATCCATTGACTCACTTCTTCAGCGGTCATCTTCTTGAACATGTCACATTGTGACAACCAGTGTTCCTTTTCGCAGTACGGGCACACCATCTTCCACTTCTCTTTCATCGAGGGGGTACTGTGGTTCTTGCTGCTCGGTACTGATTCTGATTGGTGCATGACAGTCACCAATCTTCGGCCATCGTTTGCTCTCCTAGGTCCCTCTCTGGAGCTTGGTGTGCTCCGCACGAATGTATCCAATCGTAGGCTGCTGACTTCTCTCGCCCAGGAAGTCGGCTAGGTCTAGGAGGGATGGCCCAAGACCGTTAGGATCACGGTGGTCTCTTTGCCGCCTGAAGCGATCTTGTCGGGCGGGCGGCAGCTTCTCTAAAATCCTCTCGACATTAGAGTTTGCGTATAGTTCGTGCATACCCTTTTCTCGTTGCGCCCCCAGCATCCCTACCAGGGATTGTACTTTGATAGACAGGTCGTCTAGTGAGCGATTGTCTGTTGCTGGGGGTAGGCGGTCAATATGCCTTATCTCTTGTATTACGTAATCCCATATGCGTCCATATCTTTGGTCGAGCGCTGCTAGAGCCGCTGTGTATGGGGTAGTAGAGGTGGCATAGGCCAGCGCTATGTTGTGCGCTCGGGGCACCTTGAGGTGCTTCAATAGGATAGCATACTTGTGGCGTTCATCAGCTACGTCAACCATCATTGTCTCTAAGCACATCCGTAACTCCGTGTACTGTGCTCGGTTCTCATGGGTGAAGTCTGGAAACGTCGGTGTGCCAATGTATGACGCCGTAGATGGCTGGCACATCGGTAAGCGTTGGAAGAGAGGCCTCCTAGGCGAGTCTCCTCTTACGCCTCTCGGTGGGCTGGTACCGGCAGGGTATCCAGGTGCTATTCCTCGGGACTGGTCGTGCGTCATGCTCACCCGTGAATAGAGTCGGGGGTCTGTAGCGCAGAGCCGCGGGGGTAGAGCCTGGGCTGTACTGGACCTCCTGGTCCTGTGGAGTACTGTGCTGCTGTCGGACTTGACTCTCCTCCTCTCCCTCTTCTTCTTCTGTCAGGTCATCTAGATCCTGTGGTCGTCTATTTAGCCTCTCCGCGGTGTACACCGTTCCTTCCTTGTAGCTGGGTCTCACTGGGACCGGTCGGGGAAGGGGTTCGGAGGGGGGTATAGGCTCTCTCTGGTGGTCGAGTTCAGGGTCGCTTGATCGGTTAGGGGAGGGTGCCCTTGACCCGTGTCTTGACGAGGCCCTGGAACCCCGTGCGGAGGGAGGGGGTGTTGCCTTGGCGATCAGCTGCTCCATTAGCTGCGCTTGTATTCTGTCGCGCTCTGCTTCTCTTTGGGCACCGGCAGCGGCACGCTGGGTGTCGGCCCGGTCTCTTGCCATATTCTCTTCCGTCTGAAGGCGTCTAATCTCTAGACGTATACGATCTTCGTCGCTCCGTTGCTGCGCTTGAATGCGTTCTCTTTCCATGGAAGAATGTTCGCGCTCACTAAGCGTCTGTGCTTGGAGTCGATCGCGCTCTGTTGAGGCTGCTAGGCTGGCGAGGAACGCCTGTGCCAGCATCTTGTCCGCCTCGCTGGGGGAAGACGCTGGTTGAGGTGATCCGCTCCTGGCAGTACTCGTTGGAGATGCGTTCTCCTGCGGGGAGTCCTGGAGCTCTATCTCCGCGGCGCTCTCCTCATCTTGTACCGTGCAGAGTTCCATCTCTGGAGGGTTCTCTTCCTCCCGGAGCTCTCCGGGGACTACTTCTTCGGTCTTGGCGGGGGGTAAAGTCGTGTCGGTTCCCTCCTGGTCCCCACCGTGAGCTTGGTCAGTTACATTAGAACCCACTAGGGCCTCTGTGGTCGGGGTATCCTGGTTGATAGGGTCGGACATTTTTACTTTCTACTTTTACCGCGTTTACCGTCTGTAGAAGGCTAGGTAGTATACTGGCAGCGTAATCCTCTGAGTACTGAGGTGGCTGCCGTCTACGCTGCGGGCGATCTACTTTAGGAGGACCGTTTTGTGGAGTGTTCATCATAGGCCATTTCAATATTAATACCACTATATTAATATTACACTAGTTATTCTCCGGCTCGAAGGACCAATTGTAACTGAGGGGTACAATTCCCTGACTGTATTGATAAGTATGGTATCATTAAACCACTACCGCTTTATGTACTTTAACTACTGGCCATACAGTACACAATATATGAATATGATGAACACTTCCCACAATGAAATCGGTTCCAGTCAAAGGTATTAATCAAGTATTTAATGGAGCAAAAGGTACATATGATACTTATATTACATTTGATTGCACTTGTAAGGCAAATGAGTATTCGTAGGCAAATCAACACTGAATGTCCATTCTCTGGTTACGCAGGAGGCAAGTATACAACCTGGCTCTTAGGGAATTATATCTATGGTACACTTAATGATATAGCGGGATATACTGGAAGGGGTCCTCCCGGTTGTAAGCCGGCAGGGGGGGTAGGAGAGCTGTCGGTAGTAGAACGTCTGGTCAACGATATCTAGGGAGACTTCGAGTACAGAAGACAGTGCGATAGACTCTTGATCCGCAGACGAATACAGCTTGGTTCTCTTGTAGGCTGTAGCTCCACAGTGAAGAAAGCTAGGCGGCCTCAGGCTCTCTGAGCGCCGACTCGACCTTGACTCCTCTCGGGGGTAAATCCAACACTCACAGGCGTCGGCGATTATCCGCTCCACAAATCACAGTACCAAAGCAAATATATATTCCAGCCGCACAGGGCTATGCAGACGTCGGGTAGGTAATCCAGTGTACATGTCCATTCGGTCCTCGCCTAGATCTCCTCGGATGAAAGCGCCATGTGGTCGGCCCAGCCTGGATAAGAATCTAGCTAACACGAGGAAGCGTTGGAGATGCTGGTCACTTTAGAACTCTAACCGCACGATGCACCATACACAATAGACTATTATTAACTTAATAGAAATACGTCGCACTCGGCGGTACAGTGCCAAACTCTGACAATTCAGTTATTAATTCGCACGCGGTCTCAATGCTATTCTGGGGCCAAACAGGCCATACTTCACCGCACGTCGTATCGTGGGTGAGGCTTCACGTTGGTTACTAAGTTTCTGACTAAGTGCCTCTGTATTCACTTACGCCATATTTATATGCACGGTGAACAAATAGTGCCACTCTCATTTCTGTCGCCGTATCCCTGGGCAGGGCCGGGGCTAGTACAGACATGTCTTGTCGGTAACTTTGAACTTGACTCCGGGGGCTGGTCCCCTGGCGCCTGGTCCTTTGTCCAATAGGAGAATGAACTATTATGGGCTATAGTAGGCTAAAGGGATATTCCGTGTATATGTACAAGGAATATACAAGGGATATCAAACGATATACAAATACTATTCAATATATATCAACAAATAAATATATATACTCGGTTTAATCTGATCCTTCGTAACAGTAATGTTATATAATATATTAGACATGTAATGTTATAATACTACAGTATGTTAGAGATGTAATGTTATATAATATATAGAGATGTAATGTTATAAACGGGGCTACCATGGACAGGGTGAGCAGCTTCAAGTACCTGGGGGTCCACATCTCAGAGGACCTGACATGGACAACACACATAGACGATAGCGGCACGGTGGTGTAGTGGTTAACATTGTCGCCTCACAGCAAGAAGGTCCAGGGTTCGATTCCCGCTTGGGGACCAGGTTTCCATGATGCCAGGTACCCAGGTGGGGTATCTCCCAGGCCTTTCTGTGTGGAGTTTGCATGTTCTCCCCGTGCTCGCAAGGGTTTCCCCCCGATAAGATAAACCCAATGGAAAAACATGCACAACAATAGATCGCTAACGCTGTGGCGTCCTTGACGAAGACGGACAGGAGCACTTGGATTGGTCCCCTGGCGCGGCTCACGTTGATGCCCGTCTGCTCCCGGCTGCCCTTGGGGGGGAAGGACAACGGGATGGGTTAATCGCAGATACGAATTGCATGCATGCATCGCATGTGTGCCGATTGATGACCTTTGAGCAGGTCCTAAATTATTATTATTATTATTAGACTGAGTCGTAAAGAAGGCGAAGCAGCGCCTCTACTACCTGAGACAGTTAAGGAAGTATGTATGTATATACACTCTTTTTCTGGACCCTTTTTGTAGCACAAACAGTACTGTATTTGCAAATCTGGTATGTCATAAATGTATAGATGTAGCAGTACTGTCTATCTGTATGTCATATATGTTATGATGAATTGAAAATGGGGGACCCTGATGTAAACAAGTCGAAAGTCTTTCTCTGGTCTGCATCCCCTTAACAATTGTATGTATTGTTGAGCTGTACTCCAATACAGCGCTTGCAGAAACGATGCTTGCACTTCAACGTGATCGGGTCCCGATATGTATCGCTACACAAAGGACACGCCGCAGGGGTGTCCAAAGATGCCCCCATTTTGTTTACAAACTTTACATCTGTTAGTGTTCACTTCCGTGTTTTGGTTAGCCCAAATCACGTGACCCAAATCAGCCAATGGAAGCGAGGGGTCTCCGGCCGCCGGACCTCAGCCATTGGGTGGGACGGTCACGTGACCCAAATCAGCCAATGCCCGCAGTGCAACACTCCAATTCAGCCATTGGGTGGGACGGTCACGTGACCCAAATCAGCCAATGGAAGCGAGGGGTCTGTAAGCGCCGGGGTCTGTAAGCGCCGGGGCCTCTAAGCGCCGCTACTGTGGTGGTTCTGGGGTTCTGCAGCTGGAAGCATCTCCTCTCAGGCCCTGCGCGTTCAGGCCCGGCGGTCTGGGGCGCGTGTAGCTTAATCCCAGCGGAAGAGTGCAAGAGCGCTTCCGCATTTTGCCCTGATTGGCCGCGGTAACGCCCTCCAAATGCGCATTTTCTTTCCCCCCGCTCAGACGCCGAAATGGAATGCATGTAGTACATTGCAACACAACGCAGCATTTCCGCGTACATTGCAACGTAACACAACGCAGCTGTAGCCTGTCAACTGTACTTTACATATTATCCAAACGAGGACCACATAATGTTATTTCCCTGTACATTGTAACGTTAACACAACGCAGCTGTTAACTGTACTTTACATATTATGGAATACATGTATATTATCGCGACGCGATTCACTCGCAACGCCATAATGTTATTTCCCTGTACATTGTAACGATAACGATTTCATTGATTGAATGAAAATAACAGATTGCAGAATGGGTACAATACAGTACGGCTCAATACACACAATTGTTAAGGGGATGCAGAGCAGAGAAAGACTTTCGTCTTGTTTACATCAGGGTCCCCCATTTTCAATTCATCAGCACATATATGACATACAGATAAACTGACAGCCCTAATTACAACCTTTATTTAATGGTTAATATTTTGATAAAAGGTAATTTACTATATTTGTATGGCATTTACACTTAAAGTAGAAAAACAAAAGTAATCTGTAAAATAATAGTGAATTTCCTGTGAAAAAACATTTATTTTTTACAGTACGTTACACACACAAATGCTACATTATGACACATTTTACAAAGAAAGTATATTTAGATTCAAAGACTATTTTAATAGCTTTCTTTGAATACACGGTTTCTCTCCTGTGACGTACAAATGTTCAACAAAACCATCAAAAATGTGTTCCATCTTCATGTCAGATGATTTTCAAAAAGGAAAATGTACTCTGTCGTCTACTCTAAGCCATCCTAGGTTGTCAAAGTGGGCAGGGGTGAGGTGGGTTCTAGACCCATGTTACTGACCAGACACTCTATATCAGTGATGTCTGTTTACTGCAGAGTGGCAGCGCTAACAGAAATAAAAACAACCCAGGCCTATGTTAAAGTGCAGCTTGGCTTAGAGGATAATGTCTTGTATGCACGGCTGCGGCGCGGCTGAATAACAGTAGCAGTGATCGCCTGCTGCGTCCATCGCGTGTATATATGTGTGCTAATATGGCGCGCTAGCGTTAATATGTGATTAATATGAACCAAAGCGTCGAACCAAGCGGGGATCTCATGCGCATGCGCGCGCGCGAGCACCTGGGTGAAGGAAAAAGAAATGCGCATTACCGTACTGGCGTATGGCGAAGAATGCGGAAGCGCTCTTGCACTCTTCCGCTGGGATTAAGCTACACGCGTCTGGCGTCCCGCTCAGCAGCGCCACCCACCCAATGGCTGAATTGCCAATGGCTGAATTGGAGTATTGCACTGTGCGGGCACAGCTGTGGCGAGGCCAGATATCTTGAATATCTTGAGTTTATTTAAACTTTAATTAACAGATTGCAGAATGGGTACAGTACACTACAGCTCAATACACACAATTGTTAACACTTTCTCCGCCAATAACGTCATACAACGGGTTTCAAGTTCATGCGAATTCTGCCAGATCACGGCGTACAACGTTATTCTGATCATATTTCATATTTTCGCCATGGTATTCATATTTCACTCACGGAGCCTTGTCTGATGCTGTGTGAGCCGGCACAACTCTGCAACGCTTCAATACTGCCACCTGGTGGATGATCTGCGAGTTGCCAAACCGGATATGCACGTTGGATATCGGTGCGTCGCCTAATTCCGTCCGGCCACTCGCATATCATCCCAGGACTCTAGCCACACACCGTGGATATGGATCGCTGCCATAACTCAATAATCGACATGATTTGGGCGTGTGTATTAGTATTATACAAACCGGAAATGGATCGCCTAGATCCCCATCACATAACTGGGATCTGTTTGCTCCAGTATCATCGCCCAACGGTAAGAGGAGGCTGCCGTGAGTTTCAGCGTTTTTGTTTATTATTATCGATGCAAACTGCTCTGATCTATATATCACCCATACTACATAAATCATTTAACGACGATCACGGAATTATAAACGACCCCCCCCCCCCTCATAATGACATTTATGACATACTATATTATAATATATATTATATTATTATATTGTTCACTCATCCTACCATATTTGAGTTACTGTGTGGAAGTGTGGGGTAACACGTATGAAAGCAACATAAAGCCATTATTTATATTACAGAAGAGAGCAGTAAGAATAGTTCACAATGTAGATTCAAGAGAACATACCAACGAATTATTTATTAAATCCAGACTATTGAAACTTAAAGAGTTAGCTGAAATACAGACTTTATTAGTTTTGTTTAGAGCAAAATGCAGAGAATTACCAGCAAATATACAGAGGTTGTTCGTTCCCTGTCCAGATGACAGCAGAAGGAAATTAAATTTTAAACACCAATTTGCACGAACAACCTTAAAACAAAGGTGCACCTCAGTTATAGGTATCAAACTATGGAACTCTTTGCAGAACGATGAAAAGAGTTCCAATAATATATTTCACTTCAAAAGGTTGTGCAAAGAAAAGATACATAGACAGTATAGCACAGTTTAGTATAATATTGCAGTTTAGCGTGTCAGGATGCAGGGTTCGCACAAGGTCCTTGAAGTGCTTAATGCTTAAGTCAAGGCCTGGAATTCCTTGAAAACAGCAAATTTTTTAACAAGGTGCTAAAAAGTCCTTGAAATTCAAATCAACCATTTGCATTGAATGTTTTGTTCATCCATGATCAAATTATTCTGAATCAAGAATTCTTTTTTTTTGTTCTGTTTGAATCAAATCTGATGAGTCGCTGTCTTGCACGCTCCAACTGCTTTTCCTCATTTATTCGCGTGTGATGCTCTAGCTGGCAAGCAGGCCAAGAAGATGCTTAAAAAAAAACAGCATTTAAAAGTGAATTGTATCCTTCGAGGGACATCCTTGAAAATAAAAAATAGTGCTTGGAAAAGTACTTAAAAGTCTTTGAATTTCATTTTGCAATGTCTGTGGGAACCCTAAAGAAAGCACAATACAATCTCTGTAGTGAAATCACAGCAGCCAAACAGGAACACAAAGAGAGAATAGAGACACACCTAAAGCAGCAATGACTCACGTAGCTTGTGGCAGGGACTACACACAATATCAGACCAAACCAGCAGCACAGAACAGTTTATATGCCCAGTTTGAGGCTAGTAACACCAACCTCCCATCGTCTGCCCCTCAACACAGGAGACCCCCAGGGCTGTGTCCTGAGCCCCCTCCTCTACTCCCTGTGCACCTATGATTATGTAGCCACGCACAGCTCCAACATGGTGATTATGTTCACTGATGACACTACAGTGATAGACCTAATCACAACAATGAAACAGCCTACAGGAGTGAGGTCCTCTCTCTCAACGTTGACCAGATCAAGGAGAAAACCATGGACCTCGACATTAACCCCTCTGTCTTTAACTGGATCTCACCTCCACCACCATCACCCTTAACACCGGCGTCCTGCAAGGCTGTGTGCTGAGCCCACTCTTCTACTTCCTCTTCACCCACGACTGCACTCCTATACATGGCACCAATGCTATTATCAAGTTTGCAGTCGACACAGCGGTGGTGGGCCTCATCAAAAACAACGATGAGTCAGCCTACAGGGAGGAGGTCCAGCACCGACAACCTGGCCCTCAACACCAAGAAAACCAAGGAGCTCAAGAAGACCTCTCTTGGAACCTCAGCACTGGTCAAGAAGGCTCACCAATGCCTCTTCTTCCTGAGGAGACTGAGGAAAGCCCACCTGTTGCCTCAGATTCTGGTGAACTTCTACCGGTGTGCCATAGAAAGCATACTCACTATTTGAGGCCTTATTTTTATTCAATTTTATTGTAAGGTCGAGGACCTAAAACATAATAATTTCACTCAATGTACCTGTATGAAGATGTGACATTAAAACAATCTGAATCTGAACAAGAACCATTCCCTGTGTCTCACCTCAGGAATACTATACTATTGAAATATGTGAATTGGCTGAGCTAATCTTTTATTATATTTTAATATTAATAATGATCATATTTACACATGAAAGCAGGGTGCAGAGCACACAAAATCACTACATTGTTATGTGTGTCTGCAAACTATCAGGTGTGTAGTTTAGACTTGGATCTTTATATTACTGGTAGTAGAGTGATCAATCAGTTGCCCTTTGCTTGTCTATAGACAATAACACCTTCTAATGAACGTATTTTTCACCTCTTTTGAGGGGACATTGAGGAATAGAACACTAATTGTAACTTTCATTATTAATAGTTATTAATTATTAACATGAATTTGTCTTCACATCCCTGTCTCCCCCATCACTGTTTGGTGTGAACTGAAGTATAGTAAATGACCTGTTGCCATGGTAACCATTGTGCCCCCAGGGCTACCTTGCGTATATATCCGCAGCCTGCCCATCAATGACACACCTGAGATCTTTGGTCTCCATGACAACACCAACATCAGCTTTGCCCAGAATGAGTTGTTTGCTTTGCTGGGAGCTGTGGTTCAACTCCAGCCCAGAGCAGCATCCAGCGGGGGCGGAGCCAGGGAGGAGGTACGTGTGTGTGTGTCTACAGATTTGGAACTTTGAATGTTCAATTCTTGTATTCTTTACATTTGCATTGTCCTCCACACACAGTGTACTGGGTTTTGCAGTCTAATCATGCTGGACTTGTTTAAAGGAACACGCAACATTTTGGGAAATTAGCTTATCGTCTTCTCCAGAGAGAGACAAGAAGATGGATACCAGTTTCCTCTCGTGTGTTCAGTAGAAAGCTATCTGGCTGCACGTTAGCCTAGCTTAGCACAATGAATGGAAGCGGACATGGCCGGTTAGCCTAGGCATTGTCCAACTAACACTTCTCCCGAAGGCTAACCGGCTATGTCCACTTCCATTCATTGTGCTAAGCTAGGCTAACATGCAGCCAGATAGCTTTCTACTGAACACACAACAAGGAAACTGGTATCTATCTTCTTGTCTCTGGAGAAGACGGTAAGCTAATTTCCAAAAAATTTGGCGTGTTCCTTTAAAAACAGGCTCGGTTTCTCAGTCTGACAGACAAACTGCATCTTCTTGTCACAAAGTATTGTCCTCCATGAACAAAGCTTCATAGAAAATGTTGGACAAAAAATATTTTTATTTTCCAAAACAAAGCAAAGTTGCCAAGTGGGAATGTATTCACTGACTGTGTGAAAATTGGATCAGTTTCATGTTTCAGGTCGTTGTCATTGTCTGTCTGCCTCTCCCTGTTCTGTAGATAGTAGAGGAGATAGTGACCGGCCTTATGGAGAAGATCCCTCAGCAAATCAGTCTCCAGGAGGTGATGACCAAGTACCCTGTCCTCTATGAAGAGTCCATGAACACCGTCCTGCGTTTCCCCTGGATTCATTCACGGTGGGCCATCATCTCAGTAAGACAACTGCCATCGCTGCTAGAGAATTAAAAATAAAAACACATCCGGCTAAGTTTCAGATAAGCTTTATTGGTATAAATGGAATAGGGCTTAGAGGCCACATACAATGCTACATCAACATGCTGAAAACTGAGAGATAAGGACATAATGGCTTATTTTAAGATCTATAGGGAGGTGTAGTCTGACGTCACTTTAGACCGCCTGCGAGGTCCACCCGTATAGGGATTTATCATTGGGAAAATGGATTATCGGCTATTGTAACAATTCTGCCTCATGAACATTGAAAAGCTTTCCATTTTTGCACAAAATCTGTTCCCTTCTATCACAAAAATTATTGTTTAAGCGTTTTTTTGGTTGAAATTCTGCCATTATTTTTTACGATGAATTGCTCATATTTTCATGTTGAGCTATAGATTGCGGATGAATATGCACAGAAAGGTACACCATGCAAATGTTCATGCTTTATTTTAAACGAGACGATTTAGAAATGGGCAATGGGAAAATAGTGGGGTGGAACGGTACACATTCGAACCGTACACCGTGCGGTACGAACTCCTAACTAACCATGGAAACGCTCAAAGCGAAGTGACTCCACGACACCAGTTCCATTTTTTGGGGAAGGGGGTATATTAACGAGGCTTGACAACAGAGGTTCAAAGATAACTTCACATTTATTGGCTGTTGGTTTATATTATATCATCAGGGCTTCTCCTTCCAACGCAGTGTTACTGTTGACTATTTACTTCCTTGTGTGACGTCACTTCAGATACGGCATGCAAGACACTCAAAAAGCAAAAGCGAGTCGAGTCGATTAGGTATGCATGCAGTGAAAAGCGGCATAAGAGAATACTTCATAATGTTTCATGCAATTAAAAAGTAAATATATATTTAGTACACATGATTTATTTATTTTAAATAACAGTGACGTTTCCTTTTTGATAAGAAAGTCTAGTGCTGGTTGAGCATATGCATACTTTATGTTGATGGGCTTTGTCTATAATGTGGCCACAAAAACAGAAAGGTTTAATTATTTTGTTTGTTTGCACTAAGTTAATACTTTGACAAATGCTGCCTATATTTTTCAGTCAGTTTGGTATTTGTGTGCCAAACATTATTAAAGGTGAATAAATGTTTTTTTTTACCAAATAAATGAGAAGCATGTTTAAATCAGCAATACCTCCCCTCTCTCTCCTAGCTCTAACCATCACTGTCAAAATAATGTGCCTGATGTCAAACTGCCTCATTCTTTCAGTTTTTGCATGACTACGTCCTTGAGAATAACTGAAAAGTTGGATTATTTTTAGGCTATATATATCTTATGCTGATGTATGGTATTTTTGGAGTGTAATTATTTTTTTTAATAAAAAAACAACATATATCAAACCGAACCGAAAACCGTAACAACAAAACCGTGATACGAACCGAACCGTAGATTTTGTGAACCGTTCCACCCCAAAATACATTGTGTTTTCAAGATGGTGGACTGGCCGGAAACAGCAAAGACGTAACCACTACACCTCCCTATTAGGTTTCATGTGTATATCAGCAATACTTAGTTAGTGTTCATCCTAGTTCTAGATGTTGATTTAATTGTTATATTGTATCAATTAATGTGTTTTTACCCTTTATACTACTTTGGAATGTTAATTGTCATGTTAATGTTTGAAATGGATTATTTGGTTTGTAATGAACCAGACTGCTTAGCTCTCTCCCTCCTGATACATTGAAAATGGAGGACCCTTATGTAAACAAGACGAAAGTATTTTTCTGGTCTTCATCCTCTTAGCAGATGTTTGTATTGAGCTGTACTGTATTGTACCCATTCTGCAATCTGTTAATACAGTTTGCAATCAATCAATCAATCAATCAATCAATCAATCAATCAATCAATCTCTCTCTCTCTCTCTCTCTCTCTCTCTCTCTCTTTCTCTATCTATGTCTCCTATGTCTCTCTCTCTGTGTCTCTCTTTCTCTCTATCTCTGTGTCTCTCTTTCTCTCTATCTCTCTCTCTCTCTCTATGTTTCTCTCTGTCTCTCCCTCCCTCTCTCTTTCTATGTCTCTCTCTCTATGTCTCTATCTCTCTCCCTCTCTTTCTATGTCTCTCTCTGTCTCTCTCTCTCTCTCTCTCTCTCTCTCTCTCTCTCTCTCTCTCTCTCTCTCTCTCTCTCTCTCTCTCTCTCTCTCTCTCTCTCTCTCTCTCTCTCCCCCTCACCCCTCTCTCTGTGTGTATCAGGTATAACGGGTTGCTGGCGGTCATTTCCCAGAGTCTGGGTGACATAGTGAAGGCTTCGAAGGGCTTGGTAGTGATGTCATCAGAGCTGGAGCTCATGGCCAATAGCCTGTTTATCAACGCTGTGCCTGACATGTGGACGGCCAAGGCAAGTCACACATTCAGATTCAGATAACTTTAATCGTTTACAAAAAAACACATAGGAACGTGATACGGCATTTACAGTACAGTGCATAACATTTTTTCATATAATAATGAGTGCAAAACGGGGCAAAACAGTGATACAACGAGACAAGACAATAAAGTGCAATGGCTAATGATATGTTGTCAGTGCAAAATAGAGTTTAAAATTCCAGCCCTAGCAGCTCCCCATAGAGGGGGGGGGGTGGAGCAGGGGGACACCTGACTCATTTACTAGGTGAGCTGCTGAGGGGAAGAAACACACACACACACACACACACACACACACACACACACACACACACACACACACACACACACACACACACACACACACACACACACACACACACACACACACACACACACACACACACACACACACACACACACACACACACACACACACACACACACACACACACACACACACACACACACACAAGCACCCTGAAACCACTGCTTGGTACACACACTGCTTCCTGTTGATGTTAGTGATTACCACAGATGACTTGGAAATTAAACATCCTGTGGGTAATTTATTGTAGATCACAATTTCCGGGGGCCGATGTTAACCGGTGTTGCCTTAAGTGACTTGACCTGATGTCAATGTTGTACTGGTGAATTTATTTTATCTCGTTTAAGTCACTCACAGTGAAGCATCAACTGAAACATTCTGCAGAGCCTTTCATTTTTTGTTAGTTCTCGTCTTATTTTCCAAAGAGAGCAACATACTGGGAGCTCAAAAGATGATTATACTACAACTATTCGTTCTCAATAGTGTTTTTATTGATTTTCATACCATTAACACACAATTATTGTGAAAGCACTTTATAGTATTACAGTAAATGCTTTAGAGTTAGAATAAAGGAAATATAACAGGGCCATAGATTAGAGCTACAATAGAAAGTTAGGGTATACTGTATCTATTATCGTGACACCACCCATCAAGAAGTATGAAGTAGGGAGTCACTGAAAGTTCCTAAAGTACCTGTTATTAGAGGTTCTGGTTTTGTTGTTAAAAGAAGACCTGAATACTGACAACAGTCTGTGGCGGATGGTGGCATAACGTTTTAATAGTTTACCACAGCTTCCCCTGCCTCTGACATCTCTCTCCCCAGACCTACCCGTCTCTGAAGCCCCTGCCCTCTTGGATGTCTCTCTCCCCAGACCTACCCGTCTCTGAAGCCCCTGTCCTCTTGGATGTCTCTCTCTCTCCAGACCTACCCATCTCTGAAGCCCTTGTCCTCTTGGATGTCTCTCTCTCTCCAGACCTACCCGTCTCTGAAGGCCAGCTCGTCCAGTCCAGACCCAAGGAGCTTTACACTGAGATGGCCATCATTTGGATGATCCCAAAGCCCAACCGTAAACCTCCACCCTCTGGAGTCTACGTCTGCCCCATCTACAAGACCCTCAAACGCGCCGGTCAGTACTCTGTATCTGAGGATGGATGGCCTCATCAGTCAGTACTCTGTATCTGAGGATGGATGGCCTCATCAGTCAGGGCAACGGTAACCAGAAGGTTAGCGTGATGAGCTTGTGACCGTAAGGTACCCTTGAGCAAGGCACTAAACTCTTAACTGCTCCAGTGGAGCTGCTCAGTGGCCAACAGTACAATACTGGTTGTACTGGGCAGCTCTCTGTTGTCAATGTAATATGAACTGTATGAATGTGAAGCAGGGTGTTGTACTTAAGCATTACATCACGTGACGGAGTGTGTTATAGAAATGAGATCTCCTCTGTCCTGATTCTCCTAGATCTATCTGCAGCCTTCGACACAGTCAACCACCAGATCCTCCTCGCGGCCCTCGCAGGAATGGGAGTGGCTGGCTCTGCGCTGACATGGCTGACATCATACCTCAATGACCGCTCCTACCAAGTGTCATGGAGAGGGACCCTGTCGGTGACCCGCCCCCTGCGGACGGGTGTCCCCCAGGGCTTGGTCCTAGGACCCCTTCTCTTCTCCCTCTACACTAAATCACTGGGTAACATTATCACGTCTCATAGCTTCTCGTATCATTGTTATGCCGATGATACTCAACTCTTCCTCTCCTTCCCTCCCTCAGATATCCACGTCTCTGAGTGGATCTCGGCCTGTCTGTCCGACATCTCCGCCTGGATGACGACCAACCACACCAACCACCTCAAACTAAACCTAAGCAAAACAGAATTGCTCCACCTGCCGGCCAAATCCTCCCCCCTGACCGACCTTTCCATCACAGTCAAGAATGCAGCTGTGACCGCGTCCCCGACCGCCAAGAACCTTGGTGTTGTCCTCGACGACCAGTTGAACTTCTCTGCTCACATTGCAGCGACAACCAGAACCTGCAGATTCATCCTGAGCAACGTCAGAAGGATCCGCCCCTTCCTGACAAAAGAAGCCACCCAACTCCTTGTCCAATCAACAGTCATCTCCCGCCTCGACTACTGCATTGCACTGCTCGCTGGCCTCCCGGCCACTGCCACCAAGCCTCTTCAACTCATTCAGAACACAGCGGCCCGCCTGATCTCAAACCTACCGAAGTCGGCCCATGTCACCCCACTTCTTAGGGTGCTTTCTCACTCACCATTCGGGTCCGTTCCGGTCCGTTCCGTCCTCATTTCGTCCTTGGGTGCGAACTTCCACCCATCCCTCTCCCCCCTCTAGTTTGCGTACACACTCAGTCTTGGTGCGCTCTGGGTTTTGTTTACGGTTTGCGTTTTGAGCGTGTAAGCTTGCCGTAGGCGATGATGTCACGCTCGAACATCAACATAGGAAGAGTTTTAACACGCCGGTGGAGACTGGATGCTGATATATAGAAACAAATAACCAATAAATATGAAGTTATATTTGAACCTCTGTTGTCAAGCCTTGTCAATATAACCCACCCCCCTTTTCTCACAAATGGAACTGGTGTCGTGGAGTCCGCTTTGAGCGTTTTCCAGGGTTAACGCTTAGCCTATTTAACTAGTTAGCAGCTAACATTAGCCCATCGCTTGCGGCAATTATATTGCATTTCATTGATCTACCGGTCGATCACGGCCGACTGGTTGGGCACCACTGGTCTAATCGAAATAAATGCATTCGAACAAGAAACCAATGTATAGTGGACATAGCAATGGCAAAAAAAATGCCAGGCCTAATGCAAGCCAGGGAAGTCTTGTGCTTGTAACGTGGCTTCATGTTTTCATCCACTGAGCCGTGAGGCTCTACATGCTTGTTTGGTTGAGGTCTGAACTCGCAAATTGCCCATAAATATCATTTTTGTGGGTATTGTCCAGTTGTTGCTGTATGTTTTCATCTGCCCAAAATTCAAGCAAGCATGAAAGCATTACAGTAACGAACGACGTTGTGTGTGTCAGCAAGTTGATACAGAAGCCTCTCCCGTGTTTTGGTACAAGCTCGCACACCACGCCCCCCGCGCGCACCCGGAACCACCTATTTCAGCGGTCCAGGTTTGGAGCGAATCAGCGTCCCGGGGGACGGGGGGGAGCGTTCTCACTAGGACTGACACACCCTTTTCTGGTGCGATCCGGCTCTGATTCGACCCCGAATGGTGAGTGAGAAAGCACCCTTAGGGACCTGCACTGGCTCCCCATTGCTGCACGTATCCGCTTCAAGGCCCTTGACTGTTACGATTAGTCCTACGCTTCTTTGGCATGATGGACAGATGGACCCAGATGGCAGAGTATAGATGAGACCGGAGACAGAGCGTGACGATGAACAGTTTACTAACACACAAGGTACATACACGACACAGGTAACATTTAACAATGACCGCGCACAGCAGGGCAGGACAGACAGGACTATATACACAAGACTAATTGACAGGACACAGAGGGTAATTTACAAACAAGACACAGGTGTGGTAGACAGAAACAATAGAGCACAGAGTACTGGGAAAACAATAACAAACAACCAGACTAAAACATAATTACAAACCACAGACAGGGGAACACAAGACTAACAAAGTGGAGACAACAGATAATAAACACAACAAACACAACTGACAATAAATAACAATAAGTTGGTGTGTGAGCTGATGCCAGATTGGCATCAGCCCACCGGGTGGCAATGTAGACTGAGGGTTATTGTTAATGGGAGGTACTTGTGAATACTGTCTGAGTCCTGGTCCCACAGGGCCAGGACCGGAGGAAGTGTTACACTTGACCTAGCATACCGTGCGGCAAAGGGAACCGCTTCCGCCTACCTCTGGTCAATGGTCTCTAACTACACACCCTCAAGACCCCTACGCTCTGCATCTTCTGGCCGCCTCAGACCTACTCCTATCCAAGCCCCGGGAGGGTCATCAAAGAGATGCCGCCTATTCTCAGTCCTTGCCCCACAATGGTGGAATCAACTACCCACCCCAGTTAGGACAGCCGAAACCCGTCCAATCTTCCGCCGTCGACTTAAGACGCACTTCTTCAACCATTATCTGAAATAATAATATAAAAAAAAAAAAAAAAAACTCTAACCCCAACTAACCTTACTGTCATGCACTTGTCCTAATAAACTAACCTACACTGTAACACGCAACACTTTGATGAACATTGTTACTCAGCTGATAGAGTTGTACCCTTCCTGATGACTTGTCGTACAGAACTTGTAAGTCGCTTTGGATAAAAGCGTCAGCTAAATGACCCAGGCTACGTTTAGACGGAGAGAGTCTGAACAGAAACCGCAAAAGTCGTCTTTTAATTTTGCGTTTAGACTAGCGTTTTGGGATGGAATTCTGCGTGCAGACGACGCTGTAACGACTCGAGACGACGGAGCCCCACTGTCACACAATTGGCGCATATGTCACATGATGTGCTGTGAAGACCCGCCCTACTCTGCCTCTGATTCGCAGACTGTGGGTGGGGAATGTGATTGGACCAAAGCAGAGTCACTCACAGACAGTGGGTCCAGTACTAATAGTTGTGATAGCCGCGGGACAGATTCTTGTGTATTTAAAAGTACTGCCAATGTAGCCTTCAGGTGATCGCCATGGATAGAATCAGACATGCTTTGTTTACGCTTCTAGGCTACTGGCGCATGCCTGTGATGTAAGCAGTACGCGCGACGAGAGTCTTGACAACCCTTTCGTCATCGTTTTATGCGGTTTGACAGTTTAGATCAGGGGTGGGCAATTATTTTTCCCAGGGGGCCGAATGAGCAACTGAAAATATGTTGGAGGGCCGGGCCAAAATTCCAAACGCAATTATGCATAATATTCATTTTATTTCTATATAAAAAGCAGTAAATGGCATTGTTTTGACCCCTGGTAAGAGTGTATGTTATTATTTGGCAATTAAAAGGTGAGGTTAGCTTTCAAAAATATCATTTATTCAAATAGAATTTATTTCCAAAATGATAAACAAAATGTGAAACATTAATAACAAAGGGCATTTTGAGTTTCATATACTATTGAAACAAGGATTTTCTTAGTTTTCTAAAGACATCACATCATCTTATAGCAAAAATAAACAAGACATGTCACTGAACTGTGTAAAGAAAAGTGTCCCAGTTTTGTAGCCTTTTTTTCTTTACATGCCTATATTAAACATTTAATGTTTTCAGAATTGTGCAAAAAAAAGAAAAAATAATATCAAGTGTCCCATTTCACTTGTTATATTTCCACATTTTAGTGTTCTTCAGTTCTTTTTTTTCATTCAGTGTGAGAAATCCAGTCTCTGTTGAGCTTTAACAAGTCCATCAAAGTCAGGTTGCATGTCTGAGGTGGAGATGCGAAGCACAGCTGCCAGATGTTCATCAGTGAGAGAGGATCTGTACCTGGACTTGGTAAACATCATGACTGAGAATGTCTGTTCACATGTAGGTGGATCCAAAGAGAACCAACATCTTCTGAGCATGTCTCCTCATGTTTGGAAAGTTCTCCTCCTTGAGAGCAGAGTAGAACTCTAGCAGTGATGCTGACTTAAAGTGCTCTTTCAGTAGTGAATCAGACTGCAGGTCAATGAGTTCAAGCTGAACAACTATCAACACTGCAGGTAAAGGGAGAGGAAACCAGCTGCATTTCATCCTCAACCTTTTTGAAATCTTGAAAACACCTTGAAAATTCATCATGCAGTGCTCCCAACATGGATGAGTACCTGTGCCGGTGATCAGCTGATGGTTTGACTTCTTTCAGGGTTTTCATGTGTTTGAGATTGTTGCTGCCTAGTTGCCTTGAAATTAATTGCAACTTTGTCATGAAGGCTTTCACATGGCTATGCATTTCATGAGCAAAAATGCCCTTGCCCTGCAGTTGTGTGTTCAGTAGGGATGGGTACCACATTTGAACCGATACGGTACCGGTACCTGTGAATCGATACCGGTACCCAACGGTACCTTTTTTCTGTACTTTAGTCTCTAAAATTTTTATCTACCTACCTCAGTTGTGAAAAAAAAATCCAAACTTCAAATAACCACACTTTCGACCGTTTTCGGCTTGCCCCGACTGCTTTGTTGTTGAATCAAGTCAAATCCTAGGTACACGTATATTGTGCGTGTGAACGTTGACATGAAAAGAAAAAAGTAAAAAAAAATATATTTTTTTTCTTTTTTCTTTTTATTATCATGTAATCTTTTGCGGGCCGGTCAGAATCATACAATGCCCAGGTCTGGTTTAGATGATAGCGCAAAGGTTTATCGTTTCTAGGAATTCCACCCTAGAAGGTGGTCTCACTTTTTTACGGTTTCACCCCGTAAAAACGCCGTTTCCGTATAAACGAAAGGCACATCCGAAAAAATATTTTTGCGGATTCACCTGCTAGCGTTTCCGTCTAAACAGGGCCTAAATGTAAATGTAGATCATGGGTGGTTGTTAGGCCCGAGGCGCAGCCGAGGGTCGTTAGATCCCCATCTAATTTCTATAACACACGACTTCAAGTGGTGTAATACTTTTATACAATGGCCAAATTCATTCAACCTTATTGCTATACAATAAACACACAGTAATTGAAGCATAATGGAGATTTATTCACAACCATCCGCAGAAAAAGTAGGTAAAAAAAAAAAAAAATTGCCTCCGTGTCTAGAAGCAGCTGGGAGGTGCGGTGCTTCAAAGCATGCCATCTAACAGTGAAGTTACCGGTTGTTATTTGATTGATTGAACATTTTGCAGATTGCAGAATGGGTACAATACAGTACAGCTCAATACACACAATTGTTAACTCATTCAGAGCCACGCCCATATGACCAAATTAGGTCTAGCGTGCCAGCACTGAAGTCAATGGGAGTGACAGGGATATTTGCGAACGCTTAAACTATATCTTAAATTATGGCTATGGGTCTAATACACCCGTCGCTTATCAATGACTTGCTTGCAGTCAACATGTACGAAACGGATAGTTTTTTCATTGGTACATTTCCGTTTTATACCGTTATACGAGTATAGTTTTGGAGATTTCTAGTAATTCCAGAGAAATCCGTGATAATAGCCCTTTAGTGTAATACACAAAACACGTTGACATTTTTCGGCTGATTTATGAATAGTTTTCAAATAAATAAATAAATTATCGATAGTATATGTGTCCTTATGCACGCTAGAGAAGCGGGCTGAAAAATCGATTATCGGGTGCCTTGGTCAGCGCTAACGGCACGCACACACACACACGCTCCGATGGCGGAGAAAGGAACATCTGATTAACCCAAGACTGGTCAAATAGAGTCCTTACCTCACATCTGCAAAAAGATTAATCCAATTCCTGATCGCCATTCCAAATATTGATTGCGTTTATTGATCCAACGTTATAGTCCAAAACACATAATCGACGCTGCTCCCAGCCTCCCCAGTGAATGTGGTAACATGATACTGCTTGCCCGAGAAGGGAAACCCCGGACCGGAGTTTTTTTTCTGATGCACAGTCCGAGCCAATCCAATCCAATGATGTGCAATACCATCCGGGAGACGATAGGCGGCGGTATTTGCCCTTTGCAAGCTCAGACCCATTCCCAATGATAACGTCAGGCTGGATGGATGAAACATTTATGGATATCGCTAATAAAAGAAATAATGATTAAAACCAGAGTATACTCGTGATTGGCACGGAACGCATGGCGAGTTAACCCGACTATACTCTGGAATGGGTTAAGTGGATGCAGACCCTGTTTCTTGTACCTGGATAACTGAGTTAGCCGGATAACTTTAGCTGGATAACTGAGTTAGCCGGACTTTCCGGTTTCATGTACGTGGATTTTCCAAATCACCATGACAACAGATCCAAAAGTTTGAGCCTGGTCGAAAGCAGAGTTCAAGTTCAACTTAGCCTGAACCATCGCCACGCCCCCGCAAAGAAGTGGCGGCCCGTTTCCTGAAACTATTCCCACAGTCTACGATCTGCATTATACCATTCTGAATTACGTTCTTGTGCTCCATTCTTCCAGAGGGGGCTTTTGAAATGTAAAATAGACCCAAAATGCTGATACTAAATTCACTTTGTCCTAAATAATGCACGTTATATATACCGTGGCGACGGTGGCGCTCGCTCGTGCGATGTACACATTATGTGGTTATTTTAATTGTAACTGGGATTAAGATGTTTGATGAGATGCGATGTTTGACGGATTTGAGAAATTGAATGAGCCGTTGACGTCACATTAATGAATGAGGATAAAGAGATAAACTTCATTCATAACAAAGGATATTCTAAACACGGGTCTCTCGTTCATTAATGTATAAACAATGAATTTATCCCATCTGGCACAGTGGTCCAGCGGTAGTGCTCAAGCCTGCCAACCCAGCGACCGGGGTTCAAAACCCGGTCTTTCCAATATGATTTTTTTGAATATAATATTAATGATTATACGCCAAAGTAGCCTGGTTTTAAGTTAAAATATTATAAATCTACATGCATTGAGGATGTCATTCTTTATATAGCTCTCAACGTGCACCAAATTGAATTATTCCTATATTGCAAAAAGAAGGAGACGACTAGGGTCTTGAACCCCGGTCGTCTGTGTGAAAGTCAAAAGAACAACCCGTTAGACCACATTGGAGATAAGTTAAAGATTGACTATACATCAATCAATGGGTAAGAGAGCCGTATCGTAATTCTGTATAACAGTTAACTAATTATTTTCGCTAGCAAGATCTCATTTGATTATTCAATCCAGCAGGCAAGTTTAAAGAAATATAATCTGATTGATTGAGGTAATGAGGGACTTAAAATTAGCCTATAGATAACGCATTTAACTTGTCGGCGAGGCGATTGAGCCGTACTGCAATATGTTAATAAAGTTTTAAATCAATTAATCAATCAATGCCGCTAGAGAATCAGGATTTCTGCGATCGACACCTGCTGTCTTCTCAGCTGAGGCGGGCGCGCGCACTGATCCTGAGAATCAAGTCTGGCTTGAGTTAACGAGACTGAATCCACCTTCTTGGAACAGGAAAATCCCGGCTTCAAACATCGGGTTAACTGAAGCTGGATAATGACATCTTGATCGACTTAGTTGAACCACGTACAAGAAACAGGGCCCAGAGAAAGACTTTCGTCTTGTTTACATCAGGGTCCCCCATTTTCAATGCATCATAACATATATGGCATACAGATAGACAGTGCTACATCTATACATAGGTTGCTACAAAGCATGCCATCTAACAGTGAAGTTAGCGGTTGTTATTTGATTGATTGATTGATTGAACATTTTATTAACAGTGAAATGACAGTGTCCTTTTGAAGGAGAGGGAGGTTCTACAATGAATGCCATCTAACAACACATTTCCCGCGATTTATATTTTGTTTCACAATGAGTCATGACCAACCAATTACATAATCCAACATTGTGTAAGCAACTAACACATTCCACGTGACTTTGTCGTTTTTGAATGAGTCGTTATGACGATATCAATACATCCATTCATAAAGATTATTGTCCGCCATCTTGGTTTCATTCCTAAAAACACGAACGGCGGAGTGATTTGGAAACAATGTAATTCGGTTGTGGGCGGGTTCTGGGATCACGTGGAGTGTGTTATGAGAAATAACAACGTCTGAAAGAAGTGTTTCAGCCAATCACAATCAAGAAATGTGCATGCCATTGTATAAATGCCCAGTAAATCGTCCCTGTATAAATACAAGTTTATGATTCCTTTATTGATCCCCTTGGGGAAGTTCAGGATGATAGATCAGTAGCTACTCACTCTTGTTTTATGATAGATCAGTAGATGTAGTAGCTGCTCACTCTTGTTTTATGATAGTTTATGATAGATCAGTAGATGTAGTAGCTGCTCACTCTTGTTTTTGTCTGTACCTCTTGGTTGGTTTATTACTTGCCTAAAATAGACTCCAGTCAGTGTCCAGTTTCAGAAAGCTTCAGAAAGTGCAGCTCTATATTTTCCACCCTCAGCTCACAGCCAGCATCCTGTGTTATCAGATTAGACTACTGGATAATATGCGACACTGTACAGTTTACTGTAAAGGAAGAAGACAGAAGCGTTTATGCACATGTGAATAAATGTCATTGCTGTGGAACTGCCCACAGATCTCACCCAGAGGCACTGGATCAAACAGGGAGTGGCTCTCATCTGTGCACTGGACTACTGACCACACTAATATAAATGTACACACACACACACACACACACACACACACACACACACACACACACACACACACACACACACACACACACACACACACACACACACACACACACACACACACACACACACAGCCATGTTTTCAAGCATTGTAGGGACATTCCATATACATTCATTCACTCCCTAGTCCAGGGGTGGCCAACCCGCGGCTCGCGAGCCGCATGCGGCTCTTTGCCCGTCAATGTGCGGCTCTTCCATCCATAAAAAAAAATTAAAAAAAATTAATGTTTTTTTTTTTTTTAATTTCTTTTAAATTTTTTTTTTTTTTTTACTTTTTCATTTTTTTATGTCACTCATTCCATAAGGACGTAGAATAAACATTTACAATTTTTTTTTAAATGGTCCATTTGCATGTTCTTGGTATCTGAATCTAGGGACATATATGGATCAGTGTCAGAAATAGTGTGTCTGTTACTAGGCTTGAGTAAATTGTAATGAACCAAAGGAGAATATCAATTCTATTTAAAAAAAATATTATCTTTGACTGTAAATAACACCATGCTAAAATTGACCAGACCTGAAAAATCTAAGCAAATGAATAAAGGGAAGATGATTAAACAGAAGGTTTTGTAGATACAGTACTGAATTCTGCCATCTTTTTTATAATGTAAATTTCTCCACCATTTTTCATCATATTGCAACACCGTTTTTTGCAAGACGTTCACAGAAAGGTAGAGAAACTAACTGCGTTCTGTTTTATGGCAATAACGTTCAGGTTTGTGGGAGATAATACCAAAAAATAAGAGAAATTAAAAAGTAAATCCAGAAGTCAGATGATTGACAGGGGCTGGTGTGAGCTGGGTAGGGTAGTTTTTCGAAATTTGAAAGCCCTGAGTCTCTTCCTTCAAAAGACTACACTCACGTTTGGCTGTGCCACTTCCTCCTGTCAATATGCGCCGGTTTCAGACTCAATGCCCTGAGATTTCTATAATCTTATATTTCACTAATAACAGTTCAAATAATTGGTAAACAAACATAATGCTGAAAATATACACTTTTACTGTATATCTCGGGCTTAAGAGGTTAACCCTGTGAGGCCCAAATTAAAAAGAAATTAGCAACTTCAGAGGCCAGAGGGTGGGACATATAAACACATTTACTATCAAATAGCATTGTGAGGCTGAACAACAGGACCAATTGACTATACATGTGCTTAAAGGGGAACTATCTTATAAATGGCTTTTTTCAGTGTTTACCATTGTTTCTTAGCTATGTGGACTTATATTAATAGGATATATGTCTCTAATTCTCATATTGGCGAATTCTTCCAATTCTCCTCTCACAATATTCACCCTCACTGAACTGAGTCATCTGAAAATGTGCATATCTGTGATGTCAGAGATTTCTCAGCTGCATAATAATGTGGCAGTTGATGTGGCAGTTGGCACCAGGCCACACAGTGGTTGGAGCCCAGCCTCAAAACGGCTTAAGATCTTAAGGTAGAAAAATGCGGTTTTTAGTACTTGATTAGAAATACAAAACAATGCATTTTTTTTGAAAAAAACCTAGGTGTTCCATAGACTCACAGGAATTGTGTAAAAGTGCCCAAATAGTGAAAGAAATAGTAAAATAGTTCCCCTTTAACATTTTTTAAATAAACATTATTTTTTTAAATGGCTAAAAGTGATTTTGTAATTTTGAAACCGTGGGTCTCACAGGGTACTTTTAACCCTGTGAGGCCCAAATAAAAAAGACATTAGCAACTTCAGAGGCCAGAGGGTGAGACCTATAAACACATGAAGGGTGCCGTGACTGAAAAAAAAGGTTGAGAAACGCTGGTATATGGTGTGGCTCTTTGTGGTACCACAGTAATTTTTTTGTGGCTCTTAGTCTCTGACTGGTTGGCCACCCCTGCCCTAGTCCTTTACCCTGACCTTAACCATAATAATAACTACATGCCTAACCCTGACCTTAAAATAGCTCTTCTACATTGTGAAGACCACGGTTATTATAGTTAACTAAACACAAAAACTAGGAAAAACATTAGTTAACTGAAATAAAATATTTAAACTAGAAGATAGAAAAAAAACCTGAAAGCTAACTGAACGATATACGAACTAACACACAATTTACTATCATAACCAGTTCTTACTGTATATTATGTGGCCACAGCGATGTTGACTGTAGTCATGTTTATTTTATTAAACTTAAGCAGCAGATACTACATCTGCACTTTAGGTATATTGCCAAAAAGTTCAGTCTCTGTTCAAGTATTTCGTTTGTGTAATAAATCATTACCACTGATGCCAAATCCAATGAAGCTGTCATGTAAGATTATTTGCCTCAAAGAAGTTATTTTATCAGATGCCTTCCACCTCTGGCTGACTCCCTTTTACCAGGAGCCATTTCATTCCTCAGTCACGGTGCAAGAACTTTCAGACTAAATAATGGAGTGAAACATCATTCAATGCAGGCTGGCTGAGTATCAGGAAAACAAGTGCAATTAGTATGGAAAATGTGTATCTCTTTTACAAATAGATATTGGAGTGCAATGATGGTAGAAGCTGTGTAATTTATCATCTGCCAGGCAGTATGCAGTAGGCAGTATTCCTGGGGAGATTATGTGTTTGGTCCTGTCTGTCAGTCTGTCTGTCTATCTATCTGTCTGTCTGTCTGTCTGTCTGTCTGTCTGTCTGTCTGTCTGTCTGTCTGTCTGTCTGTCTGTCTGTCTGTCTGTCTGTCTGTCTGTCTGACTGACTGTCTGTCTGTCTGTCTGTCTGTCTGTCTGTCTGTCTGTCTGTCTGTCTGTCTGTCTGTCTGTCTGTCTGTCTGTCCACAGCTAATCTTGCAAACAAGTGTTCCTTTATTAATGCCCTTGGAGAGATGCAGGCATCATAGTAGCATGGGGGAGGGGTACAGGCAGAATAGGTCATCATAATAATAATAATAATAATAATAATAATAATAATAATAATAATAATAATAATAATAATAATAATAGAACATAGAACATAGAACAAAGAACAAAGTAAGAATGGCGATAATAGTGATAACAGTAGTCAGGGTTCTACACTGCGACCATTTCACTAAAATGTTCTGCTAAAAATAGATGTGTGCAAACCGGAAAAATCATTTAGGAACACAGTGTGCGAGTAATAGCCTGATTTTTTTGTATTTTCTATGAGTTGGGTGGATGCGTGACCGGAGCGCTGTGTGTGTTTGAGAGAGCACAAGCTTTGCGTAGTGGCCGTGTCAACAGTGTCATGCGCAATTGTCATTTCATAATAGACACAGAGCAGCGCAGACCTTAAATTTGAGAAGCTTTGACATCTAGCTATTCAGCCTTGTGTTCGACAGCCCTGTGACAACTCTCGTGAGTCGCGCTGTTTCTATGTGCAGTGAAAACTCTGCGAGCAACGGGTCCAATGCACAAGGCCAGATTAAGACTTCAGAGGCCCCTGGGCCAGATTCTTGTGGAGGCCCCCCCACACACACATACACGTGCACGCACGCACAGTGGCGTTTTTATATGTCACTTTAAAAAATATATAGAATATTTAGAAGTGGTGGGCTCTGAGGGCCAAGCTAAAAGGACTTTGATCACCCCTGCCCACTTTGACAACCTAGGATGGCTTAGAGTAGATGACAGAGTACAGCAACTTGCAATGGGCCTGGTCTACAAGATACACTACACGACCAAGGTACCCATGTACATGTCAAAATACTTCCCAAAGGCCAGTTAATACCACGATCACAACACCAGAGGGAGCTCCACAAATCATGTTAAACCCAGATTCGGCTCAAACAAGGGACTAAACACGTTTCGCAATTATGCCATCAATGTGGAACGCCCTATCCAAAGCTGTAAAGGAATGTGAATCACTACCCACTTTCAAAAACACTCTCAAAGAACACCTATGGGAGACTGCAATTCGAAACTGGCCCCTGTAAATGTCCTAACACAACCCCCTCCAATGTACAGTAAATGACCAAGTATGGTTTTGTCAATATTCCAATGTACAGTTTTGCTTGTACAGTTGTACAGTGTCCCCCACCCACCCACCCACCCCTCCCACCCACCGAACCACCTCCAATGTACAGTCCCCCCCACCCCCCCAACCCCACCCCACCTACCCAACCTCCTCCAATGTACAGTTTCTACGTCAAATGTATATACTCTTTTCTGGACTCTTTTCGTATCACAAACAGTACTGTATTTGCAAATCTGGTATGTCATAAATGTATAGATGTAGCAGTACTGTCTATCTGTATGTCATGTATGTCATATATGTTATGATGAATTGAAAATGGGGGACCCTGATGTAAACAAGACGAAAGTCTTTCTCTGGTCTGCATCCCCTTAACAATTATTGAGCTGTACTGTACTGTACTGTACTGTACCCATTCTACAATCTGTTAATAAAGTTTTCAATCAATCAATCAAGAAGAGAAAAGAAACACATCATGTTTAGATGGGGGGATGGCGCCATCCTCAGGAAGAAAAAAAACATGCACACACTTGGGAGACAAGAATATAATATTAGAATAGTAAGCTTACTTTTACGTGAATGTAAATTTTTATTATAATTAGGGAAGGGAGGGGGTTGAAATGTGTTTTTGTCCTGTGTTACTGTCTGTCTGTGAATGAATGAATTAATGAAAATTGTATTTAACAGATTGCAGAATGGGTACAAATAATACAGTACGGCTCAATACACACAATTGTTAAGGGGATGCAGACCAGAGAAAGACGTTTGTCTTGTTTACATCAGGGTCCCCCATTTTCAATTCATAGTGACATGTATGACATGCACAACAATTATGACATCATGACATTTATGGCATAGGGACATACATGACATACAGGTATATAGTACTGTTACATTTGTGACATATATGATATGCAAATATACAGTACTGTTACTCCTGACAGAGAGTATATACATATGATGGGGAGGGGACTGTACATTAGGAGGGGGTGGGTGGGTGGGAGAGAAATATACATACGGTGGAGAGAGAATATATACATTACATTGGAAAGTCTGCCTTCTCCTACGATGCTCCATACACATGGAATACCCTGCAAAAGACTCTAAAGCTCGGAACATTCCCGTCAAGTTTTAAAGTTTAAAGGCATTGCACTTGACCTATGTACTGAATCATGTAATTGTTTTTAATCCATCATTGTAGTAATTGTAATTCATTGTAATTATTAACTGTTATGATATTTGTGTCCTTTGTTACAGTAACTCGTCATCACTGTAAATGAGGGAAACCTCAGTGCTTTCACGAGTATAAATAAAGGTTTGAAATGAAATGAACATACGGTGGGGAGGGGACTGTCTATTAGGTGGGGGTGGGGCTGTATGTATGTATGTATGTATGTATGTATGTATGTATGTATGTATGTATGTATGTATGTATGTATGTATGTATGTATGTATGTATGTATGTATGTATGTATGCATGTATGTATAAAAGAAAAAAAATACAATAGAAATATTGACTGACGTTTCTTTGACTGACTCTTTCGAAGTTGGCTAAGGTTAGAGTATGGAATCAGGGCTGGTGTTCTATCGCCCTGCTCTAAAACAAACTCTAACCTTAACCAACTTCGAAAGAGTGCCTAAGCTTAACCGGTGAAAGAAAGAGGTGTCACACGATTGGCGCTACCAGAAACTTCAGTGGCCAATCAGAGCGCAGAACGCGAACGTGGAACTGGAAATCCGTTGGTAAAAGTATTCAGGCGTCGGGGCTGGGATGTGGAGATGCAAGTTTTGACTTTTTATTGCTGTTTTTACCTCAAACGGAAAACCTCAAACTCTTATGAAGAGGAGAAAAAATACTCAAGATTAGCCACTTGCAGACGCAGGGTGTGACGTACTGTATATTTTAGTTGATAATAATAATACATCTATTTTATATAGCGCTTTTCCAGGTGCTCAAAGACGCTTGATGAAATATTTTTGTTGACTAAATATTTTAGTTGATGAAATATGTTTTCATTTCAGTATGACATCGATCTCCAAAATAAGAAAAAAAATTTAAATAAAAGGTGGGGCCTCTAGTGACGAGGGGCCTCCAAAAATAAATAAAATAAAAGTAAAAAAAAAAATAATAATAATTTGGGGCCTCTTGTGACGAGGGGCCTCCAAAAGGCCTCTAGTGACGAGGGGCCTCAATTTTTTTTTGAAATATATATAAAAAAAAATTTGGAGGCCCCTCATCACTAGAGGCCCACGGGCCGCGGCCCGGACAGCCCGGTCGTTAATCCGGCCCTGCCTTTGCATCCTTGCCTTTCCTGTATGCCCACGTCGCAGTAAAAACCTTAACTAATGTTAGCTGCTAACGCTAACTAAGCTAAGCTAACCCTGGCGGAGATCTCTCTCTTTCTCTCTCTCTCTCTCTCTCTCTCTCTCTCTCTCTCTCTCTCTCTCTCTCTCTCTCTCTCTCTCTCTCTCTCTCTCTCTCTCTCTCTCTCTCTCTCTCTCTCTCTCTCTCTCTCTCTCTCTCTCTCTCATTAGGCTAACAATCCTTCCTGAACCTGTTTAATTCAAAAGGAAGATATTGATTTACATGTATATATATATCATCTTTTCTAATAAAATCTTATCTCCTGTGCTGGCACAAGCACTAACATAGTGTGGAGTGGAGAGATTACACATAACAAATGGACATTAGCTATAGTGTATAGCTCAGCAGCTGTAACAGAATAATTTTATAATTTTTTATTATTTACGTTTCAACGGTGTCAAAATATAAATTGTTATGAATTAAAGAATTGTACAAAGAATTCCATGTTCTGTCATCTAATAATACTTTTTAATAATACCATTACTATAATACCATTACTTTTCCTGATATTTTAGTTTTTTGCTGTATAGTATCATTTTAGAATCGGTATCGCGTGATACTTAGGCTGGTATCGGTATCGAAGTCAAAGTTTTGGTATTGTGACACCACTACAATATACAAAAGCAGCTGGACAACCGATACCCTTTGTGTCTAGCATGGGCCAATGTGTGATTTTGGTGGTATGTGCTATTGCACAGATGTGTGTCCCTTAGTATGCACACACACACACGCACAGTATAAATGTATTATGTAATAAATTGTTTGTTAATAAACTCTTGTTACTTGAAAATATGGTGTGTCGTGGGGGGGGGGGATAAGTCTATGGCTGAACATGCTCCTCATTCTGGCTAGCTCATAGAGGGGATGGGAGGGGTTTTCCAGTATAATTCAGTCCAGCTTTTTCCTCATCCTCCTCTCAGCCACCACCTCTAGTTTGACCAGTTTGACAAGTGTACTCCCAGGAACTTAGGTAGGCATCTCCTCATTATGGTGATAGAGTGGGCGGCCTCTGTTGGGGCCTCTCTTAAAATCCACCACCAGCTCTTTGGTCTTGCTGATTTTGAGGTTGGAGGTGATTGCTCTTGCACCACCCTATGAAGCTCTCTCCACCAGGGCTCTGTACTAGTCCACGTTGTCATCCATGATGTAACTGACGATGGAGGTGTTGTGAGGACTGCATCTGAACAGGTGCCTCAGCCTGATAGCTCCCCCCAAAGGTCGCGTGACGCTGTCACTCAGTCCCGACATGCACGTTTCCCTAGAGGCGCTCGTTCCACACCGGCTTTTTCCCAGTGACGGAGGGGAGTATAAACGCTTGACCAGCCCTGAGGACAACGCGAGTTCGTTCTGCCTGGAACATGTGGGGGACGCCATCCCCGAAACCGCCACGCTCGTTTTCCTCCGCTCGCTTGCCCCCCGTGTTTTTTTCCCCCCTCGCCTGTCCCAAATCAAATCAAATCAAATCAAATTTATTTATAGGGCCCGACAACACACGTTAATGTCCCCATGGGCCGTACAGATCTTCTTTAAACAAATCAAGAAGAAAACATAACAATAAGTCAAGAACAGAACAAGAACACCATAAGGTCCAAACATTTTTAGATGAATACAAATAAATGAAAGAATGCAAGCACTCCCAGACATACCCCACGCGAAGGTAAGGAAAAACTCACTAAAACCTAACAATAGGGGGAAAAAAGCTCCACAGGCAGTGTGGAGGAGAGAAACCTTAGAAGGGCCATTCAAGGGGGGATCTCCCTTCTTAGATGTTGGTGATAGTAGTGTTGCAGACGGACAGTTGGTAAGCATGCACTCATGTGTGTAGTGGAACACAGATGAGTGCATGCAATAGCAACTGTACATTTTGAAAAATTAAAGATAGAGCTAATAGCGATAGCAACTGAACATTTTGAAAGATTAAAGATAGAGCTGATAGCGAATCTATTTGAGGCACAGGGGCGGCGCAAAGAGGGTCACGTCCTCCCCGTCTTAGTCAAGGGACATTTAACACTCCGGTCGTTGCTCAGGGACAGCCGGAGACAGGGAGATAGGGGCGGCGCAGAGAGGGTCGCAAACTCCCCGACATCATCGCGGGACATCCGGCACTCCGGTCACCACTACGAGACCTCCGGAGACAGGGGGGCACGCAGAGGGGGTCGCAACCTCCCGGCCTTCGTCACGGGACGTCCAACACTCCGGTCAACACTCCAGGACAGCAAGTCATAGGGAGACAGGGAGACGGGACAGGCGTTAGACAGCTCAAGAGATTGTAGTAGGCGGACATAGCAATAGATACAAGTGGTAGGCATATATGTGAATGGAGTAGATATATGAAGTAGGCGTATTATGTGAATAGAATAGAAGTACTTAACCCAGCAATGAAACCGTGTTGACTGTTAATCTGTTAACAGTCTGTTAATACTGTTAATCAGTTGACAGGACCACGGACAGACGGCGGTGAATAACTGATCCAAGGCCTCGGAGGTGCATGTAGAGCAGTCACTACAATCTTGGCCAAGACCCCGAGGCATCCATCACCTTAGTCAGCGCCAGGAGACGGGCACTCAGAGGGACACTGAAAGGGAGACATACCGGTAGAGGAGGAGAGGAGGGTATTATGCGCATACTCTGCCCAGGCCAACCTCCTACTCCACGTTGCCGGTCAACCGGCAACGTAACACCTCAGGACCCCCTCCAGATCCTGGTTGACGCGCTCCGTCTGCCCGTTTGACTGCGGATGGAACCCAGACTGAAAAATATATTCACAGTATTCACAGTGTCATAAGGTGCATAAGGCTAGTATTAGTAGTAATAGTATTACCCATTCAATATGCACATGACAGAAAATATTATATGGCATATAATATTTTCTGTCATGTGCATATTGAATGGGTAATACTATTACTACTAATACTAGCCTTATGCACCTTATGACACTGTGAATATATTTTTCAGTTAGTTAGATAGTAAATTATATTGACATTTGTGTTGTTTTTACTACCTGTACCCCCCCCCCCCCCCTTCCCCCATGCTGCTATTATGCCTGAATTTCCCCAAGGGGATCAATAAAGGAATATCTTATCTTAACTTAGCCGAGAGTAGGACAAATTTGGGCTGGTAGCTCTCGGCTAGGTGGCAAATTAAAAAGTAGATCTTGGTTCAAAAAAGTTTGGGCACCCCTGGTCTACTGTATCAAACGCCTTTGAGAGGTCTACAAAGAGAACTGCACAATGCTTCCCATTGTCCAGGGCTGAAATAATGTCATTAGTGACCAAAGTAACAGCTGTAATAGTACTATGATTTGCTCTGAAACCTGATTGGTGAGTACTTAGCACTGAGCAACTTGAGAAAAAGGTTTTTAATTGGTTGTTTACCAAGGTCTCCAGTGCTTTGGCTAGGCATGATAGTTTGGAGATAGGACGATAGTTATCCATCTTATCCCTATCCCCCCCTTTATGCAAGGGGAGCACCTTGGCAGATTTCCACACTTGCGGGACTATGCCAGTGTTACGATTAGTCCTACGCTTCTTTGGCATGATGGACAGATGGACCCAGATGGCAGAGTATAGATGAGACCGGAGACAGAGCGTGACGATGAACAGTTTACTAACACACAAGGTACATACACGACACAGGTAACATTTAACAATGACCGCGCACAGCAGGGCAGGACAGACAGGACTATATACACAAGACTAATTGACAAGACACAGAGGGTAATTTACAAACAAGACACAGGTGTGGTAGACAGAAACAATAGAGCACAGAGTACTGGGAAAACAATAACAAACAACCAGACTAAAACATAATTACAAACCACAGACAGGGGAACACAAGACTAACAAAGTGGAGACAACAGATAATAAACACAACAAACACAACTGACAATAAATAACAATAAGTTGGTGTGTGAGCTGATGCCAGATTGGCATCAGCCCACCGGGTGGAAATGTAGACTGAGAGTTATTGTTAATGGGAGGTACTTGTGATGAATATGACTGTCTGAGTCCTGGTCCCACAGGGCCAGGACCGGAGGAAGTGTTACAGTACCCCGCCCTCGAAGGTCGACTCCCAGGCGACCCAACAGGCCCCCCGGGAACGGGGAGGGTGGGGGGGACGGAAGCCGCATCGGCGAAAAGAGGGGGGGGGAGGATGGGGGTTCGAGGGACGGGGCCTGCGGGAACAGGAACGGGGGGAGGGGGCTGACGAGGAGGGCTGGAGCAGGGAAGGATGGGAGGAGGAGACGACGGCTCCGGAGCGCGACCTGGGGCTGGGGTCTCCACGGTGGCGAGACCCCCCGCCGAACCCCGAACCGGAGGCTCCCTGGCGACAGGACGCGGTGCAGGACCCCCAACCGGGGTCCCTCCGGCAGCGGAATCCGACGTCTTCCTCCAGGTCTGCCATGGTGGTGGCTCGTCTTCTGGAACCTCCCAGGGCGGAGGAGACCTCGACCAGGCCGGCGAGGAAGACCTGCGGTCCTGGAAACCCCCTCCCCTGGGGCTGTGGCGTCGGGATCCGCGCCCCGTCCCCGACGCTCCCCTGCGGACCAGGCGACTTCCCACCCAGGGATCCAGCACCGGGGTGGCCGTGGCGCAAGCACCCGATATCATCGGTGCCGCTGGCCCAGCCACTGCGTCCCATGGTGCCAGACCCGGAGCGGTCGCCTGGTCGGCACGCAGGACGGAAGCGCCCAGGATCCCGAGCGCGAAGCTGGCTCCGTCTCTCCTCTCTGCCGGGTCCAAGTTCGGCGCGGTCATTCTGTTACGATTAGTCCTACGCTTCTTTGGCATGATGGACAGATGGACCCAGATGGCAGAGTATAGATGAGACCGGAGACAGAGCGTGACGATGAACAGTTTACTAACACACAAGGTACATACACGACACAGGTAACATTTAACAATGACCGCGCACAGCAGGGCAGGACAGACAGGACTATATACACAAGACTAATTGACAAGACACAGAGGGTAATTTACAAACAAGACACAGGTGTGGTAGACAGAAACAATAGAGCACAGAGTACTGGGAAAACAATAACAAACAACCAGACTAAAACATAATTACAAACCACAGACAGGGGAACACAAGACTAACAAAGTGGAGACAACAGATAATAAACACAACAAACACAACTGACAATAAATAACAATAAGTTGGTGTGTGAGCTGATGCCAGATTGGCATCAGCCCACCGGGTGGAAATGTAGACTGAGGGTTATTGTTAATGGGAGGTACTTGCGATGAATATGACTGTCTGAGTCCTGGTCCCACAGGGCCAGGACCGGAGGAAGTGTTACATGCCAGATGCAATAGAAAGGTTAAAGATGTGTGACAATGGCTCACAAATGACAGGGGCTGCCAGTTTTATAAAAAAATAGTCTAAATTGTCCACACCAGTAGAACACGCCAGATCCGGCCCGCGGGATGATTCTGACCGGCCCGCCAAAGATTACATGATAATAATTTTTTTTTTTTAAATCTTTTTTTTAATATTTTTTTTTTTTCTTTTTTTTTTTACTTTTTTCTTTTCATGTCAACGTTAACACGCACAATTGAGCCAAAAGTCACTCAATTAATGACAGATTTCATTGATAAATTGAGGGAAAACTTTGCAAGTCGATTTGATGAATTTGACATGTCCAGAGAATTGATGCATTTTGTGAGCAACCCATTTGCCAATGTAGCTGTTATTTCCACAAAAGGACAAGAGTTCCTTGCATCACTTCACATTGATGAAGGTCTCCTGCAACTTGAAATAATTTACATGCAAGCATCATCTGCTCTGAAGCAGGCACTTGAGAATGAATCCACCACAACATTTTGGATAAAGTGTATTCATGTCAAGACATTCCCCAAAATAAAAACGCTGTGCTAACAATGTTTGGCTCAACATACACCTGTGAATCCAGTTTCTCTCACATGAATGCCATTAAAACAAGCAACCGTGCCTCCTTGACAAATGAGCATTTGCATCACTGTTTGCGGGTAGCCCTCACTTCCTATGAACCCTCTTTCTCTGCCATTGCCCAGTCAAAGAAGTGCAATCGCTCTCATTAGATGTGTGTATGTAGGCTAGGCCTGTCTGCCCCCCACCCCCCTGATGTTTGAGAGTTAAGAGTGGACAATAAGTGCTAATAAGATGCTGTGATTTGCTGTTGTTGCACAGACATGAAGCACTTTTTCATAAGCTCAGCTGCACTATAAATGTGTTTTTTTGTTCAAGTGTTGATGTTAGAATGTTCAGATGCACATCATGCACTTTTTTTTATTTTATTTTTATATTGAAATGTTGAAGAGGAGATGTTGCAGTTGTTGCACAGTCATAAATGAAGCACTTTTTGCAGGAGATGTTGCAGATGTGGCACATAAATGAAGCACTCTTTTTGAAAAGTATACTACTTTTGCAATGTAGTTAAATAAAAGTTGTGAAAATGTGGTTGCGTGTTGTGTCAAGTGTACATATATTCATAGCACGGGGAGGCGCCGTGGCAGTCCGGCCCCTGGCCCCTTGGGTTTCTGACAATGTGGCCCCCTGAACAATTTAGTTGAATAGCCCTGACTTAGGGTCTATGGATTGCAAGATATTGAGAGTTTCACTAGATGAAAATGGCTGGAAGGAAAATGTAGGTACACACAAGGCATGATCGAAGATTGGGCTAGGGTCAGAGTCAACATCCAGTGGAGCCAGCCCAGTAGACAACCTGTCAAATAAGGACCCAGCCTCAATGAAGTGTTTATTGAAAGCAAGACAAATTTCCTGAGGATCCGAGATTTTACAATCAGCCACATTAATACACAATGGCAACGTAGCAGGGTTATTTTTTGACAGGTTTACTGCACCCCAGAATTTAGCTGGGTTAGAGTAGGAATTCGAGACTAAGTCTAAAAAGTAATCAGATTTAGCCTTCCTCACAGCTGCAGTAGTTCTATTTCTAAGTTGTCTGAAGGAAAGCCAGTCTTGCGTATCCCCAGTGCGTCTAGCACGTGACCACGCAGAGTTCCGCTCAGAAAATAATGCTGACAGCTCACTTGAGAACCACGGTGCCACCCTATCCTTAATCCTAGTCCTTTTATAAGGAGCATGTTTATCTACAAAGCAATTAAATGTCTTTATAAAAGAATCCAGTGCAGTTTGCACATTATCAGACCCTGCTAAACATAGACTATTATTAGTAGCAATGTCCTCCAAAAAGGTTTGGGGGTTAAAGATTTTAAGATTTCTCCTTTGAACAATACGCGGTCTTGATTTCAGCAGCTTTGTGGATCTAACACAGACCGTAGGACAATGATCACTAATGCCTAAATCAAAAACACCACTAGCAGAGATCCTGTCACATCTGTTAGAAAATATCAAGTCAATGAGAGTGGATTTAGCATGATCTTTAGGGTTTGGTCTAGTGCTCTCAGTAATCAACTGAGTAAGGCAGAGGTTACCACTCACCTCCTTCAGGTAACTAGAAGCAGCATTTCGCCAGTCCAAGTTAAAATCACCCAGCACTAGCATCTCTGAATTAGAATATAATGATAGTATATCCATAATTTTATCAGTAGCACTAGCCTCAGCTTTGGGAGGCCTATAGACACCAATCAAAACTAAAGAGTTACAAGGCCCCAAATCAACCTTCAGCACAAGTAATTCGAAACACTTTGGAACTGTGATGGTATTCAATACTGAAACAGACAAACAGGATTTTACATACATTGCAACCCCACCCCCTCTGCCAGCTCTGTCACTTCTATATAAATTATAGTGCTGTAAAGCTGCAGATGAGTCATTGTCAGATTTTTTTAACCAGGTTTCCGATAAAACCAGAACATCAGGATCAGCCTGAGATACTAAAATGTTCAGATGGTCTAACTTATGTTGTTGAAGGAGGCTTCGTATGTTTAAATGGATTAGGCCAAGCCCTTTCCTATCCTTGAAGGCAGATGGGCTGTTCAGACTAACTGTGGCAGAGACTGTATCATTAGGTACAGAGGTTATGGGAACAGAAACCAGAGGCATCCACCTCCACAATGAACGGAGTCTCTGCATCGTGCCGAATCAGTACAGGGGCGTAAATCGACATTTGAGGTAGCAGAAGGGCGACTCTGCCCTAGGCGACCATTCAAAGCCAGGGAGAGAGGACTTAGTGAGAGCTGTTAACGGATTGGCTAAGGCGCTAAAATAGCGGAAAAAAAACGCCTGTAAAATTTTGCAAAGCCCAAAAAACGTTGTAACTCGTTGAGCGACGAAGGCTGTGGCCAGTCCAAGACTGCACTCACCTTGGCTGGATCCATGCGAAAATCACCCTTTGTCAACACAAAGCCCAGGAAGGAAACGGTGTCAGTGTGAAACACACACTTCTCTGCCTTAACAAATAGTTGATGCTTGAGGAGATGTTCTAGCACTTCACGAACGTGCATTTTGGTGTTGCACCATATTGCGAGAAAAAATCAGGATGTCATCTAAGTACACAAAAACCGACACCCCAATTAAATCCCGCAGCACGTCGTTGACCAGGGCTTGGAAAACTGCTGGAGACTTTGTATATGGTGAGAGCCACAAAATTTCCACACTCAATCTGGGGGGCCGCATTGTTTATCGGCAGTCCCGCGTATAGTAGTAGTAGTAGTAGTAGTACCCCATCACTCAAATAGCCCATAATAGTCACAGATGTGATAAATAAGGGGTCCTACTAATCACCCCAAAGTACCAGAAAATACCCCAAAATACCCCCAAAATACCCCAAAGTATACCAGAAAATACCCCAAAATACCCCAAAGTACCCCAAATACCCCAAAGTACCCCTAAATACCCCAAAGTATACCCCAAAGTACCAGGAAATACCAGGAAATACCAGAAAATACCCCAAAATACCCCAAAATACCCTAAAATACCCCAAAGTATACCCCAAAATACCAGAAAATACCAGAAAATACCCCAAAATACCCCAAAATACCCTAAAATACCCCAAAGTATACCCCAAAGTACCAGAAAATACCAGAAAATACCCCAAAATACCCTAAAATACCCCAAAGTATACCCCAAAGTACCATAAAATACCATAAAATACCCCAAAATACCCCAAAATACCCTAAAATACCCCAAAGTATACCCCAAAGTACCAGAAAATACCAGAAAATACCCCAAAATACCCCAAAATACCCTAAAATACCCCAAAGTATACCCCAAAGTACCAGAAAATACCAGAAAATACCCCAAAATACCCCAAAGTACCCCAAAATACCCCAAAGTATACCCCAAAGTACCAGAAAATACACCAAAGTACCCCAAAATACCCCAAAGTACCCTAAAATACCCCAAAATACCCCAAAGTATACCCCAAAATACAGCACAGTACCCCAAAATACCCCAAAGTACCCCAACATATCCCAAAATACCCCAAAGTGCCTGTAAATATACCACAAAGTACCACGAAATACCTAAAATGAAAAACGAAAATGTGCACATTTTGTGTAATAGTGTGTAATAGTGTAATAGTGTGTAATAGTGTAATAGTGTAATACTGTAATAGTATGTAATAGTGTAATAGTGTGTAATAGTGTAATAGTGTGTAATAGTGTAATAGTGTAATAGTGTGTAATAGTGTAATAGTGTGCTAGTGTAATAGTGTAATAGTGTGTAATAGTGTGTAATAGTGTGCTAGTGTAATAGTGTAATAGTGTGCTAGTGTGTAATAGTATAATAGTGTAATAGTGTGTAATAGTGTAATAGTGTAATAGTGTGTAATAGTGTGTAATAGTGTAATAGTGTAATAGTGTGTAATAGTGTAATATTGGTGCACAGACAATAACCTCCTTCTCAACTCATCAAAAACCCAAGAACTCATCATAGATTTCAGACGCCAGCCAAACCCCAAAACCCCCATATCCATCTCCGGCAAACCCATAATCACCACAGATTCCTTCAAATTTCTCGGCACTCACATAAGCAATAACCTCAAATGGAAAACCAACACAGACCACATACACAAAAAAGCAAATCAAAGACTCTTCTTCCTCCGCCAGCTTAAGAAATACAGAGTCAATAAACATCTCTTGCTCCGTTTCTACCAGGCCATTATACAAAGCATCCTCACCTTCTCCATAACTGTTTGGTACAGCAATCTGGACACTCACTCAAAAAACAAACTACAAAGAATCATCAATAAATCCTCAAAAATAATCTGCACCCCCCTCCCTTCTCTCGAATCACTCCACCGCCAAATCACAATCAGGAGAGCCAGGAAAATCATCTCCGACCCCACTCACCCAGCACACCACATCTTCCAGCTGCTGCCCTCCGGGAGGCGCTACAGATCCCTGACCACCAAAACAACCCGGTTCAAAAACAACTTCTTCCCCACTGCCATACGGACACTGAACTCCCTCCCTGTAGCACCCCCCCCCCCCCCCCCTCCCTGTAGTACCCCCCGCAACCCCCCTTACCTCTGCTGACATGGACATGGACAAACTCTGAACTGTATCTATGAAATTGTGTTTTCTTTTATGTACGCTGTAAGTGATGTTATATGTTCTATGTTTTTTATGTTTTTATGTTGGAACTGCTATGCTATGCACTGAAACCAAATTCCACCAGCCTGGCTGGGTGGTCATTAAAGAAATTGAATTGGATTGAATTGAATAGTGTGCTAGTGTAATAGTGTAATAGTGTGTAATAGTGTGCTAGTGTAATAGTGTAATAGTGTAATAGTGTGCTAGTGTGTAATAGTGTGTAATAATGTAATAGTGTGCTAGTGTAATATTGTAATAGTGTAATAGTGTGTAATAGTGTAATAGTGTGTAATAGTGTAATAGTGTACTAGTGTGTAATAGTGTAATAGTGTAATACCACGAAATACCTAAAATGAAAAACTAAAATGTGCACATTTTGTGTAATAGTGTGTAATAGTGTAATAGTGTAATAGTGTGTAATAGTGTAATAGTGTGTAATAGTGTAATAGTGTAATAGTGTGTAATAGTGTAATAGTGTGCTAGTGTAATAGTGTGTAATAGTGTAATAGTGTAATAGTGTAATAGTGTGCTAGTGTGTAATAGTGTAATAGTGTGTAATAGTGTAATAGTGTGTAAAAGTGTAATAGTGTGTAATAGTGTAATAGTGTGTAATAGTGTAATAGTGTGCTAGTGTAATAGTGTGTAATAGTGTGCTAGTGTAATAGTGTAATAGTGTAATAGTGTGCTAGTGTGTAATAGTGTAATAGTGTAATAGTGTGTAATAGTGTAATAGTGTAATAGTGTGCTAGTGTGTAATAGTGTGTAATAGTGTGTAATAGTGTAATAGTGTGTAATAGTGTAATAGTGTGTAATAGTGTGTAATAGTGTAATAGTGTGCTAGTGTAATAGTGTGTAATAGTGTAATAGTGTGTAATAGTGTAATAGTGTGTAATAGTGTAGTAGTGTGTAATAGTGTCTATTACACTATTACACTATTACACACTATTACACTATTACACTATTACACTATTACACTATTACACACTAGCACACTATTACACTATTACACACTATTACACTATTACACACTATTACACTATTACACTAGCACACTATTACAATATTACACACTATTACACACTATTACACTATTACACTATTACACACAATTACACTATTACACTATTACACACTATTACACTATTACACACTATTACACTATTACACTATTACACACTAGTACACTATTACACTATTACACTATTACACACTATTACACTATTACACTATTACACTATTACACTAGCACACTATTACACACTATTACACACTATTACACTATTACACACTAGCACACTATTACACTATTATACTATTACACTATTACACTAGCACACTATTACACTATTACACACTATTACACTATTACACACTATTACACTATTACACTATTACACACTATTACACTATTACACACTATTACAGTATTACAGTATTACACTATTACACACTATTACACTATTACACTATTACACAAAATGTGCACATTTTAGTTTTTCATTTGAGGTATTTTGTGGTACCATGTGGTATATTTCCAGCCACTTTTGGGTATTTTGGGATATGTTGAGGTACTTTGGGGTATTTTGGGGTATTTTGGGGTATTTTGGGGGTATTTTCTGGTATTTTCTGGTACTTTGGGGTATACTTTGGGGTACTTTGGGGTATTTTGGGGTATTTTCTGGTATTTTCTGGTACTTTGGGGTATACTTTGGGGTATTTTAGGGTATTTTGGGGTATTTTCTGGTATTTTCTGGTACTTTGGGGTATACTTTGGGGTATTTTAGGGTATTTGGGGGGTATTTTGGGGTATTTTCTGGTACTTTGGGGTATACTTTGGGGTATTTTATGGTATTTTGGGGTATTTTGGGGTATTTTCTGGTATTTTCTGGTACTTTGAGGTATACTTTGGGGTATTTTGGGGTACTTTGGGGTATTTCGGGGTACTTTGGGGGTATTTTCTGGTATTTTGGGGTATACTTTGGGGTATTTTGGGGGTATTTTCTGGTACTTTGGGGTATTTTGGGGTATTTTCTGGTATTTTGGGGTATACTTTGGGGTATTTTGGGGTATTTTGGGGGTATTTTCTGGTACTTTGGGGTATTTTGGGGTATTTTCTGGTATTTTGGGGTATACTTTGGGGTATTTTGGGGTATTTTCTGGTACTTTGGGGTGATTAGTAGGACCCTAAATGGGGCATATAAACAATTATAATTTGTTGTAACTTTGTTTTTATTCCATTTCGAACGCATTTAGTAATGCTTAATTTCAACTTTATGAATTTATAAATACAGCTGAATTTGAAAGTATTGCTGTGTAACCCAAATATATACAAACATGACAAATTATAATTAAGGCTTCTATTAAAATAAATGTATGAACTTAAAGCCCACTGCTCAACAAACACAAAGCAGCATTCCTGCTGCATTTCACTACAACATTAAATCAAAAGTGCAATAATAAATGATTTTGTTAAATGTATAAACTTTTATCCTGCTACTAAACAAAACATTCCTGAGTGCTTCATATCCATAACATGCATTTCAGTGTTATCTGAACACTACAAAAGTAAACAAGTAACCAAGTGCAATACTCATCAGAATAATTCATTCCTTTTTGTGCAATTCTACATGCCTCCCATTGACCCTTTATCAAACTGGCATGACATTCACCCTCCCCTCACAGTGGGTCAATAATGGTTCTCTCTTTAATGAGACACTTGTGGTCTCTCCTGTTGGCGCACAATAGAAGGAATGTCAACTTCAATGTTTGTGCATGCGATCTGCATCAGATGAAATAACGTTTAATTTTTGTGTGCGCGCGTGCACATCCGTGCGTGTACTACTGAAAAGTGCTGGGACGGCGTGGTACCGCGTGGCATGACCACTGCACCCCTGATTATTAGTGACCCACAATAGATGGAAATTATGTTAGCGAACTTACCTGATGTATAATGCAGTGCAGCATTGGACACTCAACGCCACTCTGCCTTAGAAACCCGGCGAATCCTGTGTGTTTTCCTTTCATTGCGGGTGCTCCATCGGTAACAACAGTGGACAGTTTATCAAACCCCCCATATTGCTGCACGGCACTTTCAACAGCGTTGAATATGTCCACACTAGGGCTGACCCCTATTACTCGAATAGTTGATTAATCAATCGAAAGGAGCCGTAGTCGACTGCCAACCGCTTAGTCAAATGCAATTTTTTATTTTTATTTTTTTTATATATAAATATTGGCCTGGGGCCGCATGGAGCGTCGGTGAGGGCCGCATGCGGCTCGCGGGCCGCCAGTTGCCCCTCCCTGAGCTAAACCAAAGGGCATGACTAAATACTCATAATGCCCATTGGGCGTGTTAAATGCAGTTTTCCACTCATCTCCCTCTCTAATCCTGACCAAGTTGTATGCATTACGTAAGTCAAGTTTAGAGAAAACCTGTGCCCCCTGTAAGCACTCAAAGGCGGTGTCCATGAGAGGCAAAGGGTAACAGTTCTTGATGGAAATGTCGTTCAACCCCCTATAATCAATGCACGGTCGCTGGGTACCGTCCTTCTGTACTGCTACATCTATACATTTATGACATACCAGATTTGCAAATACAGTACTGTTTGTGATACAAAAAGAGTCCAGAAAAGGGAGTATATACATTTGACGTAAAACTGTACATTGGAGGAGGTTGGGTGGGGTTGTGTGTGGGGGGGGGGGGGGGGGAAACACTGTACAACTGTACAAGCAAAACTGTACATTGGGATATTGACAACCATACTAGGTAATTTACATTGGAGGGGGTTGGGGGGGGGAAACACTGTACAAACAAGCAAAACTGTACATTGGAATATTGACAAAACCATACTAGGTAAATTACTGTACATTGGAGGGGGTTGGGTTAGGACATTTACAGGGGCCGTTTCGAATTGCAGTCTCCCGTAGGTGTTCCTTGAGAGTGGTTTTGAAAGTGGGTAGTGATTCACATTCCTTTACAGCTTTGGGTAGGGCGTTCCACATTGATGTGGCATAATTGCGAAACGTGTTTAGTCCCTTGTTTGAGCCGAATCTGGGTTTAACATGATTTGTGGAGCTCCCTCTGGTGTTGTGATCGTGGTATTCACTGACCTTTGGGAAGTATTCTGACATGTACATGGGTACCTTGGTCGTGTAGTGTATCTTGTAGACCAGGCCCATTACAAGTTGCTGTACTCTGTCGTCTACTCTAAGCCATCCAGTCTCTGGGCGAGAGAGGGAGAACATACGCCCACGGGGCGGAGAGGTACCGGGTAGAAGATTAATGGGGCAGTCGTATGATCTATGAGGCGGTAGTGCTTTGGCACGCGTTTTACTAAAAACGTCCGCTAGGTCCCAATAGATCTTAGGTACACCTATTAAATCGGGATTAGTAGGTCTGACAGAATCTGCAACGCTCCCCACCATCCTGGAGAGAGAAGAGGGAGACAAAAGAGAAGAGGGGGGGAGGGGCGGACAAACTCTCGCAGAAGACCGACTTAACGCCGTTCTCCATTGAGAGTTCACCCGTGAACCAATTATTGACAGGGTTGTGAGAAGCTAACCAGGGGTGGCCTAAAACAACAACAGAGTAGGGAGACACAATGACAAAAAAATGTACCCACTCCCACCCACCACCCGCCACCTGAATGTGCAGAAGAGCAGTGCACTGAGTGATGCTTCCACTACCCAGTGGCTGTCCATCCAGGGCTTGAACGGGAATGGGCACCTCCAGCGTCTCGACCGGGATCCCCCACTCCTCAACCAACCCAACATGAATGAGATTTCCCGCCGCCCCTGAGTCTACCAAAGCCCTGGTCCTCCTGACGTCGCTCCCACACCTTACTGATACAATAAAAAAAGTTTGAGTGTCCTGTGCAACAGAGGAATTGAGCCCACCTGCCAGCGCCTCCCCAGGACCTAGCGGGCTCCTCCTTTTCCCGGCAACGCCCGACAGCTGCCGAACCAATGGCCGGTGCGTCCACACCGGAAGCAGCGTCTTTCTTCTATGAACCGCCGTCGCTCCTCGTCCGAGAGCGACAGCGCCCCAAGCTGCATGGGTTCATCACCCAGTGGCTCACTCGTGTATTGCGGAAAGATATCGACACCGGAAGAAGAAGGGACACGTACCTGCGCCGATGTTCCTTGCTCACGTTCCCTCTCCCGGTGCCGATTGTCCATGCGGATCGCCATGTTGACAATGCTATCCAACTTCTCCGGCAACTCACGAACGGAGAGCTCATCCCTCATCCGAACGGAGAGCCCCTGGACAAACAAGACACAACAGGGGACCTCAGGCCAAGCTGCCTCCCGAGCCACGATTCTGAAATCAATGGCGTAATCTGCTACAGTGTGGAGGCCCTGCCGGCAGGCGAGTAGCCGCACCCCGGCCTTGTAAATCGAGATTACCCAGGAAGTATCGAAGATCCTTCTCAACTCCCCGGTAAAGGCGTCCACATTGTGGCAGATTACCGACCCACCTTCCCATTCAGCCGTAGCCCAGGAGAGCGCTCGGCCAGTGAGGAGGGTGATGATGTATGCGACCCGGGAAGTGGCGGAGGGGAATGAGCGTGGCTGCAGCTGGAACACGAGTGAACACTGGGTGATGAATTCCTGACACCCCTCCGGTGCTCCTCCGTAGCGGCCCGGCAGGGATAGCCGTGGCTCCCGGACCTCGTCTTGGATCCCGAAGACCGCCCGACCTCTCTCGCCGCCGACAGCCACTTCCTCCGGCGCAGGCTCGTAGTACTAGGTCACCATCATTATCAACCAGGAAATTATTGTGTGAAATCTAGTATAAAAGTGATCTATGCACTAAAATGATAATTTATTCAGCAAATCTCTTAGTTACAACAACATTGTTTAAGCTAAGCAGGGTTGCAATTATAGGTGAATCTCTAAGTTACAATAACATTGTGTAGCAGGGTTGTGATTATAGGTGAATCTCTTAGTTAGAAGAAGTCTTTAATTGTCATGCAGATTAACACACACATGCACCACAGATGGAGTCGCCGATGAAAGGTCTCTCTGCACTTGACCCATCCCATCGTCCTTCTCCCCATGGGCAGCTGGGAGCATGGCCAAGTCAGGGACGCGACAGCGGTAGCGATCTGCATGTTTTTCTATTGGATTTATCTTATTGGGAGGGGAAACCCTTGCGAACACGGGGAGAACATGCAAACTCCACACAGAAAGGCCCGGGAGATACCCCACCTGGGTACCTGGCAACACGGCAACCAGGTCCCCAAACGGGAATCAAACCAAGGACCTTCTAGCTGTGAGGTGACAAGTGTTAACCACTACACCACCGTGCCATCCTGGCTACAGTTACAAGAACATAGTGTAGCTAAGCAGGGTTGTGATTATAGGTGAATCTCTTAGTTACAACAGCATAGTGTAGCTAAGCAGGCAGGGTTGTGATTATAGGTGAATCTCTTAGTTACAACAACAGTGCGCCCATGTGCACTTCGCAGCACTTTGCCCTTGTCTGTCGGCCTAGCCCTGTATTTTTGCAGATCAACCAATACATTGTTGGAAAGTTGAATTTTGCGCCTTTCGATCATCACCACACTCTACCTATTGTGTGCATCCAACCTCGAGTTACAAGACGAAACATCCAACGAGCGTCATTTGACAAGCCGATCGGCTGAGTGACCATGTCTGGTTTGGCCTGGTCCTGAACTGACCAGTCGCCGCTGATTGCGAAAATGATTGACCACCATTGTAGCCAATGAAATTTGAAATTCTTTGTTTTGACTCGCGCATCTGAATGAATGGCTGTGGATGGCCATTTTGGATAATCATGCTGAATTATTGCGGTACACACATTACAAAAACCTTTGTAAAACACATTTTCTGTGGGATTTTTATAAACTTTGGACCTGTATGACTAAGACTTCAGGCTATGGAACCATTATGTTTTCCAGCTCCTACCTCTCAGCAGGAACCCAAAAACAGGCATCTGGAGACAAGTCAACACAAAAGTAAGAAGCAAATATTTAATTTCAGTGTGTTCAAACCTCTGTTTCTCGTAATAGAACTCAAAGCGATTTTTATTGTGTAAGAAACTTCAGAATCTTACCTTTCAAAGAGACCAGACTCCTGCATGTGCTATAAGTATAAAGTATCAATCGCTAATTACTTTGGGTATACAATTGACAGGCGTTTTATGCAAAATGTGCCCGCCTGTTAAGAGGTTAAGCTAAGCAGGGTTGTGATTATAGGTGAATATCTTAGTTACAACAGCATAGTGTATAGCTAAGCAGGGTTGTGATTATAGGTGAATATCTTAGTTACAACAGCTTATACAATGGCATGCACATTTCTTGATTTTGATTGGCTGAAACAGTCAAGTTAGACGTGGTTATTTCTCATAATACACGCTCATGATCCCAGAACCCGCCCACAACCGAATTACAATCACTCCGCCAGTTCGAGTTTTTAGAAATGAAACCAAGATGGCGGACAATAATCTTTACGAATGGATGTGTTGATAGCGTCCTAACGACTCATTAAAAAACAAGGAATGTGTTAGTTGCTTACACAATGTTGGATTATGTAATTGGTTGGTCATGACTCATTGTGGAACAAAATATAAATCGCGGGAAGTCTGTCTGCCATTCGTCAAAAGGACAATCATTTCACTGTTAATAGTATTTTCAAGCAATCAATCAATCCAATAACACACGCTCACTTCACTGTTAGAGGGCATGCTGTGAAATCGAAAATGAAAATACTCCTCGAAACAGCAAGTATTTTCTGTTTGAGTGACAACAGTGGCGCACAGAGTGCGTGACTGCTTGCTTTGTTTGAGCGTTAGAAAGCCGCGCCCCCAGACATCATATTTATGACCCTTGATAGGCTAAATGTATTTACATGATTAATTTACATTGGCCGCTTGCGCGCAGTGACGCCGAGTCAACGTGCGTTAAGGACTAGCGCTCAGGTTTGGAGGTAGGTAGATTTCTGTGACGTCAATCACAAACGAGGGGGGAGAAAGAATAGCATGCACAAAACAATGATTTATATACTATATTAACGTTATTGTGCATTTTAATAGTAATTATTATTCATTTTAAACATGTTTCGTTTATTTTTAGGGCTTCAAAATATCTAAAATAAAAAACACAAGTTCTTCTTCTCCTCTCTCTCAATCAGGGGGGGGCGGCGCCCCAGCGCCCCCTATCGGCCGGCCGCCACTGAAGTGAGCGTGTGTTATTGGAATGATTGATTGATTGATTGAAAATGTTATTAATGTCTACCTTGTTTCAAACTGGTTATGCTTAGGCCCTCTTTCGAAGTCGGTTATGCTTAGTTTATCTTTAGAGCAGGGCGATAGACGACCAGCCCTAATTCCAAACTCTAAGCATAACCAACTTCGAAAGAGGGCCAAAGCATAACCAGTTTGAAACAAGGCGGACATTAATAAAATGTTCAATCAATCAATCAATCATTCCAATAACACACGCTCACTTCATTCTTAGATGCTTCTATAGAAAGTAGGTTAAAAAAAAAAGAGAGAAGTTGAACCTACTTTTTCTGTGGATGGTTTTGTGAATAAATCTCCATTATGCTTCAATTAATGTGTGTTTATTGTATAGCAATAAGGTTGGATGAATTCTGCAATTGTATAAAGATGTAAGTACTGTCTATCTGTAATAAGATTTTCAAGCAATCAATCAATCAAACCAATAACACACGCTCACTTCATTCTTGCCTTGAAACAGCGCACCTCCGAGCTGCTTCCACACGGAAGCAACTTCTCTTATTTTAATTTTTTTGGAACAACTTTTTCTGCGGGTGGTTTTGTCAATAAATCTTCAATTAATGTGTGTTTATTGTATAGCAATAAGGTTGGATGAATGCGCCAATTGTATAAAATACATTACACCACGCGCATTATGCATTATGAGAATTTGAGCATGCCTAGGGGGGTCTAACGACCATGTGCGTGTGATGTAATGCTTAAATAGTGTAGCTAAGCAGGATGATGGCTCAGCTTGCATTTCTGATAGAAGGCAGGCATTTTTCAAGGCAGGTATTTGCCAAAGTAGGCCAATACCATGACCAATGTACCCAGAGAAACACCTTGAGAATACAGTCACAATCTAACAGAATATTCATTGTAGAAATTACAAAGATATATCGCCTGGCGGAGATTTGCTCTCTACTGAGCGCACTCTTCTAGACTTGGAACTCTTTCTACTGGTGTCTATAAACCATGCAGTACAGTGTTAGCTATTAAATCTGCTTAGAATCACTCCTCCTCTGCTCTTTAAATCATTGCTCTACAGCCTCTCTATGTGTATCTTCATATGAATGTCCACATAAATAATCTGTCTCCAGGTTTGATGTTGAGGTAAACTGAGGTAGATTCACTTGCGTCTGCGCTGCTCCTTTAAGAGACAGCTGGCCAGTTGAGAAATAAGGTTTTTATAGAGGAGGGTGGCGCTTATGCACGCGCTTGGTGTGCCTGACCATATGCAAGCAAAGGACATTGGAAAGTGACGAATCCTGACCAAAGACCGTATAGAATCTAGATCAACGGGAACTGAAGTCACTCGGCGGTTCTCCCTTTAGTCACGTATATGATCCAATGAAGACATGCTTGATTGGAATAGGCCCACCAGTACCTTGGTTGTTTTGTTCTGTTTGAATATGCTGAAATATTAATTTGGAGCTCAACAAATTGTGACGTTCATAGTTTAATTATTATACGGTCATTCAGTAATTTATTTTATGTTAACTAGGGGAAAAAAAAGTCTAAATAACTGGATGTTCTTTCATTGTATTTTCACGTTAGAAAGTAGTTGCTGTTTGAAGCCATTGCATTGCATTGCGAAGAGTGTCCTAGGACCGCTAGACAAGCGCGCAACAGCGCTGCCGGCCAAGGATTAATTTGGTTGGGAGTCGGGACGCTTCACTTGGTGAATTACTCATCAACCCCTTTATTCTGGCGGAACTCTTAACGGGCGCATCGCCGGTGTGACCATGCTACAAAATGGAACGGACAAGGAGAAACCTTTGGAAGCGCCTAAAGCTGAACCGGAGACAGACTCCCCGGTACTGCCTGAAACACAGCCCGCTCTGACCGTCAAAGGCAGCGCAGCGGCCGGAGAGGACAGCGAGTCGCCACACTTCCCCATGCCGCCCGTCTACCCCAAGCTGGAGATCAAGCGCAGCGCAGTGACGGACGATTATAAGATCTCCAGTCAGGTGCTGGGCTTTGGGATCAACGGGAAAGTTCTTGGGTGCTTCAATAAGAAGACTGGGGAGAAGTGCGCACTGAAGGTAGGTCTATAGCCAAGTCTACACACTGAAGGTAGGGAGGTCTACAGCCTACACTGTAAGAAAAAAAGCTGCAAGAAAACGGTAAATGTCTGGCATCAATGGTTGCCAAATACTTACTGTCAAATTACAGTAAAATCAAATACATTTACAGATTACAACCTTTATTTAATGGTTAATATTTAGATAAAAGATAATTTACTGTATCTTTATGGCATTTACACTTAAAGTAGAAAAACAAAAGTAATCTGTAAAATAATACAGTGAATTTCCCCTGAAAAAACATAAATGTTTTACAGTGTAGTCTACACACTGAGGGTCTATAGCCAAGTCTACACACTGAGGGTAGGTCTATAGCCATTGAAGTCTACACACTGAAGGTAGGTCTATAGCCAAGTCTACACACTGAGGGTAGGTCTACAGCCTAGTATACAAACGGAAGATAGGTCTATAGCCAAGTCTACACACTGAAGGTAGGTCTATAGCCAAGTCTACACACTGAAGGTAGGTCTATAGCCAAGTCTACACACTGAAGGTAGGTCTATAGCCAAGTCTACACACTGATGGTAGGTCTATAGCCAAGTCTACACACTGAAGGTAGGTCTATAGCCAAGTCTACACACTGAAGGTAGGCCAAGTCTACACACTGATGGTAGGTCTATAGCCATTGAAGTCTACACACTGAAGGTAGGTCTATACTATATAGCCAAGTCTACACTGAGGGTAGGTATACAGCCTAGTCTACACACTGAAGGTAGGTTTATAGCCTAGTCTCTACACTCTGAAGGTATAGTCTATACAGCCTAGTCTTAACACTGAAGGTATGTCTATATCCTATAGTCTACACATAGGTCTATATATAGCCCATTCCACACCCTGAAGGATAGGTCTATACAGCCTAGTCTACACACTGAAGGTAGGTTTATAGCCTAGTCTACACCCTGAAGGTACAGGCTTTTGTCCCATTCGGCGCCTCATAGCCTAGGCCCTATAGCCTAGTCTACACCCGGGAGTGTGTCTGTCATACATATGCTGATTAGAGGTTCTGCAGCCCTTCTGTTATGTTAAGGCTCTTAGAGACTTGATTGACAGAGTGAATTCAACTTCACAGGTGTCTCTCTCTCTCTCCCTCCATCTCTCTCTCTTTCTCTCTCAACTTGTGGGATTGTCTTCTAGTGATACCGTAATAGTTCACTACTAATGTTAGGTGGAGACCTGCATGGTGTAATAATCAGTCTGGTAATCAAGAGCAAGAGAATAGTTGAGTCAGATCAAGGAGTCCAACACTAGAACAAGTCAATGACACAACAATGGGCAAATGTTTTAATATTGTTAATTAATGATCTACTAAAATTCACAAGCCATATACATGTATTTTCAGCTCAGAATGTTTATAGTCAAAGCAGCATGAAACACCAGTGCAGGAAAAATGAAGTTTGGTTTATACATAGGCTATTGATGCTCATGGTCTGATGGTAACAGGTGACCAACATAATGAGAGGCAGGCCTACTACACTTGATATAACTACTACACATGATATAACTAATACACTTGATATAACTACTACACATGATATAACTACTACACTTGATATAACTACTACACATGATATAACTACTACACATGATATAACTACTACACATGATATAACTACTACACATGATATAACTACTACACTTGATATAACTACTATACTTTACTTGATATAACTACTACACATGGTATAACTACTACACATGATATAACTAATACACTTGATATAACTATATACTTGATATAACTACTAAACATGATATAACTACTATACTTGATATACCTACTACTATACTTGATATATTAACTACTACACTTGATATACCTACTACTATACTTGATATAACTACTACACTTGATATACCTACTACTATACTTGATATAACTACTACACTTGATATACCTACTACTATACTTGATATAACTACTATACTTGATATAACTTCCCATGTTCTGGATGATCTCTCTTTCTGTCTCTCACATGCACACGCTGCATGCATGCACATGGTGTACAGGAGCGCTCAGCACGTACAGTATAACATGTACATATGTGTAGATCTAGGCTGTAAGCAAATACCTGCTGAACGTGATCTATTATATGACCTACATGGTGGTGCCTGGCGCTCTGGCACTGCCCCATATGCAGCATGCCTACTGCTCACCAGACACCCTGCCACATACTGAGACCATACCCAGACACCCTGCCAGTCTGCCACATACTGAGACCCTACCCAGACACCCTGCCACACACTGAGAGACCCTACCCAGACACCCTGCCACATACTGAGACCATACCTACCCAGACACCCTGCCACATACTGAGACCCTACCCAGACACCCTGCCACATACTGAGACCATACCTACCCAGACACCCTGCCACATACTGAGACCCTACCCAGACACCCTGCCACACACTGAGACCCTACCCAGACACCCTGCCACACACTGAGACCCTACCCAGACACCCTGCCACACACTGAGACCCTACCCAGACACCCTGCCACATACTGAGACCCTACCCAGACACCCTGCCACACACTGAGACCCTACCCAGACACCCTGCCACACACTGAGACCCTACCCAGACACCCTGCCACACACTGAGACCATACCTACCCAGACACCCTGCCACATACTGAGACCCTACCCAGACACCCTGCCACATACTGAGACCATACCTACCCAGACACCCTGCCACATACTGAGACCCTACCCAGACACCCTGCCACACACTGAGACCCTACCCAGACACCCTGCCACACACTGAGACCCTACCCAGACACCCTGCCACACACTGAGACCCTACCCAGACACCCTGCCACACACTGAGACCCTACCCAGACACCCTGCCACACACTGAGACCCTACCCAGACACCCTGCCACATACTGAGACCCTACCCAGACACCCTGCCACACACTGAGACCCTACCCAGACACCCTGCCACACACTGAGACCCTACCCAGACACCCTGCCACACACTGAGACCATACCTACCCAGACACCCTGCCACATACTGAGACCCTACCCAGACACCCTGCCACATACTGAGACCATACCTACCCAGACACCCTGCCACACACTGAGACCCTACGCCAGACGCGTGTATCCTTTCCGCGACGGAATTCGGTTTTCGGGTTCCTCTGATTGGCCGCGACCCCCACGTGACCCGCCCCCCTATCCACCGCTCTGCCGCTGCCGTGCGCGGCAGAGTGAGCGGCCACGGACTCGCTCGCTTGCTCAATTTATACGCATGGAAGTATTGACTGAATGAATGAATGAATGAATGAATGAATGAATGAATGAATGAATGAAAACTTTATTTAACAGATTGCAGAATGGGTACAATACAGTACGGCTCAATACACACAATTGTTAAGGGGATGCAGACCTGAGAAAGACGTTTGTCTTGTTTACATCAGGGTCCCCCATTTTCAATTCATATAGAACGACTACGCCGTAACAAATCATTAAAAAAATATACAGTTAACTGGAATATGTTGTGCCTTTACACATATGTTGGATTATGTAATTGGTTTGTCATGACAAACAAATAAAAAAATCGCGATTTACCAGCTGGCTACAACAACACACAGTGACTGCATGTAGTCACTGTGTGTTGATGTTGTAGCCACTTCCTCAGAGGCAGGAGAGAGGCTGAAAACCCGCAGTTCTTGCCCGACTGATGGGAGCCGAATCCCCGCATCCGATTTGTCTGATGAATACCCCCAAAACATGGAGGTCCCGAATGCATGGAAGTATTGATTGCGCCGTAAAAAAATCATTAAAAAAGGATACCGTTAACTGGAATATGTTGTGCCTTTACACATATGTTGGATTATGTAATTGGTTTGTCATGACAAACAAATAAAATATCGCATCGCCGGCTGTCTCTGGCTTGCTCCAGCGGACACCAGAGCTCAGCCCGCGGCGAGAGCTCTGGCTCTGACTACATGCAGTCACTGTGTGTTGTTGTAGCCAGCGGGTAAATCGCGATTTTTTTATTTGTTTGTCATGACAAACCAATTACATAATCCAACATATGTGTAAAGGCACAACATATTCCAGTTAACGGTATATTTTTTTAATGATTTGTTACGGCGTAGTCGTTCTATATGAATTGAAAATGGGGAACCCTGATGTAAACAAGACAAACGTCTTTCTCAGGTCTGCATCCCCTTAACAATTGTGTGTATTGAGCCATACTGTATTGTACCCATTCTGCAATCTGTTAAATAAAGTTTTTTTTTCATTCATTCATTCATTCATTCATTCAGTCAATACTTCCATGCGTATAAATTGAGGAAGCGAGCGAGTCCGCGGCCGCTCACTCTCCCGCGCGCGGCAGCGGCAGAGCGGTGGATAGGGGGGCGGGTCACGTGGGGGTCGCGGCCAATCAGAGGAACCCGGAAACCGAATTCCGTTGCGGAAAGGATACACGGTACCCAGACACCCTGCCACATACTGAGACCATACCCAGACACCCTGCCACATACTGAGACCCTACCCAGGCACCCTGCCATATACTACGGGCTGACCTTCGAAGCTTTTTTTGGCAATCGAAGCTTCGGGGCCGAGCTTCGATTTTAATTCGAAATTATTATTTTTTTTTTTTTTTTAATGATTTTTTTTTTATCTTATGTTGTGGGACTTGTACAGCACTTTGGTAAACTTCGTTGTTTTTAAATGTGCTCTATAAATAAAGTGGATTGGATTAATGAATTAAGTAGCCCCTTTCGTGACTGTGACGCAGCCAACAAGGTTTCACTCGGCTGTGTGATTTAATTCAAGGTGGATCGCTGTTGTCGTTTGAACAACTTCAGATTTCATGGGAACTACCAATCCCCCAAATCAAGAATGTTTAAGATGAATGAAGTAAGATTTTGATTATTTGAAATATGGCCTGTGTAGACTAAACTATGCACAGAATTATGTCAGTCTACAAGGTCCGGATTCTACATGGTCCGGCAATGTAGACCTTGTAGACTCCACTACAGACCAATTATCAGTGAATGTTCATGCATTTTTAAGAAGGGCTACTTCCACAAAAAAACAAAGAACTCACCAAAACATCTCAGTAGCACCTTATCTAAATGTTCTATTTCATATATGGAGATTCATATTTATTTATGTATTGCATGCATTTCTACATTTTATTTCCTATTTTGTTTATTCATCCCAGTATCTTTCTTTCTTATGTGTGGAATTCTACAAGGCATGTAGGTGTATATGTGTTTGAGGATGATATCCTTCAAACAGGCAATAGTGATGATATAATTTGGGCAGTGCTGAGCTGGGTTACTTTCCTCCAGTGTATTTGTCCCCCGGCCCCACCCAATGGCCCCATGCACACACACACACACACACACACACACACACACACACACACACACACACACACACACACACACACACACACACACACACACACACACACACACACACACACACACACACACACACACAAATATATATATATTTTTTTTAAACTTCGATTTTCTTTTATGTTCGAAGCTTGTGCCATCGAACGAAGCTTCGAAGTATTTAAGACAGCCCTAACTGAGACCCTACCCAGACACCCTGCCACATACTGAGACCCTACCCAGACACCCTGCCATATACTCAGACCCTACCCAGACACTGTTATTTAAAATAAATAAATCATGTGTACTATATAATATATATATTTACTTTTTAATTGCATGAAACATTATGAAGTATTCTCTTATGCCGCTTTTCCACTACATGGTACCACTACCTACTCGACTCGACTCTCTTTTGCTTTTTGAACATCTTGGTAGCTGTATTTAAAGTGACGTCACACAAGGAGGTAAATAGCCAACAGTATTTGACTCCGGGTCTGCAGCTGGACCCTACTCGAGAAGCCTGATGCATGAAGCAATATATAAACGAACAGCCAATAAATATGAAGTTATCTTTGAACCTCTGTTGTCAAGCCTCGTCAATATACTCCCCCCCCCCCCCCCCCCCCCTTCCCCACTAATGGAACTGGTGTTGTGGAGTCACTTCGCTGTGAGCGTTTCCACGGTTAGCGGCTAACGTAGTTAGCTTAGCTAGCGGCTAACTTAGTTACTCCGTCTCTGTCTCTGGGTGTGTGTGTGCGTGCATGTATGTTTTTTTGCGCATCCCCTGAACCGAACAATACACACATGCCCCAAACCGTGGAGGTCATACAGAACGGTGTACGGTTTGAATGCATACCGTTCCACCCCTAACTGTGACCCTACCCAGACATCCTGCCGTATACTGGGACGTGTGATGAGAGAGATGGATGACACTGTATTCTTGGAACCGTGGAAAGTTGGACGTGTCTACACACACACACACACACACACACACACACACACACACACACACACACACACACACACACTGGTCATGGAGCTGTCACCTGTTACCACCAGACCAAACACAGATATTTACTAGCTTACAGTAATCCAGCTGGATCATGCAGGCAGCGATGGTATCAAACCCAAAGAAAGACAAGGAGGGAGGAGAGGAACCAGGGAGATTACGGAGTTAGAGAATGAGAACAGAAGGAGTTAGAGAATGAGAACAGACTGAAGGAGTTGGAGAATGAGAACAGAATGAGAACAGACTGAAGGAGTTGGAGAATGAGAACAGAATGAGAACAGAAGGAGTTAGAGAATGAGAACAGACTGAAGGAGTTGGAGAATGAGAACAGACTGAAGGAGTTGGAGAATGAGAACAGACTGAAGGAGTTGGAGAATGAGAACAGACTGAAGGAGGTAGAGAATGAGAACAGAATGAGAACAGACTGAAGGAGGTAGAGAATAAGAACAGACTGAAGGAGGTAGAGAATGAGAACAGAATGAGAACAGACTGAAGGAGGTAGAGAATGAGAACAGACTGAAGGAGGTAGAGAATGAGAACAGACTGAAGGAGGTAGAGAATGAGAACAGAATGAGAACAGACTGAAGGAGTTAGAGAATGAGAACAGAATGAGCACAGAGGCCACAATATATATATATATATATATATATATATATATATATATATATATATATATATATATATATATATATATATATATATATATATATATATATATATACACTTACCTGGTAGCAACAACAACCTGGTAGAAACAAAAGCCAACACAAGATCAATCCACACAACAGTTGGTAAACAATGGCAACCCCACTCCACTCTGGTCACTGGCAATTGACAGAATGAGGCGCCCAGACGTGTGTGTGCTGTCAGGTATTTGTCCACCCGTCCCTCTCGAGTTGATTGCCATCAGCTGTCATTCATTAGGCAATCAGCACTCTTCAGTGTAGGGACGGGCGGCACCTGACAGGAAGAGAAAAAGAGACAGCATTAGCTATCATGCACACACACACACACATCACATACAAAACATAACACATTTACATATACTAACCTGATGTTCAGATGGTGTCATAAATACAGCAATAATGGTAATGACCAACCCACGTACCCATGTACGTCACAAGGAGGTAGAGAATGAGAACAGACTGAAGGAGGTAGAGAATGAGAACAGACTGAAGGAGGTAGAGAATGAGAACAGACTGAAGGAGGTAGAGAATGAGAACAGAATGAAGGAGGTAGAGAATGAGAACAGAATGAATGAGGTAGAGAATGAGAACAGAATGAAGGAGGTAGAGAATGAGAACAGACTGAAGGAGGTAGAGAATGAGAACAGACTGAAGGAGGTAGAGAAGGAGAACAGAATGAGAACAGACTGAAGGAGGTAGAGAATGAGAACAGACTGAAGGAGGTAGAGAATGAGAACAGACTGAAGGAGGTAGAGAAGGAGAACAGAATGAGAACAGACTGAAGGAGGTAGAGAAGGAGAACAGAATGAGAACAGACTGAAGGAGGTAGAGAATGAGAACAGACTGAAGGAGGTAGAGAATGAGAACAGACTGAAGGAGGTAGAGAAGGAGAACAGAATGAGAACAGACTGAAGGAGGTAGAGAAGGAGAACAGAATGAGAACAGACTGAAGGAGGTAGATAATGAGAACAGACTGAAGGAGGTAGAGAATGAGAACAGACTGAAGGAGGTAGAGAATGAGAACAGAATGAAGGAGGTCGAGAATGAGAACAGACTGAAGGAGGTAGAGAATGAGAACAGACTGAAGGAGGTAGAGAATGAGAACAGACTGAAGGAGGTAGAGAATGAGAACAGACTGAAGGAGGTAGAGAATGAGAACAGAATGAAGGAGGTAGAGAATGAGAACAGACTGAAGGAGGTAGAGAATGAGAACAGACTGAAGGAGGTAGAGAATGAGAACAGACTGAAGGAGGTAGAGAATGAGAACAGACTGAAGGAGGTAGAGAATGAGAACAGAATGAAGGAGGTAGAGAATGAGAACAGACTGAAGGAGGTAGAGAATGAGAACAGAATGAAGGAGGTAGAGAATGAGAACAGACTGAAGGAGGTAGAGAATGAGAACAGACTGAAGGAGGTAGAGAAGGAGAACAGAATGAGAACAGACTGAAGGAGGTAGAGAATGAGAACAGACTGAAGGAGGTAGAGAATGAGAACAGACTGAAGGAGGTAGAGAAGGAGAACAGAATGAGAACAGACTGAAGGAGGTAGAGAAGGAGAACAGAATGAGAACAGACTGAAGGGGGTAGAGAATGAGAACAGACTGAAGGAGGTAGAGAAGGAGAACAGAATGAGAACAGACTGAAGGAGGTAGAGAAGGAGAACAGAATGAGAACAGACTGAAGGAGGTAGAGAAGGAGAACAGAATGAGAACAGACTGAAGGAGGTAGATAATGAGAACAGACTGAAGGAGGTAGAGAATGAGAACAGAATGAAGGAGGTAGAGAATGAGAACAGACTGAAGGAGGTAGAGAATGAGAACAGACTGAAGGAGGTAGAGAATGAGAACAGACTGAAGGAGGTAGAGAATGAGAACAGACTGAAGGAGGTAGAGAATGAGAACAGAATGAAGGAGGTAGAGAATGAGAACAGACTGAAGGAGGTAGAGAATGAGAACAGACTGAAGGAGGTAGAGAATGAGAACAGACTGAAGGAGGTAGAGAATGAGAACAGACTGAAGGAGGTAGAGAATGAGAACAGACTGAAGGAGGTAGAGAATGAGAACAGACTGAAGGAGGTAGAGAATGAGAACAGAATGAGAACAGACTGAAGGAGGTAGAGAATGAGAACAGACTGAAGGAGGTAGAGAAGGAGAACAGAATGAGAACAGACTGAAGGAGGTAGAGAATGAGAACAGACTGAAGGAGGTAGAGAATGAGAACAGAATGAGAACAGACTGGAGGAGGTAGAGAATGAGAACAGACTGAAGGAGGTAGAGAATGAGAACAGACTGAAGGAGGTAGAGAATGAGAACAGACTGAAGGAGGTAGAGAATGAGAACAGAATGAAGGAGGTAGAGAATGAGAACAGACTGAAGGAGGTAGAGAATGAGAACAGACTGAGAACAGACTGAAGGAGGTCGAGAATGAGAACAGAATGAGAACAGACTGAAGGAGGTAGAGAATGAGAACAGACTGAAGGAGGTAGAGAAGGAGAACAGAATAAGAACAGACTGAAGGAGGTAAAGAATGAGAACAGAATGAGAACAGACTGAAGGAGGTAGAGAATGAGAACAGACTGAAGGAGGTAGAGAAGGAGAACAATAATAATAATAATAATGGATTGGATTTTATATAGCGCTCTTCTCTGACTCAGAGCGCTTCACAGAGTCCATTATTCGTTCATACACAGTCATACCGGTGGTGGTAAGCTACAATTGCAGCCAGAGCTGCCCTGAGGCAGACTCACGGAAGCGTGGCGAATAATCATCGCCTACGGCCCCTCCGACCACCACCAACATTCATTCACATGCATACACATTCATACGAGGCAAGTAGGTTAAGTGTCTTGCCCAAGGACACAACGGCAATGGGATGGACATGGGCTTGAGCGGGATTCGAACCACCAACCCTTCGATCATTGGACGCCCCGCTCTACCCCTGAGCCATAGCCGCCCCACAAATGAACAGAATGAACAGAATGAGAACAGACTGAAGAAGGTAGAGAATGAGAACAGACTGAAGGAGGTAGAGAAGGAGAACAGAATGAGAACAGACTGAAGGAGGTAGAGAAGGAGAACAGAATGAGAACAGACTGAAGGAGGTAGAGAAGGAGAACAGAATGAGAACAAACTGAAGGAGGTAGAGAATGAGAACAGACTGAAGGAGGTAGATAATGAGAACAGACTGAAGGAGGTAGATAATGAGAACAGACTGAAGGAGGTAGAGAATGAGAACAGACTGAAGGAGGTAGAGAATGAGAACAGACTGAAGGAGGTAGAGAAGGAGAACAGACTGAAGGAGGTAGAGAATGAGAACAGACTGAAGGAGGTAGAGAATGAGAACAGACTGAGAACAGACTGAAGGAGGTAGAGAATGAGAACAGACTGAAGGAGGTAGAGAATGAGAACAGAATGAGAACAGACTGAAGGAGGTAGAGAATGAGAACAGACTGAAGGAGGTAGAGAATGAGAACAGACTGACACCATCATGGCAGAAAGAGTGTGATATAAGCTACACTGTTGTCATGTATAGAGGAGAGCAGAGAGCTGCCAGATCAACTTCACCAGCTCTGCATTCAAATGTTATCATATTTGAGAGAGTGGATGAGAATTATTATTATCATTATTATTATTTTTGAATTGATATATTCTAGTGTTGCCAAATGTAGCTAACTGATATGAAGTGCAGATAGTATCAATCTGTTTTATAAATGGATATAGTGGAGCGGAGTATTAAATACTGTACATCCTCTATTACAATTCTCTCTGTTGGAGCCTATAGAAAAATCTATTGACTGATACAATTTTGATCGAGTTGGGATTTGTTTAGATTCAGCCACATAACATGTTGACAACACAGGAATGGCTTCACTGTTTGTTCATGTTCTCCATGTCAGAGAGCTGGGGTGATGGGTCGGGGTGACGACACTTGTGCCATTACTATGGAACTACTACTGTCTCAGCACTCGCTGGGGACAAAGGGACAAAAGCCCCTCTACTCTCTGAGGAACCTGTTTAAGGGGCTTGTTTGACGATAGAAGACAAGTATGTCTGTGGGGAAAGGGGACACCTCCCACACTATGCTGAATATATTATAGTATAACTATATTGATCTGTCAAAAGCTTTTGATACAGTCGATCACCTTTACTCTTAAAAAATGTTCTGCTATTGGTTTTGGATAGAAATGCATGTGATTGGTTCCAAGATTATCTATCAGGGAGATATCAGTGTGTAAAGTCAGGTTATGCCCAATCAAAACTTTTATTAATGACTAAATTCTAGGTCCTGTCCTCTTCACTATTTATATGAATGATATTGTGTCTTCGCTGAATGGTTGTCAAGCCCAGATACTGATTGATTGATTGAAAAGTTTAACAGATTGCAGAATGGGTACAGTACAGTAGTACAGCTCAATACAATTGTTAAGGGGATGCAGACCAGAGAAAGACTTTCGTCTTGTTTACATCAGGGTCCCCCATTTTCAATTCATCATAACATATATGACAGTCATACATGACATACAGATAGACAGTACTGCTACATCTATACATTTATGACATATCAGATTTGCAAATACAGTACTGTTTGTGATACAAAAAGTGTCCAGAAAAAGAGTGTATATACATTTGACGTAGAAACTGTACATTGGAGGAGGTGGGGTTGGTGGGTGGGGGCTGTACATTGGAGGGGGGGGGGTTGGGGTGGGGGGGGGGACACTGTACACTGTACATTGGAATACTGACAAAGCCATACTTGGTAATTTACTGTACAACTGGGTTAAGACATTTGTAGGGGCCAGTTTCGAATTGCAGTCTCCCGTAGGTGTTCTTTGAGAGTGTTTTTGAAAGTGGGTAGTGATTCACATTCCTTTACAGCTTTGGGTAGGGCGTTCCACATTGATGTGGCATAATTTGCGAAACGTTTTTAGTCCCTTGTTTGAGCCGAATCTGGGTTTAACATGATTTGTGGAGCTCCCTCTGGTGTTGTGATCGTGGTATTCACTGACCTTTGGGAAGTATTTTGACATGTACATGGGTACCTTGGTCGCGTAGTGTATCTTGTAGACCAGGCCCATTGCAAGTTGCTGTACTCTGTTGTGTATTGTATTGCTGACTCTGTACAATTGGCCATTGAGAGCTTACAACTGTCCTTTATTACCCTCCAGGAAGCTCTTATTAAACTTAAATTGGTTCTTAGTGCTTGTAAAACTAAATGTATGCTGTTTTCTAAGCCAGAAACAATGAATAATGATGGTTTACACATATCTACCATAAGTGGTTCTAGCATTGAGAGAGTCACTGAATATAAATATCTTGATGTGTGGCTTGATTTTGAATTTACATTTGAATTCCATGTGGACAACCTTGCCTCAAAGTTGCAACAGGAAATTGGCTTCCTATACAGAAACAGAACTAGCTTTCATTTGATTAGTAGGAAGAGAGTTGTCGAAGCAGTTTTCTTATCATTCCTGGACTATGGTGATGTAATTTATAGACATGCTGTGGCCTCAACCCTTAAATTCTTGGACTCACTCTGCCCTCAGATTAATCACTAATGATAGATGTAAGCACATCTATAACCACATATATCTATAACAGCATAATCTGTAACCACACTCATCACTGTGTCCTTTAGGAGAAGGTTGGTTGGTCCTCTCTGATGGAGAGGCACAGCAAACACTGGTATTTGTTAATTTTTAAGGCCCTTATATTGGTAAGCTACCTCCTTATACTACATAATTTTGGTACCTATGGAACCCGTTAGTGATTGGCTGGTCCAGTTTGCTCGGAACAGGGCATGTCTGCATTTTGCTATGATGCCCCTCTAGCTCATGGAATGAACTCCAACAGTCCTTAAAGCTTGAGATTCTCCCCTCTGTTGCAGAGTTTAAAACCTTGATTGCCAACCTTTGTCAATCAAGTTGTACGTGTTTTAATTGATTGTTATCCTTACTTGTCTTACTGTTATGATTTTATATTCTCTGTGATTTTATATGCTTCTTTTGCTTAACTCTGTGTACACTCGACGTGACTGTAAATGAGGGCAACCTCAGTTGCTTTTCGAGTTTAAATAAAGGTTTGAAATGAAATATACACAAAGTGTGATACACAGAAGAACTCTTGGTGATTGTTTGTTTTTATCAGACTGTAATCTGGATCGTACCAGAGCCAGCAGCATCTCTACATTATGATTAAATAAACTCCACAGTTGCCTAGCAGTGTCATATAATCCCTCCTGTTACACTATTATAACACTATTGACACTCCTGATAATTGCAAAGGTTTTTAATTGCACAGAAAATAGGCAGGAGAGAGGGGGAAGCGATGGTGGAGAATGTAAGACGGCTGCTTGATGAGAGTTGTCCGGCTCAGTTGCTTTTTAATGAAGCTAAATGTAATGGATGGCCTTACTGTAGGTTTAATGGGTGGCACAGAGAGGTAATCCACTCTGCAGGCAGCCTGGGGGGAAACCATCCTTTTAATCAAATTCAATTTCAGCCAACAGGGTTCCCTCGTCTGACTGCGAGACCAACCTGGGAAAACCCAACATTCCATGACAAAACTCCTGAGCTGACTACCCCTTAGCTGTTAATTCCATTAGAACCTCATATTCCCCAAGTGAATGTTTCATTCCGGTAGATCCATGGCAGAGTGCCTTCCTTCAGCCTGGCCACTGGCCAGTCCTGAACAGCAGCAAGCTACAGCTCCTTATGGAGGCTAACATTCATAATAATAATAATAATAAATCAAATTTATATAGCGCCTTTCATAGAACCCAAGGTCGCTTTACAATCAGGACAAAAAATAGGGCAAGGAAAGTAGGGGGGGAGGGGGAAGAGGGGATGAGGGAAAGTAGGGGATAATGGACCTAATTTAATCTAAAACTAACTGATGGGGAAAGCCTTGGTGAAGAGGTGTGTTTTTAGAGCGGATTTGAAGGTGTCCAGGGTTGGGGCGTTGCGGATTTCGGGGGGGAGAGAGTTCCAGAGGGTAGGGGACGCCAACCCCAAAAGTCCGTAACCTGGTGCGAGGGATGGAGAGGAGACCTAGATCAGAGGATCGTAGGTTCCGGGATGGAGTGTACTGGTGGAGGAGATCAGACAGGTACCGGGGGGCGAGGGCATGGAGGGATTTGTAGGTGAGGAGCAGGAGTTTGAAGGTGATGCGGAACCTGACAAGGTTCCTGTCCAGCTGGTTTTACGTGTTTTCTCTGTTCAGTTTCTGACCTGACTGTGGTTATTCCCTTGGCATATTGGCCAGGTGGCCTATCTGGGTTTCCTTTTTACACTTTTTTACACTGTAAAAAAAAAAAAATCACAGGAAATTCACTGTATTATTTTACAGATTACCTTTGTTTTTCTACTTTAAGTGTAAATAATACCATATAAAAACAGTAAATTACCTTTTATCAAAATATTAACCATTAAATAAAGGTTGTAATCTGTAAATGTATTTAATTTTACTGTAATTTGACAGTAAGTATTTGGAAACCGTTGCTGCCAGACATTTACCGTTTTCTTGCAGCTTTTTTTCTTACAGTGTAGGATGCACTAGTACCACTTCTTCATTGATGATACGGGGGGGGGGGGGTTGTGATATCCAGAGAGATATAGCTATAGAAAATCACATGTTCAAGGAACCATTTATATATACATGATTCATGTTCTCAACTATTTCATAAAATATTTGTGATGAGTCTGACTTAATAGTATATTCCCTTTTTTTCATTAATATAGACCAAAAAAAGTATATCTTAACGATATGTAACCCATTTTGGAAACACAAGCGAGGTGTAACATCCTATGTAAAACTAAATAAAAGGCAGAAAGTCAAGTTGTTTTGATTTGACATGTTACATCTGACGCCTAGTGTTTGATTATAGTACAGGGGAAATTCTCTCGTTCTGATGCCCTACTTTAGCCTGGTATTGGCCCAATATCTCAGACTAGTAATCTGTGCAGTATAATATATCATATCGGTGCATAATCTGTGCTATGCTACTATGTCTATATTACTATCTACTATATACTATGCTACTACATACTACTCTGCTAATATGTCTATACTACTACAGTATGCACTCAGAGTGAAGTGCTCAAGTTCAGCACTGCTAGACAAACAATACCACGTACCTTTAGCCACCAGAGGTGTACCCTTCCTGCTGACTTGTTGTACAAGCTTTGGATAAAAGCATCAGCTAAATGAGCTCTGATGGTAAGAGGAGGTAGTGGTAGACTCTACTAGACTGTGGAAACTCAGAGTAGGCCTCACGTCAACCTTGCTCCCCGCCATCTCAGTGCTTCGTGCATGCTATCCCTTACAGAACCTATCCCTTACAGAACCTATCCCTTATAGAACCTATCCCTTACAGAACCTATCCTTACAGAACCTATCCTTACAGAACCTATCCCTTATAGAACCTATCCTTACAGAACCTATCCTTACAGAACCTATCCCCTACAGAACCTATCCCTCTTACAGAACCTATCCTTACAGAACCTATCCTTACAGAACCTATCCCCTACAGAACCTATCCCTCTTACAGAATCTATCCACAGAACCTATCCCTTACAGAACCTATACCCTACAGAACCTATCCTTACCGAACCTATCCTTACAGAACATATCCCTTACAGAACCTATCCCCTACAGCAGGGCTATTCAACTGGCGGCCCGCGGGCCAGATCCGGCCCGCGGGATGATTCTAACCGGCCCGCCAAAGATTACATGATAATAAAAAAATAAATTTTTTTTTTTTTTTTTTAATATTTTTTATTTTATTATTTTTTACTTTTTTCTTTTCATGTCAACGTTAACACGCACAATTGAGCCAAAAGTCACTCAATTAATGACAGATTTCATTGATAAATTGAGGGAAAACTTTGCAAGTCGATTTGATGAATTTGACATGTCCAGAGAATTGATGCATTTTGTGAGCAACCCATTTGCCAATGTAGCTGCTATTTCCACAAAAGGACAAGAGTTCCTTGCATCACTTCACATTGATGAAGGTCTCCTGCAACTTGAAATAATTGACATGCAAGCATCATCTGCTCTGAAGCAGGCACTTGAGAATGAATCCACCACAACATTTTGGATAAAGTGTATTCATGTCAAGACATTCCCCAAAATAAAAATGCTGGCAATATCTGTGCTAACAATGTTTGGCTCAACATACACCTGTGAATCCAGTTTCTCTCACATGAATGCCATTAAAACAAGCAACGTGCCTCCTTGACAAATGAGCATTTGCATCACTGTTTGCGGGTAGCCCTCACTTCCTATGAACCCTCTTTCTCTGCCATGGCCCATTGCCCAGTCAAAGAAGTGCAATCGCTCTCATTAGATGTGTGTATGTAGGCTAGGCCTGTCTGCCCCCCACCCCCCTGATGTTTGAGAGTTAAGAGTGGACAATAAGTGCTAATAAGATGCTGTGATTTGCTGTTGTTGCACAGACATGAAGCACTTTTTCATAAGCTCAGCTGCACTATAAATGTGTTTTTTTGTTCAAGTGTTGATGTTAGAATGTTCAGATGCACATCATGCACTTGTTTGTTTTTTATTTTATTTTTATATTGAAATGTTGAAGAGGAGATGTTGCAGTTGTTGCACAGTCATAAATGAAGCACTTTTTGCAGGAGATGTTGCAGATGTGGCACATAAATGAAGCACTTTTTTTGAAAAGTATACTACTTTTGCAATGTAGTTAAAGGGGAACTATCTTATAAATGGCCTTTTTCAGTGTTTAGCATTGTTTCCTAGCTATGTGGACCTATATTAATATGATCTATGTCTCTAATTCTCATATTGGCGCATTCTTCCAATTCTCCTCTCACAATATTCACCCTCACTGAACTGAGTCATCTGAAAATGTGCTGATTTGTGATGTCAGAGAGACACCGCTGCATGATAATCAGCTGAGTTTCCACACAGTTCCCACTGTGGTTGGAGCCCAGGCTCAAAACGGCTTAAGATCTTGAGGTAGAAAAATGCTGTTTTTGAGTACTTGATTAGAAATACAAAACAATGAATTAAAAAAAATAAAAAATACAGAGGTGTTCCATAAACCCACAGGAATTGTGTAAAAGTGCCCAAATAGTGAAAGAAATAGTAAAATAGTTCCCCTTTAAATAAAAGTTGTGAAAATGTGGTTGCGTGTTGTGTCAAGTGTACATATATTCATAGCACGGGGAGGCGCCGTGGCAGTCCGGCCCCTGGCCCCTTGGGTTTCTGACAATGTGGCCCCCTGAACAATTTAGTTGAATAGCCCTGCCCTACAGAACCTATCCTTACAGAACCTATCCTTACAGAACATATCCCTTGGTTGGTCATCATTGGTATATTCACATAAGGTGCACCGTGCAGTATGCATTATGACATGTCGTCAGCTTGTGACTGCAACTTGTTCTTGTTCGCGGACGACTCAGCCCTGCTGGTCTCTGACAAGAACAAGTTACAGGTTGAAAAAACCCTCAGCTCTGAACTCGGCAGAATCTGCACCTGGCTCGCTGATAACAAACTATCATTACATTACATTAGTCCATTCTCTTCAGTTCAAATAACAAACTCAGCAAGACCGACAGCTTCTCAGTTACAGTGGGTGACAATATTGTCACAAGGAAAGATGAAATTACACGCTAGGTTCCATCCTAGAGGCAAATCTTTCCTGTGACAAAATGGCATCCAATATAATAAAAAAAAGTCAACCAACGAACTAGATTCTTGTACCGGATCTCCTCTCTGGTAAACAAGAATACCCTGAAGACTCTGGCAGGAGCACTCATTCAAGGGTACTACGACTATGCTTGCACCTCATGGTACCACGTCATGGTACCACGTCATGGTACCACCTCATGGTACCACCTCATGGTACCGTTTAAGTCACAAATGTATCAGTACTAAATACCTATATGTCCCTATGCCATAAATGTCATGTATGTTGTGTATGTCATAAATGTCTATATGAATTGAAAATGGGGGACCCTGATGGAAACAAGACAAACGTCTTTCTCAGGTCTGCATCCCCTTAACAATTGTGTGTATTGAGCCGTACTGTATTGTACCTATTCTGCAATCTGTTAAATAAAGTTTTCATTCATTCTTTCACCAAAGCACCTCAAAGGCGCTAAAAACGAAATGACAAACATCACAAAACAAACTGGTCAGACTACTGCTTGACCTTACTCCTAGAACCCACCTCACCCCTGCCCACTTTGACAACCTAGGATGGCTTAGAGTAGACGACAGAGTACAGCAACTTGCAATGGGCCCCCCTGGGCCCTCATTTATCAAGTTTCCTCAGAAAATTTTCTATTTCCACACGTAAGCACAGAATTTAGAATGTGTGCACGCACAAAAAAAACGGGATTTATCACACATGATAAATATCACCTTGCTTCTACGCTAAGGCTTGTGCACACTTTCACGTATTTGCATACCAAAACCGCCCCGATTAACCATATACGTAATGGGACACCCCCATGAAATGTGGAAAAATGGACTAAACCGAGGGAAGTGTGTTATGAGACAGGCTGACAGACGTGTACACGTACGGTGATGTCGGATATGATATCTATTAACCATTGCTGCCTGGGCAGCGCAAACACTAATAAAGACCGTGCTGGAATATGACTGCCTTTTTTCCGTTTTGTTTGATTAATAGTATACCCAGGGATTAAAGTTCTCCTCAATTTTATTCCAAATCGCGACGGATTTTCCGTAAATGTTCTACCTGCTGCATATGATTTCTAGAGGCATACAATCTATTTTGATGTCAGTATTGGGTAGCCTATATAAACAATAATACGAGAGCATATACAAGAACAATGAATCTCACTGCCATCTATGATGTAGCCTGCCTATGTGATCAATACAAACTGAATTCCATCATGTTTGTGTGCGGGAGCTCACAAGGCTGTTGTCACAATGGGTGGTACAGTAATAACAGTCTACACAATATCACGATGGACCATGCCATGTAGCCTATGTTCTATTATGACATGATCTGTGACGACAAATGTTCTAGAATGTTTGATTATGACACCATACTCTGACAGCATGCCTATGATCAATAAAAACGCGAACTTGAATCCCATCATCATATTTACATAGTCTGTCCACTATCTTTATTACTTTGTTATTCCCCCCCCCATCTATGTAAAGCGACCTTGCATGGGTCTCTTGAAAGGCGCTATGTAAAATGAAGCTATTATTATTATTGTTGTTGTTATTATTATTATCATGTCTGTGTGCTGAGCTCAGTGAAGTTTCAACGGAGCGAGATAATCTATTCTAATCAACAAATTGAAGTAGAAAGCATTCCGTTGTGGCCAATCTTATTTGGAAACATGACACAAAATAATAGTATGTCGCTTTTTATTTGAAACAATATTTAATGGCGTTTGGAGGTGGGTGTTCTGCTTCTGCCCCCTGTGCCAAACAAGCAAGCCAACCTCTTGTTCCCGCATGAGCCCGTTATAATTACACTACTGTCGCTATTTTACAATGAACTATAATGAATTACGGGTCATACAGAAGTTGAACACGCCAGTGTTGGAAGTAATGCACGGAAAGCTTATTTCCGCGTTGAAACTAATGCATGAACTGAGGAGCGCATATGCCGTAGTAACGATATTCTACCACTGGGCGTCAGCTAAGCATGCTCAGAGCTGTGCGTAGACATAAGCACAAAGTCAAGTTCAAGTTCGAATTGATAAATCCCACACTTTGCTTAGAAATGGTCGTACGCACGGGTTAAGCACATATCTGTGCGTACGTCAGGTTGATAAATGAGGGCCCACAAGATACACTACACGACTAAGGTACCCATGTACATGTCAAAATACTTCCCAAAGGTCAGTGAATACCACGACCACAACACCAGAGGAAGCTCAACAAATCATGTTAAACCCAGATTCGGCTCAAACAAGGGACTAAACACGTTTCGCAATTATGCCACATCAATGTGGAACGCCCTACCCAAAGCTGTAAAGGAATGTGAATCCCTACCCACTTTCAAAACCACTCTCAAAGAGCACCTACGGGAGGCTGCAATTCGAAACTGGCCACCATAAATGTCCAAACCCCCCCACCCCCACCCCCTCCTAATAGACAGTCTCCTCCCCACCGCATGTATATATTCGCTCCCCGCCGTATGTATATTTCTCTCCCACCCACCCACCCCTCCAAATGTACAGTCTCCTCCCCACCGTATGTATATATTCGCAATTTCTCTCCCCACCGTATGTATATTTCTCTCCCACCCACCCACCCCCTCCTAATGTACAGTCCCCTCCCCATCATATGTATATACTCTGTCAGGATCTACGGGGAACAGTACTGTACATTTGAATATCGTGTATGTCACAAATGTAACAGTACTAAATACCTGTATGTCATGTATGTCCCTATGCCATAAATGTCATGTATGTTGTGTATGTCATAAATGTCACTATGAATTGAAAATGGGGGACCCTGATGTAAACAAGACAAACGTCTTTCTCTGGTCTGCATCCCCTTAACAATTGTGTGTATTGAGCCGTACTGTATTGTACCCATTCTGCAATCTGTTAAATAAAGTTTTCATTCATTCATTCATCCGTAGTTCTTGTCCTTTTTAGGTTCCTAGTAGTTGTAGTTGGGTGTGTGTGTGTATGTGTATGTGTGTGTGTGTGTGTGTGTGTGTGTGTGTGTGTGTGTGTGTGTGTGTGTGTGTGTGTGTGGGGCTGGTACAGATGAAAGCAGTTTACTGTCCACAGTGTGTCTGCCACAGCAGCCAGGGAGAACGATCTGATTGGTTTAGAGGAGGATGAGGATGCTGTTGATTGGTCTACACACTCTATAGAGGGATCGGGAACAACAGGTGTGCTTTTAGCCCCAATGGTGTCTGCAGAGGGCAGTCATAATGTGACCTCGCATTACAAAGTCCATCACAAGATTAATTATCTCCCTTTCTCTCACTCTCTGTCCTACCTCCTTATTCTCTCCCCCACTCTCGCTCTTTATCACACACACACACACACACACACACACACACACACACACACACACACACACACACACACACACACACACACACACACACACACACACACACACACACACACTGGTCTGTCTCTATCACTCACAAACACACACACACGCACACACCATAATTATAATTATGAAACACCTATTTCACACTACCTCTCCCTCAGTTCTTCCTCTTTTCCCCAGTAGCCATTTCAGAAATCATAGAAAATCAATCCACTTCGCTCACTGGTATAAATGTTCCACTCACAGCTGCTATCCTCTCTCTCTCTCTCTCTCTCTCTCTCTCTCTCTCTCTCTCTCTCTCTCTCTCTCTCTCTCTCTCTCTCTCTCTCTCTCTCTCTCTCTCTCTCTCTCTCTCTCTCTCTCTCTCTACTCACCTTTTCATTTGTGTTTATATGCCTTTTAACCAGATTCAGATTCAGATTAAGATTATTTTATTGTCACAGTTTTTTAAAATGTACATACGTTCAGAAAAACGTGAGATGCTTGTTTTTCCCGGCTCCTCAACCTTAGTAGATTTGTAAACATAATACACAACGTATATTCTATCTATACAAACTATAAATATAAGCTATAACTATAACTATAGACTAAATAAACTATAAACTAAAATGATAAACTAAACTATAGACTAAACATAATACACAACGTATATTCTATACAGACTACAATACAATACAAGGTATATGGTGTATAAGTCTCTAAGGTGCTTTTGTGTGTATGGTTGTGTGATAATTCTTTTTTAATCTATTCTAATAGTCTATCCGTCAGTAGTCTGTTTGCTCGGTGGAAGTAGCTGTTCAGTGTTCTCTTGGATGTGGACCTGAGACTGCGGTACCGTTTGCCAGACAGCATGAGCTCAAACAGTTTGTCGTTTAGATATCAGGGGTCTTTCAGGACTGCCTTGCTGACGCACCGGTCGGTGAACAGGACCAGTGAAATAGACATTTAATTTCATAGGCAATTCTCTTTTAATGCAGGAAATGAGAGCAGTGGCCACAAGCTGTATTTTCACTAGTAGCGTAGAAAGAGAACCACCGGAAGCTTCAACTTCCACTTTTATCACCAGACACTGAAACACAACGCTATGCCTTCCTTCCTCTTTCACACCAGAGAGTAAAGGTGTATTTAGTTAGAATATAATTTCCAGGATAATAACCCACAGTGAATTTTGAATCTAATGCTAAGAATTGTTTTGTAAGAGCCAATATCAAATCTACGTTCAGTTGGTGTCATCATTATGTTAGTTATGGGGTGTAATGATGTCCTTTACCAGAAGTGTCATTGACTGTATGACTGAGGAGATGCACTGCACTCCCAAAACCTCACCCTGTGGCTTCCATAGAGTATGAACATACTACTGGACATTCTTCTTTTAATTATTATTATTTTTTGTTATTTTAATTTTTTTGATTGATTGATTATTTTATTGTTGTGTCATGCACACAAAGTGTCCAACCCTCATGGGTTTATAAGACACCAAAAATACTGTTGCAGTGTTCCATTATTACATTACATAAATACAGATTACAGCTCGGTATTCTGTATTCTGCCTTCTCTCCCAGGCTTGGCAAAACGATTTTGGTCAGATCTTGCTCGTAAAAGATATCCTTGATCTCAAGCATTTACCTGGTTAAATAAAGGTTAAAAAAAAGAAAAATATTATAATAAAGAAAATCTTCATCCCACTCAAGAAAATCTACATAAATGGACATTTTATTCAAAAGTATTTCCCGTATATCCTCAATCAGGACAGTAAAACAAATTATCCTCATTCTCAATTCCACACACACCAAACAGAGTCTGTGCTCCTCTGGGGTGAGCCCCCCCCCCCCCTCTTTCAACTAGAGATTTAAAACCAAGGCTTTGAGCATTCAAGTGGATTAGGTTACTGATTATCATTTTTGGCAGGCAATCAGCAATCTGTAATAGATTATATTTTTAACGTATAACCAACCCTGTTTCTGTGAGCATTTCCACCGTTTGGAACGCAGCGTACGGCTCTGAAGGATTTAAATGTCAAGCGCTTGAGAGTTTACGTTCAGAGTAAGTGTGTGTTCTAAGTCTGTGAATGAGTATAGCTGTGTTGTGTGTGTCTCACCAGAGTGCAACGTGAACTCCTTGTGAAACAGAAGTCCCCTCTATCACTGTCATATCCCAAAATAACCACCATGCTATGTCAAGGCTTCTCTCCTGCCGTGTGTGTGTGCATGTGTGTGTGTGCATGCACGACATGCACGTTCACATTTGTGTGCTTGTGTTCGCATATATGCTCGGTTGTGTGTGTGGGAGTCTTCTTTCAGGACTGTTTGTGTGCACTGAGCTGCATGTGTGACTGGGAGAACACAGCTAGGGACAAAGTGGGCCCATTAAGTGAGTTCCTGAGGGTCCCTAGCAATATGAGGAATAGTATCATGTAGCGGTGGGTGACATGATGATCGCCCCCCTTTTACAATTCTGTTATCATATTTATATGCCTTCATAGGGAGATTGTGGAGATTGTGATATTCTTACAAAAGTCAGACGTAATGTCTATTCATAACCTTCCCCACAGCTGCTCCGATGCTCTGCAGAGAGCCAATCATAGGCTTTGTTCACACTGCAATTCTGAGCACTAAACTGACACTGAAGTCACTGTTTATAGTTTAATTTATAAGTTGATGTGCAGTGGAGGTCAGTTAACTTGTGAGCCGATGATGATAATGGGGGCGAGGAATGAGAAACATTTCTTCTTTCAATTTGCTTTCAAACAGAGCGGTTATGAGACGTCCCCTCAGGTTCTGCTTGTACAGAAGTATCACCACAAATACTTATAGCTTCTATCCCCAGGGCCCAGGAGTTCAAAACTTTTAATCCCTATCTGATTGGATCAGGAAATCAAATCCAAGCTTTAATCTGGATAAAATCTTCAAAATGGGTAGTTCAAACCGACAACACACGATTGGGATCAGTCTGATCCCAAAAAAACTGGATTATCTTGATCCCACCAGAGGGGTGGATTTCCAGTGGATTACCAGAGCAAAATGTACTATACAGTTTATTTAAAAATAAATGGCAATATAAATAAAATGGCAAAGTTTGTTAACTGAAATAATAATAAATAATTTTAGCCTTCATGGCAAATCAATTAAATTTTTTATCTTTTGGTCACATTTGTGGTGGCCTATTTTGTTTTCAACCAAATGCTGATGACATAAATGTTTATGTTCATAAAAGTATCACAACAAATATTGTCAATCATAAATGTAATTTAGATTAAACAATAAATATCTTAATATATATATATATTTTTTTAAGTCCATCATCTGTCATCACTCATCACCTTCAGCTAATTGAAACCTCACATAGAATTCAGTCCCTCAAAGCACGCCTGGATGATCAGCTGCCTTTGAATAAATGTTTTTTTGTTGTTACCCTAGTGGGAGTATTTTTTTTTATTACAATTCCATTGTGATTTTATGTCCTTTATGTATTTAACAATATAATTAGACATTATAGATGTCTCTGCAATGTGGTCCTTGTCATCCTTTTTTTCATATCCACTAGATCAGGGGTCTCAAACTCGCGGCCCGCGGGCCAATTGCGGCCCGCTGGATGATATTTTGCGGCCCCCTACTTGACATCAAAGTTTAAAAAAAAAATAAAAATCTTTATATATATATATATATATATATATATATATTTTTTTTTTTTTTATGTCGTGGAACTTGTACAGCACTTTGTTCAACTTTGTCAGTGCTGTAAAGTTTAAACCTTTTTAAATCTTAGACAAACAAAACACTTTGCTTTCATGAAATATTGTAAGCCGTCATTTGAGGCTTTATAAAAGCAGCACAATGAACACAAATCTGTCAGTGCCGAGTCCGACCTCATCTTAAATAACAAACAGCATTGCTTGTTGTAGTTAACAAAGAGAGGCAGAGATGATTTTGCAAAAAAATTTAAAAGATCATATATAATATTTGATGCGGCCCAGCCTCACCCAGACTCTACCTCCAGCGGCCCACAGGTAAATTGAGTTTGAGACTCCTGCACTAGATGGAGATCGGTAGGATTAAAGTACTGATATTCAGGATCTAGTCATCTTGAAAAGTCTGAATCTGGATCAGGGTGAACCTATCCTGGATTGCTTTGAAATACCAGGACAAAATCTGGCCGATTTGTCTGATCCTGGATCACAAAAAATGGGATTTAAAAATCTGATCGGATCAGATAGGGATTAAAAGTTTTGAACTCCTGGGCCATCAGGATGCTCAATGACAATGACACTATGTAACAACAACCCATCATCTACACTCACTGCACACACATCCACATGTACACACTCACTTTAAACAAACACTCACCTTACCACTCACTTTACTCACTTTAGACACTTTAACACACTTTATATGTATCTATTATTAAAGAGATTTGCACTACATTCATACCTCATTTGCACCCTACCCCAAGTTTTGTACCTCATCTCATATCGGCATTGTACTTCACTGTTACTCATTTTACTCTGTATTGTATATTGTATATGTATATTGACTGAACATTACTTTACTTACTTTTTACTTACTTCTTAATAACTTTTTTTACTTGTGACTCCCGCCACAGAATTGTGATGAATGTGATGTAAAAGTTCTGACCTGACTGTTCAGACTGAGGTCGCATTGCAAAAGAAACAACTGTATCTGATCTATGAAAGTGGCCCAAATCAGAATTGAAAAGATCAGATTTTATGTGATTTTTGCTGTTCACACTGTCGTGAAAATATCAGATTCAGGTCTCTTTTGCCTGCAGTGTGAACATAGCCATAGTACCTTATGTAGTGTACACAGTGGATATCCTAGCATAGCACCCAGTAGCTACTAGCTGCTGAGGCTAACCACTAGACTTCCTGACGGGCAGACCCCAGGTGGTGAGAGCAGGCAACTGCACCTCCTCATCCATCACCCTCAACATAGGGGCCCCCCAGGGCTGTGTTCTGAGTCCCCTCCTCTACTCCCTGTACACACACGACTGTGGCTCAGCGGAGTAGCAACACAATCATCAAATTGGCTGACGACACAGTGGTGGTGGGCCTGATCTCTGCCAACGACGAGAGGGCCTACCTGGAAGAGGTCAAGGTCCTGGCGGGATGGTGCCAGGAAAACAGCCTCTCCCTGAACGTCAGCAAAACAAAGGAGATGATTGTGGACTTCAGGAGGTCGGGGGTCAAGGACTACAGCCCCCTCAGCATCGACGGGGCACCGGTTGAGAGAGTCAACAGCTTTAAGTACCACGGAGCCTACATATCCGAGGACTTGACATGGACCACACACATTGACAGTGTTGTGAAGAAGGCACGACAACGCCTCTACTTCCTCAGGCGCCTAAGGAAGTTCCAAGTCAGTCAGAAGATCCTTAAGAACTTCTACTCATGTACAATAGAGAGCATCCTGACTGGCAACATCACCTCCTGGTTTGGGAATAGCACTGCACAAGACCGAAGCAGACTACAAAGAGTGACACGTTCAGCCGAACGCACAATTGGAGGGGGGCTCCCCACCCTCCAGAACATTTACAACAAGCGGTGCAGGGGCAAGGCTAAGAGAATCATTAAAGACTCCAGTCACCCGAACAACTGCCTCTTTGAACTGCTGCGGTCAGGCAAGCGATACCGGAGTCTCAAGGCGAGCACAGAAAGACTCAGAAGAAGCTTCTATCCCCAGGCCATCAGGCTGCTCAACGAACAATGAACACTACACAACAACAACCATCAAACGCACATAGCACACACATCCACACGCACACACTCACTTTAAACAAACACACTGTAGCACCCACTCCCCACACTTTATAGCACACACTCACTTTAAACAAACACACTGTAGCACCCACTCCCCACACTTTATATTTATTGATGAAGGATTGCACTACAACTCGTACACCTTACTGTAAATTGTACCTAAATTGTACCTCATCCCATTTCTGCTTTGCACTATATAGTATTGTACATTAGTACACTGCATAGTATTGTATATTATATGGTAACTCAGTTACGTCTATTCTGCATCGAACATTGTACATATGTCTATACTGAACACTGGGACCTCATTTTCTACTTCTAATTTACATGCTATACTATGTTATTTGATACTATCTTGTCTAGCACAGTCTCTGGAGCGTAACAGTAAGAAGCATTTTGTATGAAAGTATTCTGTACTTCTGTATGACAACTATTAAAGAAACTCTAGAGCAGCCAACTTCAATTGCTGCTTGTTAATTAAAAAATAAAAAATAAATAACAAAAATTCCACCACAGTCTCCGCAAAGCCCTGTGAATAGTAAATTATTAAACACTTAAACTAGGCCAACAGTTGTGCCAAAATAATTATTTTCACAGTGAGATGTTTAATCCTGTGTTCTGTTTCAAATGATTGAAGCAATACATTTAGCTCCAGTGTGGCAGCCTCAGGCTCAGACTGGAGACACTAGCAGCAATCTTCATTAAATGCTGGCATGGATCAAATGTACACTGTAATAGTTGTACAGGTTGCAGCTAAATGTAAAATCTTCAACAACAAATCCTGACATGGATCAATTTGTCATTGGAAGAGTTGTATCAACTGTAGCCAACACATTTTAAATTACCCTGCATTGAAAAGGTTTGTATTCAAATGGTAACTGTTACAAGACATTATCTTTATAATAATAATAATAATAATAATCACAACAATAACAATACATAGGAAATAAGTGGTTCAAACAGATAGTCAGCCTTATGAAAACAAAGCCAAGGCTTTAATTAATTCAAATGATAAAAATAAGAAAGAAAAACAGATCATGTCCTAACAGATCATGTCCTAACAGATCCTGTCCTAACAGATCCTGTCCTAACAGATACTGTCCTAACAGATCCTAACAGATCATGTCCTGTCCTAACAGATCCTAACAGATCATGTCCTGTCCTAACAGATCCTAACAGAACAGATCCTGTCCTGGAAAATCAATCCACTTCGTTCACTGGTATAAATGTTCCACTCACAGCTGCTATCTTCTCTCTCTCTCTCTCTCTCTCTCTCTCTCTCTCTCTCTCTCTCTCTCTCTCTCTCTCTCTCTCTCTCTCTCTCTCTCTCTCTCTCTCTCTCTCTCTCTCTCTCTCTCTCTCTCTCTCTCTCTCTCTCTCTCTCTCTCTCTCTCTCTCTCTCTCTCTCTCTCTCTCTCTCTCTCTCTCTCTCTCTCTCTCCTCTCCCCCCCCTTCTCAGATCCTTTATGACTGTCCCAAGGCCAGAAGAGAGGTGGAGCTACATTGGAGAGTATCCGGGGGCCTTACATTGTTCGCATTCTCAGTCTGTATGAGAACATGCACCACGGGAAGAAGTGCCTGCTCATCATTATGGAGTGGTAAGAACTGTCAGACTATTACCCTGTCCATACCTGTACCTCCCCTCCCCCTCCCTTATGCTGCTATGAATGCCCGAATTTTCCAAGGAGATCAATAAAGGAATATCTTATCTTATCCTACATTACCCATAATCCTTCACACCTAAGGCCTAGGGCTAACTGCTATTCCTCTGATAATCAATGATGAAGTGTTTAAAGATGACTAACCAGAGACAGGAAGGAACCAAGACATGGAACTCTCAGCTGGTGACTCTTCAGTCAAATAAGCAGACTCTGGGAAAATAAGCAGACAAGGGACTCTAAGAAATGAATGGAGTGAGTCTTATTTGACCGAACAACAGAATTGCCATGGTTACAGTCTAGAAACATTTTGACATTTAAACTCAGAATGTTTCCATATCCACATTCAGTGGATATTTTTTTAAGGAATTTTTGTTATATTTGGGTGCATAGTGATGACCTATTTCACCTTTTTGACAGGTAGGTGTAGAGGAAGATACTAGGTTACAATACTGTGACTTACATGCTAAACTCACTCATACACCCTGGTAGTATTATTAGGGTAAGACACACAGACACCCTGGTAGTATTATAGGGTAAGATACTCAGGACGCTTTCACACCGGCAGGGCTCTGGTTCAAGCTCCGGCTCCGTTCTGGAGCCTCTGAACCTTGGTGCTTTCTGGTGAACCAGCCCGTGTTTACACCTATTTAACACTTTCAGTGCCCAGCAGGGGGCGCTCATTTAGTGCTTGAGTGCCCACATCCACTCCAATGTTAACGTTAATATCGCCTAATCTATGTTTTAAATTATGGCTATGTGTCTAATCTGCCCGTCGCATTATCAATGACCTATTTCCAGTCAACATTGTCGAAGCAGATTGTTTTTTTATCGGTTCATTTCCGATAAAAAAAATTGCATTTAGAAAACCCCCTGTTTTCACAAAAAAAAGAGGATTCCATGATAATCACCCCATACTGTAATATTCTAGAACGTTGTTATTTGTCGGCCTATTTATGAATCGTTTTCAAATAAACGCTAGATTATCGATAGTATATGTGTACATGTGCACGCTGGTTCCTGATCGCTCTTAGAGTCAAACAGCCATATCACATAATCACATAAAAGCTTATATCTCTGTGAAAACGGGTCTGATTATCCTAAGACTGGTAACATAGATTCCTTACCTGAGATCAGATGGTATCCAAATCATTTATTCCAATTCCTGATCGCTATTCGAAAAATCTATCCTTTTATTGATCCCACGCGTATACTGTAAAAACACATAATCCCCGCTGCTCTGAGGGTCCAGAGTGAAGCTGATCGACGCCGGTTGCGTGAGTGAGAAGTAAAATGTGGAGTCCGGGTTTTTTTTCTCATTCATTTTCATTGAGTCCAATCCAAAAGGGTGAATTACCATCTGGGAGACGATAGGGGGCGCTTTTTTCACATCTGAGCGCCTGGGGTGGCTGATTTTCCAACGGTAGACTCGGTTGATGAAATATGAATTCAGATTGCTAATTAAAAAAAAAAAAAAAATATTCTCGTGATGGGCATTCAATCAAAGTGTTAAGCAGAACCAACGTTCCACGGTCCTCCATCATCAACGGGGGGGTGTTACTGAGGCGAAAGTAAACACAACAGTGGCTAAATGTGCCGTGTGCAAAACAGCTTTAAAGGTTTGGCATTGCATCTGCACCATGCTGATCCACTCAACAGGTAGAGCTGAAACGATTTGATCTCAAAATGAAATTAGATTCAAATGTATTGTCATTATACAGCACAAGTACAATACACCATCCAACCAGAGTGGATAAATATATGCTCCAGAAATAAATAAATGCATAAATGAATGAAATAAAAAAAGAAAACTTGTAACCAAGAGATTTGACCATAGTCAGCCAGCACAGAACAGGCAGCCGCACTAACCAGTTGAGCTAAAGGGTCTGACCCCTTAGCAGGTGCTGGTTGACTGCGACCGACTAATCCATAGTTTACACTTGTCAAGAGCCAACTGCGCAGTCGTTCAGTATTGACATTAATAAATGAGATGTCATGCTAATATGTCATGTTCTATTCTATAGTAGGACTTACTACTGTAATACCTAATAAAACAAGTCATTAGAATAATAGAAGCCTACTTTTCTGGAACGATTCATTTCGCACGTATACAGTGTGTGTGTGTGTGTGTGTGTGTGTGTGTGTGTGTGTGTGTGTGTGTGTGCTCGCGTGCTGAGGCTGCTTTACTAAGCCGTTTCTCCACGCATTTATTTATTTCTGGAGCATTTTATTTATCCACTCTGGTTGGATGGTGTATTGTACTTGTGCTGTATAATAACGATACATTGAATCTAATCGCATGTTGAGATCAGTCACAAAACGCTTCCTGTTGAATGGATTGATTGAGTGCAATGCCGAACCTCTGCTGTTCGCCGATTTCTCTTGTCTTCACAGCCTAGAATATGACACGCCCACTGATGATGTCACGGTTCGCAAGGGAAAACCAACTATTTTTCGGTTCCAGCTGAGAACCGACTTTTCACTCTTCATGTAATAAGACAGACTAGCCTTTCCTGTCACTCTTTATGTAATAAGACAGACTTGTCTCTCCTGTTACTCTTCATGTAATAAGACATACCTGTCTCTCCTGTCACTCTTTATGTAATAAGACAGACTTGTCTCTCCTGTCACTCTTCATGTAATAAGACAGACCTGTCTCTCCTGTCACTCTTCATGTAATAAGACAGACCTGTCTCTCCTGTCACTCTTCATGTAATAAGACAGACCTGTCTCTTCTGTCACTCTTTATGTAATAAGACAGACTTGTCTCTCCTGTTACTCTTCATGTAATAAGACAGACCTGTCTCTCCTGTCACTCTTCATGTAATAAGACAGACCTGTCTCTCCTGTCACTCTTCATGTAATAAGACAGACCTGTCTCTCCTGTCACTCTTCATGTAATAAGACAGACCTGTCTCTTCTGTCACTCTTCATGTAATAAGACCGATGGCCTGAGTCACTTGTCCCGCCTACTTTAAGATTATTCAATGAAGTGAAGTGGAACACAATTCAGTCTGATTACCAGGAAACATTGGGCTGTAAAAACGAATGCACTCCAACTAACTAAGTTTGTGTGTGTGTGTGTGTGTGTGTGTGTGTGTGTGTGTGTGTGTGTGTGTGTGTGTGTGTGTGTGTGTGTGTGTGTGTGTGTGTGTGTGTGTGTGTGTGTGTGTGTGTGTGTGTGTGTGTGTGTGTGTGTGTGTGTGTGTGTGAGTGATAACAGAGAAATTATACATTAACAATGTAGCCTATTTGGAATTTCCGACATTATCACATATTCATTCAGACAGCTTTGTCTAGTGTAGTGACCAATCTGTATGTGTGTGTGTGTGTCCTTGTTTCTTTTGTCATTGTGTTTGTTTCTTTTGTCATTGTGTGGATATTGGTTGGTCCCCACCAGGGTTATTATATATTTGTATTTTTTATCTGATTTTAGTTTAGTTTAGTTTCAGAGTGAGTTAACTAGTTTCACTTACTTTCCAGGGTGGGTTAACTAGTTCCAGTTACTTTCCAGAGTGGGTTACAGTTTTTTCCGATTGCTTAAGCACGATTTTGAAAACAGGGCCCGATGTTTCAAAACACTACACACAATTAGCACAACCACACACACAATTAGCAGAACACCTCAGATCCTTTGCTAAATGAAACACTCTTGTAAAAACTAAACACAAATTTATAAAAACCTAATTTTGTTACCATATGAAACACACGTTTCATATGACTTAATTCTGTTTGAACCAGTTATACACTACTGTGCTTAACCTAAAACACCTTTAGCAATTCTACTTCTCAGTGATTAGAGCACTGTAAGTGAAGTACACAGAGAATGGGCAAATATACAATACATTCACCAAACACTATACAAGCAACTCTCTGAGGTGAGATTCGAACGGGATCGCCCCCCCTGCCCCACCTGCCCCCAGAATGGGCAAATATACAATACATTCACCAAACACTACACAAGACCAATTCTGCAGACGGATGCAAATATAATACATTTCTCTCCATATACAAATACAAATACAAAACATGTCCCAGTTTTCATGCTACTACAGTAGTGTGCATAACACTGTAAGTTCAGAAAATATCAGAAAAAGAAAAAAAATACTGTATCCAGTACAGGTTACAATTACAGTAAAACAAAAAAAATTATTAAATAGGGAAAAGAAGAGAAAATACTAGACATTATCTCTTCGCCTAGATGGATCTGGCCAGAGAATTTATGGGAAACTGGGACATGTTTTGTTGTGATTCTCTGTGATGTTGACATGCTGACTGAATTGGGTATATGGAGAGAAAAAACACATCTTCATGTTTGTTTAGTGTTTTGCAAATCACTGTGTGTATTGTTTTGCAAAAAGTGTGAGGCTGACATTGTGCTTATAGTGGTGGAAATCTGGGCCCATGTTTTGCTACTTGAGTGTAAGGTTTTGATAATTGTGTAATACTTGAGAATTTTGTGTTTATGCAATCCAAAAAACCTGTAACTAGTTTCAGTTTAGTTTTGTGTTTATTATAATATGGGGGTATTTGTCAGGGGCAGGATTTAAGAAGTTCAGAATAGGTAATGTTGATACAAACACATGTGAATGACACTGACTCAGTCATGTAGACAGAAACTAAAGACATGTTCTGTATATTCTTATTTTATTTTAGTTCGTATATCGTTCAGTTAGTTTTCAGGTTTTTTTCTATCTTCTAGTTTAAATTTTGTATTTCAGTTAACTAATGTTTTTCCTAGTTTTTGTGTTTAGTTAACTATAATAACCGTGGTCTTCACAAGGTAGAAGAGCTATTTTAAGGTCAGGGTTAGGCATGTAGTTACATATTATGGTTAAGGTCAGGGTAAGGACTAGGGAGTGAATGAATGTATATGGAATGTCCCTACAATGAACTTGAAAACATGGCTGTGTGTGTGTGTGTGTGTGTGTGTGGTGTGTGTGTGTGTGTGTGTGTGTGTGTGTGTGTGTGTGTGTGTGTGTGTGTGTGTGTGTGTGTGTGTGTGTGTGTGTGTCCTCTCCGTGGAAGGCTGGTAGGTACAGGTTTGTTGAGTATATACTGTAGGTTATCAGATATGACTTGGTGTTCATTCACTTCATTTTATTTTACTTAAGTCCTGTAAGACATCCTTTTTTAGATGTGAAGCACCAGCCTGGAAATGTCTTTCTACCCATGCGATATAGATCGACCTTCCTCATATTCACATCGATTTCCAGCAATTGCTGTGAAATCGGAGCTGTTCTGTCCTCCAGTGGAACACAGCCCCTTATTGGTTAAATACAGGCTGCTGTTGGCAAAACAGTAATGGTGTCTCCTGAAGCAACGAGCAGTAACGTTAACATTAGTAGAATAAACACAATGAGCAGTAACATTAACATTAGTAGAATAAACACAATGAGCAGTAACATTAACATTAGTAGAATAAACACAATGAGCAGTAACATTAACATTAGTAGAATAAACACAATGAGCAGTAACATTAACATTAGTAGAATAAACACAATGAGCAGTAATGTTAACATTAGTAGAATAAACACAATGAGCAGTAACATTAACATTAGTAGAATAAACACAATGAGCAGTAACGTTAACATTAGTAGAATAAACACAATGAGCAGTAACGTTAACATTAGTAGAATAAACACAATGAGCAGTAATGTTAACATTAGTAGAATAAACACAATGAGCAGTAACATTAACATTAGTAGAATAAACACAATGAGCAGTAACGTTAACATTAGTAGAATAAACACAATGAGCAGTAACGTTAACATTAGTAGAATAAACAAAACAAGCAGTAATGTTAACATTAGTAGAATAAACAAAACAAGCAGTAATGTTAACATTAGTAGAATAAACACAATTAGCAGTAACTTTAACATTAGTAGAATAACACAATGAGCAGTAACGTTAACATTAGTAGAATAAACACAATGAGCAGTAACGTTAACATTAGTAGAATAAACACAACAAGCAGTAACTTTAATATTAGTAGAATAAACACAACAAGCAGTAACTTTAATATTAGTAGAATAAACACAACAAGCAGTAACTTTAACATTAGTAGAATAAACACAATGAGTGGTAACGTTAACATTAGTAGAATAAACACAATGAGCAGTAACGTTAACGTTAGTAGAATAAACAGCCAAAGTGCAGTTATAACAGAAATAGACTTACTAACAACAATTAAACAATAGTATTCACTAGCGGACTTTCTTGGTGGAAAATACTTCTTTTTCGTTTTCTGACTGGATTTGGCAAACTTTGTTACACTGATTGGCTGAAGGAGCTTGTCTGTCAAGGCAAGTACTGTACTCCCACCCACTGAAACAGGTCTGGGCAGCTAGAGGTCCAGGCTCAGTTTGTGGCTTCCAGGCACTTTGTGGAAGACCAGTTCCCTCTATGTGAGAATGCTTCACCTATATGACACTTTGTGTCCGTCTTCAACCCTTAAAATAGATTTAACTAGAAGAACCATCTAGTGAGAAGCAAGCGTTTGTGTTGTTTTGATTCTTAGCATTGGGTCAACTGTGTCTCTCTGTCTGTCCTCTGTGGCCAGCATGCAGGGCGGAGAGCTGTTCAGTCGTATCCAGGCCAGAGGGGACCAGGCCTTCACTGAGAAAGGTGAGGCCTGGAGACGGAGCGATGGATGGATAGAGGGTGAAAACAACCTCACCAAATTCTTCAGGAAGAATTTAATCAAATTGAATGGAATATCACGTATGCTATGATGTATTGTGGTAGTGATGTGGTTGGGCTTCAGTTTCAGTTCAGGCTGTAGTTCTGAAATTGCTAATTCTAAACTGTGTGCATTTTTGGGGATGAATTTTGACAAATATTAAATGTATTATTTTTACTATTATTATGTTTATATTTCACAAGCTTCCCCCATCCTTCACTGTCTAGCACCAGCTTTTCATGACCATTTTCGCGATATTTCACGATCTTTGCGGAGCTATTGTATATTCTATATTATAGCTATGGAGACAATAGTATGGCTCATTTGACAGACACTATTTCTAGTCCAACATGTAAAAAAGAGTTTGTTTCTACACACTGTAGTTTGTAGTTTATTACACACTAAACATCGCCCATTTCCAAGATAATCCAGTCTTTTTCCATAGATCGCGAGATAAAACGCGCTATATGCAATAAGCCCAAACCGTTCTGGTTGATCCCCTGAAACCCCAAATACTCCCAAATCAAAGGTATGTGCCTTCACAAAATTATCAACGGGGGGGGGGGGGGGGGGGGGGGGTAGTCTTACCCCGAAAATGCGATCGTTACAAAGCGCTTGGTTTATGTCCGGTAAAGTAAGACACTGTGATCGTTACATAAACATGTTTCAGGTTCGGTAAAATAGACATAGGGGGTCCTTACCTTAGCCAGAAGGTAATCCAAAAAGAATAATTCCAATGATCCCATCGGCGATCACGATTACTCGTTTATATGTAATTACACGTGTTTATGGGACACTATAGGTTTTGAGGCGAGCAGATCTGCTAGCGATTGCTTTGGAAGAGCTCCTCCCCCTCAGAGCGAGTCTTGATAGTCCAGTTCATTCATTGCCTCTCCTGATCCATTTCTTTCTGAGTTCAAAAGGTAGGCGATACTGCTACCTGGTGAGATTCGATCTGCATTACAATTCCAACGTAGGCAAACGAGCCAGGGACGGCTAGAGTGATCCGGATGATCGTTTAGAACGGGGATCAAATGAAAAATATCAAAGGATCTAAAAATGTATTATTACGTGTTTGGCACTCAAGTGTTGGCGGTGAAACGCGTAATATTATGTGTTTGGCCCCCAATGGGATAAAGGGGCAGTTCATTAAAAAAATAAATAAAAAAATAGATCTATCCTCCCAGATTGTTTTGGTGTGATTTGCCTAGTTTTGGACATAGGCTATCTGCCGTAGAGATATCTGCTGTAGAGATATCTGCCGTAGAGACATCTGCCATAGAGATATCTGCCGTAGAGACATCTGCCATAGAGATATCTGCCGTAGAGATATCTGCCGTCATGCCAATACAATGGAGCTGAATGACACACTGTGGCACATTCATTATTATGGGGGTGTAGTTTGTTAGAAAATAGTTCCTACATGAAACTGTTCACAACAAGGTCTGTGGATATTCTTGAGTAATTCATGATTTCTGGAAAGAGACGTTGCTTTTGACTTTTATTATTGTATTATGTATTATTACCATGTATTATTTTGGTGCTTTGAGCCACAAACCAAGTGACATTCAGCTCCATTGTATTTGAGTGAAGGCAGATATATCCATAAGGTAAGGGGGAAAATATATTTTTATTTTTATTTTGGGTGGACTGCCCAAAGAGATTTCATTGTGCTTGTTGTAGCACCTCAACATATATATATTATATATATATACTGAGGTCATCCTTTCCTTTCCTTTCCTCTTCTCTTCTCTTCTCTTCTCTTCTCTTCTCTTCTCTTCTCTTCTCTTCTCTTCTCTTCTCTTCTCTTCTCTTCTCTTCTCTTCTCTTCTCTTCTCTCCTGTCCTCTCCTGTCCTCCAGAGGGCTCAGAGATCATGAGGGACATTGGCACGGCCATCCAGTTCCTCCACAATGTGGACATCGCACACAGAGACATCAAGGTGACAGCAGAGAAGGCCTTGTTCATATACTGCCCTGTAGTCTCTCCCTGTCTCTCTCTCTCTCTCTCTCTCTCGCTATCTCTCTCTCTCTCTCTCTCTCTCTCTCTCTCTCTCTCTCTCTCTCTCTCTCTCTCTCTCTCTCTCTCTCTGCGTGTATGTGTGTGTGTGTGTGTCTCTCTCTCTCTCTCCCCCCCTCAGAACAACTGTATTATGACGTAACAACGAAGATATAGGGCTGAGCTCGAACGTTCGGACCTTCGTTCGTTACGTTGGTGTTCGAATTCTAAATCAACATTCGAATTGTAAAAAAAAAAAATTGGATCTACTTTTTCTCCCCCATTTTTCTATTTTTCTCCCATCCCAATTTTTCGAATTATCCAATTCTTCCCTCCCCTGTCTCGAACGTTGCTAGACCATGCCTCCCCACCCCCTAATACTGCCAATTGTATTAGTATGAACGACCAGCCAAGCCGGAAGCAACGCAGAGAGCTGGGCTCGAACCCAGCATCTCCTGCGTTAGTGGCGAGCGCCTTGCCCATTGCTCCACTTAGCCGCACCGAATTGTAAATGTTTAATAAAACATTTTATTTAAAAAAAAATTATGTGTCTATTCATTCTGTTTAAACCAATGGGTTTTTTCTTCACAGTTGCAGATAAATATTAGGCTACACTAATATTATAGTATTATACTATTGTCTTATATGACTCGTCATAAAAATTTAAATAAAACATTTATCATAAATGATGTAGCCTATCGGCATCCGCTTGGCACTCAGCGCTCCATCAAGACGTCACCATCACTTTCGTACCAACCGTGCCTTTATTGGATTATTTATGTTGATGAAACTGATGAGTTATATTCATTAAAGAAAGTTGATTTAATAAAAAAAATACTAATTTAATCAGATTAATCACTTTATTCAAATTGAGGATTTAGTTTGAGAATATTTTATATAAAGATATTTTAATTTGAATTTTATTTCTTTTTTATTATTATTATTATTATAAATAATTTACGAAGGTTCAAACGTCCGTTCGAAAAACCCTGACGAAGTTCGAAGCCCAAAAACAGGCTTCGGGGACAGATCTACAAAGATAACGACATAACAATGTCATATAACATAAACTAGCCTAGCTTAGCACAAATTAATGGAAGCAGATACGGATCAGCTAGCCTAGCTGTTGGCCAGAAACACCTCTCCCTTAAGCTAGGCTAACTGATTCGTATCCGCTTCCATATCTAAATGTAGATATCACAGAATATGCTTAAAGGTGTACTATGCAGGTAGGTGTAGAATATGCTTAAAGGTGTACTATGCAGGTATAGTATAGAATATGCTTAAAGGGGTAGTATAGTCAAGTCAAGTCAAGAGTTTTAATTGTCACGGCATACAGGTATACAATGAAATGCGGGTGGTCTGCAGGTAGGTGTAGATTATGCTTAAAGGGGTACGATGCAGGTAGGTGTAGAATATGCTTAAAGGGGTAACTATGTTTGGGGAGAGACATTTGTTTACATTCCCAGAGACTTCAATTAATTTACAAAACACATTTACTATTCTTTTTATTATTATTATGTCATCATCATAAATAAAATTGTTATCATTTTGAGGAACTGTGAACCAAACATGAGCCTAGAAGATGCTTCTTTTAAAAGTAAATATATTTGTAAACAAAATTGCCTGCTCTGCACACGATTAGACAGTTATCATAGCTGGCGGATAGGCCCCTGCTAACTGTCAGCCATGACCACATGCCCACATGACATGATCACATGACCACATGACCACAGGACCACATGATCACATGGCCCAAACAAACACAATTATGTCAAGGGAGATTGATAAGACACAAAACCAAGGCATGTGATTCAGGCAACAGAATCATAATTAACATTACTGTTCATGTTGCCCATTATCTGTCAGGTAGCAGAGCTACTGTGGCTTTAGCCCTGCAGGTCAACGTGTTGTTCATTATCTGTCAGCTAGCAGAGCTACCGTGGCTTTAGCCCTGCAGGTCAACGTGTTGTTCTTTATCTGTCAGCTAGCAGAGCTACCGTGGCTTTAGCCCTGCAGGTCAAAGTGTTGTTCATTATCTGTCAGGTAGCAGAGCTACCGTGGCTTTAGCCCTACAGGCCAACATGTCTACTTGTTGTCAAACAGTGTTCCAGGGACTCAATTTCCCTCTGAGGACAGTGTGTTTATACAGTTATGAAATATATACTATATACAATATTATATAGACTTGTTTCAGTTCTCAGAGTCTCATATTTAACTGACAAACTAATGATTCCTTCTCCTTTCTTTCCTCTCAGCCAGAGAATCTGCTCTACACCTGTCCAGAGAGCAAAGGAATTCTCAAACTAACCGACTTTGGCTTTGCCAAGGAGACCTCGCTACATAACCCCCTACAGACTCCCTGCTACACTCCTTACTACGTGGGTAAGTGTCATCTGAGGCATCAGGACACGTTTACATTAAGTTATACACTCCTTACTACGTGGATACGTGTCATGTGAGGCATCAGGGCACGTTTACATTAAGTTATACACTCCTTACTACGTGGATACGTGTCATGTGAGGCATCAGGGCACGTTTACATTAAGTTATACACTCCTTACTACGTGGATACGTGTCATCTGAGGCATCAGGGCACGTTTACATTAAGTTATACACTCCTTACTACGTGGATACGTGTCATCTGAGGCATCAGGGCACGTTTACATTAAGTTATACACTCCTTACTACGTGGATACGTGTCATCTGAGGCCTCGCGTTTTAGCGCTCTCGACGGCTAGCATTTTTTGGCGGAGCGCTCTGGGCGCCTCGAGTAGAAAATTGTTCAACATTTGGAGAGGAGCCCTGCTCATCAATGTCACTTTTTTCGACCGACCAATCGAAATCAAGGAAGTGGCGGGACTAAAAAAGATCAACAAACATGGCAGAGGAGAGGCTGATTCTTGCGGTGTCTGACAACCCAGTAATATACTACCTATTTGTACTAATAACGCAGATGACGTGACAATCGTAACCTAACAACAATAAGCGCTCCCTGCGCTTTGGAAGCACTCTGGGCATTCATATTTTTGATATCCAAAGCGCTCCGCCTTGAAAAAAACACTTTCTGTGTACACGGCACCTTACACGCCTTACTAGGTGGGTAAGTGTCGTCTGAGGCATCAGGACACGTTTACATTAAGTCATTTAGCTGACGTGTAACCGAGTGGATTTGAACCTGGGACCATAGGATCCACAGGCAGCCGCACTAACCAGCTGAGCTAAAGGGTCACTTACAAGTTCTGTACAACAAGTCAGCAGGAAGGGTACAACTCTTTCAGCTGAGTAACAATGTTCATCAAACAACAGTGTTGAACACATCTATTGTTTGACTGAAAACTGTGTCAACGTGTTTATCATAACCTTCGACTTTAGATCCGTTCTTTATGCAAAACAATCTATATGTTTGTGTTTGATATATCCACCATGTTTATTTGTACAACAATAAAATGAAATAAGGAATGTATAAGTGAATGAATTGAAAAGTCAGTTTGTACAGGTTTTTTTAAGAATATAATTGCGATTCAATTTGATAATATAACTGAGGTCATGGTGGTTACATTCTTGTATCTTGTTCTGCTCTATGGGATTTGACCTCATGACCTATGACCTCATGAAAGGTTTCCGCTACATGCACCTTCACTTGTCCGGCCACGCCCATTTCCACCCATGCATATAAGTGAGGGGTGTGACCGTGCTTCTCCCTTCCCTCATTTTTCATTCGGAAGCGTTTGGCTACAGGTGCGCTTTAGACAGTGGACATTTAGCTTATAGTTTTCTTGTTGCTGTTTCTTCGAGATGGCATCACCACCAAGACTCGAGAAGCCCTTCTTGGGGCTCCACTAGCGCTCCCTCCTCCCAACCTCTGCCGTTCGCCCCAGTGGCATGCAGCGCTGAGTGTAGTGCCGCCCGTTAAGTGCCCCTCACTCGTGAGCAGTGATGGGAATAACGGCGCTATAAGTAATGGCGTTACTAGCGGCATTCGTTTTTTCAGTAACGAGTAATCTAACGGATTACTCTTCCAATCTTAATAACGCCGTTAGCGTTACTGCAAAAAAATGCGGCGCGTTACTATGAATGAACCTGTTTCTTTCATCAGACAGATCTCTGCGACCGAGAGGCAATAATATGTTCTTCCTTGTTTAGTGGGCAGTGCGCGAGCCACGCATACATGCTGACGATTGGCTGAGGTTGAATAAAATGTCATGGTAAGCCAATCAGAGGTGGAGGTGGGCGGGTGTCTAAAGCATCCAGAGTCTGACACACAGCGCGACAAGACAAGCGATCACTGATCAGTCAGCATGAGACCGCGGTCCGTGTAGTGTACATTTTGAGCCCAAATAATCCAAAACTAATCCAACGAACAACACAAGCGACTCAGTCAACATGAGACCACGGGTCCATGAGCGTTTTGTGTTCACTCTTTGCAGCGCAGGGCACTGAGTGGCTCTACTGCAGTGCCGACAGCCTTATCAACAGTGCTGCACTTCCTGGTTTAATAGCACAGGCTTCAGGTGCTCAGAGATATATATATCTCTGTATGTCATGCATGTCTTAAATGTCATGATTAGATTAGTTTAGATGATTCGATTAGATTCTTATATCTGTATGTTGTGTATGTCATTGATTGATTGATTGAAAAGTTTATTAACAGATTGCAGAATGGGTACAGTACAGTACAGCTCAATACATACAATTGTTAAGGGGATGCAGATAAATGACTTTCGTCATAAATGTCATGAATTGAAAATGGGGGACCCTGATTTAAACAAGACGAAACTCTTTCTCTGGTCTGCATCCCCTTAACAATTGTGTGTATTGAGCCGTACTGTATTGTACCCATTCTGCAATCTGTTAATTAAAATGTTCAATCAATCAGTATATATTTGTTATTTATTTTTGCTTAACAAGCATAATTTAATGTTGCCCAGTTGTGGCCAGTTGAGGGGCAATACATATCAAAAGTTCCAAAACATCTATTCTGTTTGTATTTGTATGATCCACTATATAAACATAGTAATTATAATATCTACATACATGGCATTTGATTGGAGGCTAGTCTCACTTTGTCCCACAGCAACATTAAAATAGTTTAGATTTGTGTATGTTGTTTATGTAAAAAAAAAAATCTTGAAAGTAACGCAATAGTTACTTTCTGAAGTAACTAGTTACTTTTATAATGTGTAACTGAGTAAGTAATTTAGTTACTTTTTGGAAGAAGTAACTTGTAGCGGTGTCCACTTATAGTGCCTATAACCTTTACCGTTGGGCGCCAGACAGGTCTAACCCCTGCCAATGAAGATAAAAATACCTTTTTGATTTGGTTAATTAGGCCTATAGCTCCGGCATAAGACTGTACCACATAAGACAAATAATAATAATAATTTTCATTAGACAAATAATATAATAATTTGATTTATAGGTCTGGACTAATGGTCAAGATAATTACTAGGTGAGTTTGATAACAAAGAAACACTCAGGAGTCATGCCCAATTCAGTCAAAATGTCCATGTATTGGATATTAGTCAAAAAGAAAAACTCTTAGAACACAAAACAATTCATTTACAGACCAGTTCGTTCACGCAGTTCAGTGCATTGGGTGAACAGGTATATAGGCATTTGCCAATAGTTCCAAATGTCAAAGAGTTCGTGATGACCGCCACGCAACTGTGTGAATGAACGAAAAAATAGAAAGTCTCTAACGAAAATATGTGTGTGTGTGTGTGTGTGTGCGTGTGTGTGTGGGTGTGTGATGCGAGAGTAGGGGGAAAAGAGGGGCGTTGGACTTGGGCTGGAGGGGTAGAGAGAGAGATGTTTGGCTTGGGCTGAAGGGGTAGAGAGAGAGAGATAGAGGCGCGTTTGGCCTCGGCTATGTGTCGCCGTCGTTAGGAAGCTTGGAGAGGGGAATGTTTGAGTCGGAGACGCTTGCGTCACAGCCTCGGAACAGGAGCGCAACCAACAGTGCAGCGTGTACTTTACCGCACCGAAGTCCGCGTTGGGTGAAGATGACCAGGTCGTGGACGTCCGGAGTCTCCGGACTATCCCCGTTTCTCATCCATCCCGTGTTAGGTAATGTTTACTGGCCGTTTTCAACTTCTCTAACTCCGGTTCACGTTCTCCTGCTCCTCACATCGGCTGCACGTCTTCTTTCAGGTAAACAACATTCAAACTCGCCGCTCTCACTTCCACGTCATGACTTCGCACGTCTCCTGTCTCACGTCTCACCAGGCCAACCCCCCACCGTCTGACGTCTCACCTCTTATCCGCTATCAGATCCCAGATGAGCGCATCCGTAATTGACAGACATAAAGGGACAGGCGCACTTTTACCTGGCAGGTTAAAGCCGCTCTGTCACACTCTCCCCCCATTGTGAAAGACCACCTTTGGTGGTGAACACCAGTCACTCGAAACCCAGGAACTCGTCCTCTGAGCTATCTTCATTTAATATCTCCAGGACCTCCTTCCTTTCCTGTTCGTCCAAATCCTCCGCTGTAGGGTAGAAAGGTTTGAGGTTACAGACATGTACTGTTCTCACATCTCCACCAGTGTCCTCTCGTACAACTTGGTAGTTGACGGGACCAGTTTGTTTTATGACACGATAGGGTCCTTTCCACTTGCTGGCCAGTTTGGCAGTAAAGTTCTTGGCTGCACTGGACTGTGGAAAATTCCTTACCCACACCCTTTCTTGGAACCTGAAACTGACATCCCTCCTGTTCTTGTTATAGTTCCGTAGCTGTCTCACACGAGCCTTCTTACTACTTTCCTCGGCTTTGGCGTGGAGAGTCTTCAGCTGATGAACCACATCATACGCCTGAGCATCAGGAGGAAGAGACTTGCCTCTCAGGACTTTGTCCATTGGACTGTTCAGTTTCCTTCCAAGCTGTAACTCTGCAGGGGTAACTCCTGTGGTTTCTTGAACTGCCGAATTCAAGGCAAATCTGAACTCTGGTAAGTACTGATCCCACTTCCGGTGGTTGTCTTCCACGTAGGAGGAGATCATACACTTCAGAGTGCGATTCACCCGTTCTGTCATGTTCGTCTGTGGGTGATAGGCTGTCGTAAGCTTGGGTGTCACTGTCCATTTCTCGCAGAGCTCTTTGAATAAAGACGACACAAACTGTGATCCTCTGTCTGACAATATAAAATCTGGCACACCCCATCTCGTAAAGATTTCTTTCTTCAGTATGCGGGCGATTGTCTGCGAGTTTGCTTGTCGCATGGGGAAGAATTCCACCCATTTTGTGAAATAGTCCACTAGGACAAGAAGATACTCATTTCGTTCTGGACTGCGTGGAAGGGGTCCCATTATATCTACTCCTAGCAACTCATTTGGTCCCTTTACTGAATGTTGCTGAATCATTCCTGCAGGCTTCCTGTTGTCGGACTTCAGGCTCTGACACTTTATACAGCATTTGACATGTGCCTTGACATCGGTCCACATTCCTGGCCAGAATGCCACTTCCTGAAGCCTCTTGTAGGTTTTGAAGATACCCCCATGTCCACATAGCGGGTTCTCATGGTAAGCCCGGAGGACTTGCGGAATCAGGGTTGCTGGGACATAGACCCGATAATGACACCGTCCATCTTGTCCTTGTGTTTTTCGGTACACCTTATCTTCCAGGACTGCGTAGTCATTTTTCACAGAACTTCCTTCCTCAGCCAGAGCCTTAAAGATGGTCTCAATCTTGGCATCTTTGTGTTGTTCCTCCCATATCTGTGCAAGGAATATCGGAAGTGTTCCAGAATCCTTCTTGCTGGAATACAGGGTGCATCCAGCACCTGTTGCAAGGATGAGGAGCTGCCCCCCCGGCCTCCAGCGGCGGCGGCGCCTCCATCTTCGACGCGGCCAAGCCGGTGGACACAGCCTCCAAGGAGCGAGAGGAGGAGGAAGAGCACTTATCAGGCCTAATTTCCTTGTGGACACCAAGCCTTTACTTGGGTGTTGACCTTTCGGCGCAGAATAGGGTTTCTGTTGTCGATTGAAAGATTTAGAGTGGTCAGGAGGTGTATATTGGGGACAAGATCCAGGAGGATGTTGTCCCTTACATCTCCAACACATCACAGGCGGTCCATCCTGGACTCGATTTTGAACGCTGAGCGTCCTATTCTGAGTTTGAGGAGCTCTTAAGTTGGTCCTCTTGTCATACTCAAGTTGGAGCTCGTGATCCCTTTCAAGTTGGATTCCCAGACGCACCAACTCCTCGGTGGTCTGAACTCGCCCTCGGAGTTGACTTGCAAGATACGGTTTGATGTTTTTCAAAATCATTTTTACTATGGGCTCTTCAGTGAGAGAGGGTTTCCACTTTTTACAAAGAGCCCTATAAGAGAAAGCGAAGTCTCTTATAGTTTCCTTCTCTCCTTGGATTTTTGTTCTGATTCGGTCTGCTAACTCGTCTTCATAATCATCAGTTAGATAAGCAGACATAAAAGCAGTTTCAAATTGGCTCCATGTAGTTACAGAGGATCTGGCAATCTCCCACCAGTCACGAGCCGTACCATGAAGCACGGTTCTGAACGTTGCCAGGAGGTCCCAGTCGGATAAGGGCTGTAGCGCCAGAAAATCATGGCATTTGGTCAGATAATTCAGTAGATCAGGGTCATCATCCAGCTTTCCATAGGTTGGAAAAGTCAGCTTGATACTCTTGGTGATGACTGATCTTGTAGATAATGTGGTTGGAGCAGTGGTTGGTACAGTTCTTGAGCTGGCCGTTGCCAGCGGAGAACCTGTACTGCATGCTGAAGGTTGTGTGAAAATAGAGCCTATAGGCAAAGTTGCGGGATGAAACAGTGAGGTGGGAGGAAGGTTAGTGAGTTTCAGATCGAGAGCATCCAGTTTCTTTTCCATAGAGAGAACTTTATTCTCGTGGTTATCCGATTGCTCCTTCATCTTTACTTTCATCTCCTCCAGTTGGCTGTTTACCCGAGTCACCTGTGTAATACAGTATTCCACTCCTTTGGATATCATATCCACTCCTTCCTGGGTGACTTGTTTCACCTCTTTGATTTCCTTCTGAACTTCTACTTGGGACTGTACCACCATGAAATTGATCTGCTGGGTAAGAGTTTGTTCAGATGCCTGATTCTCATCAGCCATTATGATTTTGGTGGTTTTGGCCAGATTATCCATTTCTTTTAACACATTATCTTGGAGGGTGACGATGCATGTCTTGAGATGAGTGTAGTTGGCCACCGACTGATTTCCAATAGCTTGGATTCTTAGGTCAGAGCGGGTATTGAAGTCCTGCACATATTTGGTCAATTGTTGCATTCTCAATTTCTGCTGATCCATTGTCTGACACAACTGTAACCAATTTCCCTGAGTTTGGTAAGCCAGTTGGTTCAAATCCCTTGCCGGGGTAGCCATGACTACTGGTAAGTCAATTGGGGACAAGGTGTCGGAGGTTGGGGAAGATATGGAGTCTGAAGAGGCAGCCTTGTGTTCTCCAGAGTCAATTGAGATTTTTTCAGGTTGCAGAAGAACATTGGTTTCCTCTGTTAGCAAAGCAGGGTCCGTTTGGAGGTCGATTAGTGTTTCCTGAAAATGCACACCTTCTTTAGGCTTTGTCGCCGGGAAATGCATTAGAGACTCCTCCCCCTTTCGACGCTGAAAATTCTCAATTCTCATTTGTATAATACCCCTTTGGTCAGGTCTCTCCGTATCAGACCTTAAGGGGGTATCAACATCAGGAGGGTCTGGTCCCTTTAGATCCCACCCTAGACCCTCTGTTTTTGTGTCTAGGTCTGGTGGGTTTGGAGGCGGGCTGCTTGGTGCAGCCTCTGCGCCCTTAGACATTGTGAAATCAGTGGGTGGAATGTGCTTTATGTAAGGTTATAAACCCAAAATCAATTATTTAGAGCAGTACACAGCACATTAATGAACCCACATAGTCGAGCAATGCTTCAAACCTTCACAATATAATTTGTTTCACCTTTCAAAAGTTGTCAACTGTACCTTTAAACAAAAAAAACATAATGCCCCTTTAAAGAAAATAGTGCCATGCACCTTTAAACAAAACAGCATAATGCACCTTCAAGGGAGATAGTGCCATGCACCTTTAAACGAAAATAGGGCAATGTACCTTTAAAGAAAATAGTGCCATGCACCTATAACCAAAATAGCATAATGCACCTTTAAAGAAGATAGTGCCATGCACCTATAACCAAAATAGCATAATGCACCTTTAAAGAAGATAGTGCCATGCACCTTTAAACAAAAATAGGGTAATGTACCTTCAAAGAAAATAGTGCCATGCACCTATAACCAAAATAGCAGAATGCACCTTTAAAGAAAACAACAAGTAACATATATGTATATTTTTTCTTTAACACAGTACCTTTAAACCTTGGTTCAGTTAGGCCCTCAGCCCCACGTTGGGCGCCATTTTATGTAGCGGTGTCCACTTATAGTGCCTATAACCTTTACCGTTGGGCGCCAGACAGGTCTAACCCCTGCCAATGAAGATAAAAATACCTTTTTGATTTGGTTAATTAGGCCTATAGCTCCGGCATAAGACTGTACCACATAAGACAAATAATAATAATAATTTTCATTAGACAAATAATATAATAATTTGATTTATAGGTCTGGACTAATGGTCAAGATAATTACTAGGTGAGTTTGATAACAAAGAAACACTCAGGAGTCATGCCCAATTCAGTCAAAATGTCCATGTATTGGATATTAGTCAAAAAGAAAAACTCTTAGAACACAAAACAATTCATTTACAGACCAGTTCGTTCACGCAGTTCAGTGCATTGGGTGAACAGGTATATAGGCATTTGCCAATAGTTCCAAATGTCAAAGAGTTCGTGATGACCGCCACGCAACTGTGTGAATGAACGAAAAAATAGAAAGTCTCTAACGAAAATATGTGTGTGTGTGTGTGTGTGTGCGTGTGTGTGTGGGTGTGTGATGCGAGAGTAGGGGGAAAAGAGGGGCGTTGGACTTGGGCTGGAGGGGTAGAGAGAGAGATGTTTGGCTTGGGCTGAAGGGGTAGAGAGAGAGAGATAGAGGCGCGTTTGGCCTCGGCTATGTGTCGCCGTCGTTAGGAAGCTTGGAGAGGGGAATGTTTGAGTCGGAGACGCTTGCGTCACAGCCTCGGAACAGGAGCGCAACCAACAGTGCAGCGTGTACTTTACCGCACCGAAGTCCGCGTTGGGTGAAGATGACCAGGTCGTGGACGTCCGGAGTCTCCGGACTATCCCCGTTTCTCATCCATCCCGTGTTAGGTAATGTTTACTGGCCGTTTTCAACTTCTCTAACTCCGGTTCACGTTCTCCTGCTCCTCACATCGGCTGCACGTCTTCTTTCAGGTAAACAACATTCAAACTCGCCGCTCTCACTTCCACGTCATGACTTCGCACGTCTCCTGTCTCACGTCTCACCAGGCCAACCCCCCACCGTCTGACGTCTCACCTCTTATCCGCTATCAGATCCCAGATGAGCGCATCCGTAATTGACAGACATAAAGGGACAGGCGCACTTTTACCTGGCAGGTTAAAGCCGCTCTGTCACAAACTAGTAACTGTAACTAGTTACTTTTTTAAAGTAACTTGCCCAACACTGCTCGTGAGAAAGGTAGCTCCAGCATCTCCATCAAACGGACCCCCGACACAGGCGTGGTCTCTCTGATGGCAGACGATTGCTTCACAAGCTCTCCACCTGCTTGCTCCCGCCACTAAGAGCGGTGGTGAGCGAGCAGGGCGGGTGGTTGGTAGAAGGAGGAAGAGTATGCGGGCCGCAGAGGGAAAAACCCCTTCGGTTTTGCGGAAGAGCTGGTGCCAGAGAGGGCCTTGCGCTCTCCTACCATCACATTCCAGAGGTGTTACTTGGAGGGGGCGGGGGTTTCATCTTTGATGCCTCGCTGGCAAAAGTCGGTGTTCAATTCCCCGACGCCAGACGGCGAGAGGCCTGAGACGCCGCGAGACATAAACATGGAGAGAGAGGCGGCAGATGGAGCGCACCTCGAGGAGAATGCGCTGCACCCAGCAGCAGGTAAGGGGAGCGGGACTAGGCTCTTGCTTGTGAATGGAGCCGCAGGTGCTTGTGTGGCCAAGTTTTAGACAAACGTGGACCCAGGGCTCGCGGTTGGTAGCTAGCTTTGTGTTGTGGTTTTTCTAAAACGATGACACGTGCATATGGCCATATGCTCTCGTATGTGTTAGTTTGGAAAAACAACACACGGCTGAAGACACTCTCCTTTCACCCCGTATGTCTCTTCATTTTACGTGAGGTTGGTTGGGGGGGGAGGGGATATAAACCACTCCTCAGATGTGTTATATCAATTTGGTGAAGTTCTGACTGTGCGTGTGGCAAGGAGGTAGCCTAAAACAATCGCTCCCGTCACTAGGGATTCCCCGCACCCGTGTCAGCGTCGAGCAGGCATTAGAGGTGACCGGCGAGGGACTAGACTAATGAGTGGCAAGTTTTGTTGGAACAAACGTGTGATCTTTTCACTATGTATTTTTGTGTATGCATCGTATGAAATAACAATGGGGAGCCCAGACGGGCGGCATTTCTTGTTTGTGAAGAGAGCCACAGGGATTCATGTGAACACGTTTTTTGAACAAACGTAGACCCTGAATTCGCGATTGGTGATTTGCTTGTGTGTTTGGCTTTTTCAAAACAATGTACATCAGCACATGGCTAAGGGCTCTGCCCCTCTTCACCTCGTATATGTTTGTTGCTTTACGTGGTAAGGTAAAACATGGCGGGTGGCAAGTTTTTTGCTTTGAAACGGAGACGTGGGGTCTCGGGTGGACACGTCTTTTAAAAGGACGTAGTCCCAGATCCCACGGTTTGGTGGTTAGCTGTTGTGTTTGGTTGTTCAAAGCAATGAAGCGAGCACATGCTTGCATATGAGAGGTCAAAGGAGAGGTCTCTCCGGGATAAACCTGGCGTCTTCCCCTCTCGTGAGAGAGGAATTTGTGACAGATGTTTTTTTCCCTAGGCTCTGTATATATATATAAACCCCGGCGTGTCAGTGTCCTTGCGAGGACCAGTCTTCCCCCGGTTTACCCAAATAGGGGGGAGAGACGTTGAGTTGGGGGCTCTTTCTTATTAGAATTCTCCCAAACACGGTTCTCAGGTTTTATGAGCCTAAACGTTGTTCAATATCAGTGCTTGGTACTATGGGACCGATGTCAGCGCTGGCCCCGGGCATGTTCTTGAGTGTTTATTTGAAACAGCCTTTTTAGGGACTAGCGCCCTGGTCTGTCCGAACGGCATAACGGCGTTTATGCGGTCGGCCGGGAAGGAGTTTACCTCTGCCGAGCCCCAGGCGAGCGCTGCTCGTGAAAATGTATCTGTCAGCTCGAGGGCTCACATGCATTTCCGGGGGGAAATGGCGGGGCAGGTCGAGCATCAGCAGGGGGGCTTCACGCCCGTTGGGTGGGCCACCATGAGCTGTGCGATTACGTATACAGACCGTCTCGGTGGCGCCTCCTGTGGTGTTTTTGATCGAAATGTGTACCTTTCCCCCTCTCCTTTGAAGAGGCGCAGCAGCGTTGGAGGACACGGGACTCATCCTGGTCGCACCGAGCCGGATCAGTTCAACCCGGTGCCCGCCGGGTCACAGGCGAGCATTGCTCATACAATATATTCTGTTAACCCGAAGGGCCCTGTGCTTTTCCGGGGGGGGAATGCCAGGGCGGACCGGACGCCATAGGGGCTCCTCCCATCCCTCCCCGCTCGGCCATCGGGGTGCTGTTTATTAGCAGTCAGCCCCTCTAAGCGCTCCTGTGTAGTTCCCGGTCCTCCAGGCACAGGTCGAGCTTTGCTCTTGTTACCTGTCGGCCTGGGTTAACCCATTTTAGGCCTGAAACACCTTAATGTGTTATATAGCCTGTATATACACGCAGATGTGTTTCCCGGATTCAATGGGTTAAGGGAGCAACCTTTCTGTTTTGGGGTGGTTGTCTCCCCGGTATGCCGGTAGCGGAGTCAACTCACTGGCAGAGTCCGGGTTCGGCCCCGATCCCACGAGAGTACGCCCTGCATGTTTTATAATGTCTGCCAATTGTGTCAAACTCTTTCTCTGAACCCCGACCCCGCGAGGTTACTGGCGGGGTCAGGGTTCGTGGCAGGGTCGGTTTACTGGCGGAGTCGGGGCGCAGTTCGAGCTTTGCTCTTGTTACCTGTCTGTCGGCCTGGGTTAAGGGATCAACCTCTTCTCTTGGAGTGCTTGTCTCCTCGGTATACCAGCTGACCCCACGGGATTATGGGGGAGAGCCTCCTCAGAGAGCTTCGGTGCCTCCTCCTCAGGGAGTTTTCAGAGCCTCCTCAGGGAGCTCTTCGGCGCCTCCCTCTCAGAGAGTTTTCAGAGCCTCCTCCTCAGAGAGAGAGCCTCCTTACAGAGCCTCCTCCTCCGGGAGTTTTTCAGAGCCTCTTCCTCAGGGGTTCCTCACAGCGTGCCAGGCGGAGAAGGGCCTTCACCTGTTGTGCCCTGTCCGATGCGCTGGCGGTGTAAAGGGTGGTGTCACGAGTAAACGCCTGGGGAGGTCTCGATGCCACGGCCTCGTTAACCTCACCAGGTCCCTTTTGTCAGGTCCTGGCTCCTGGACTCGGCGGCAGGCCTGCCTTGAGTGGTCCATGGGGCTGGGACCTCCTCCATGCCCCGCTGCTACGGCTTTGCCTGCGGGGTCAGGGTTCGGAACCCCGACCCCACGTGACATCTCGCGGCAGCGTCAGGGTTTAACAACCCCGACCCCACGAGGTGTGGGAGCGGTAACACAGGCTTATGCTTCGCGTACGTTACCCTAGTAGCGAGCGGGGCGCACGGTGCTTCTGTCCCGCGGTCTACTCACCTTGTGCGTTCTTTGGGTGCTGTCCCCTTTTTTCGCACAGTCGGGGTCCTGTCCCACTAGGAGGGGTGGGGGGGCCCGGACCCTCCCCAATGTCCTGATGGTTGTAAGGGGACCTCAGCGGGTGCATTTGTTGGGCTCTCCGCATCCTGCTCCATTCCTGTGTCCCATAGAGCAGAATGAGATACAAGAACGAAATGTAACGAAGGTTATCCTATAAGAGTTCTTGTGAGCCTTCTGTTCTCACTCACTGATGACCCCTGATTGTCTTCCGAATGAAGGTCAAGACTCGGGAAGGGAGAAGCACGGTCACACCCCTCGCTTATATGCATGCCGGCGGAAATGGGCGTGGCCGGACAAGTGAAGGTGCATGTAGCGGAAACCTTTCACTTTCAGTGATATATAGGTCATGAGGTCAAATCCCATAGAGCAAAATGCTCACAAGAAGTCATGTAACTAGGGTTATAGGATAACCTTCGTTTCTGATTGTGTTGTATAACTCTGCCCCTATTTCTGTCTGTGTGTTTCATCATCGATAAGCTCCTGAGGTTTTGGGTCCGGAGAAATATGACAAGTCATGTGACATGTGGTCTCTGGGTGTCATCATGTACATCCTGTGAGTACCACGTGTGTCTGTGTGTGTGTGTGTGTATGTGTGTGTATGTGTGTGTGTACATAAATATCAGTACATTCTACATGTATTCAAATACGAAAGTGAGAGCAGCTGCTTCCCTGTTTCTGTCTGTCTTTCCCTTTCTCCCTGTTTCTCTCTCCCTATCTCTCTCTTTCTCTCTATCTCTCTCTGTCTCTGTCTCTCCCTCTCTGTCTCTCTCTCTTTCTCTCCCTCTCTCCCTCCCCCTCTCTCTCTCTTCCTCTCTCTTTCTCTCCCTCTCTCCCTCCCTCTCTATCTCTCTCTCCCTCTCTCTTTCTCTCCCTCTCTATCTGTCTCTCTCTCTTTCTCTCTCTCCCCCTCTCTCCCTCTATCGATCCCTCTCTCTCTCTGTCCCTTTCTCCCTGTTTCTCTCTCCCTATCTCTCTCTCTTTCTCTCTATCTCTCTGTCTCTCTCTGTCTCTCTCTCTCTTTCTCTCCCTCTCCCTCTCCCACCCTCTCTCTCCCTCTCTCTGTCTCTCCCTCTCTCCCTCCCTCTCTATCTCTTTCTCCATCTCTCTTTCTCTCCCTCTCCCTGTCTCTCTCTCCCCCTCTCTCTCCCTCTATCTCTCTCTCACTCTCTCTCTCACTCCCTCTCTATCTCTCTCTTTTTTCTCTCTCTCTCTCTCTCTCTCTCTCTCTCTCTCTCTCTCTCTCTCTCTCTCTCTCTCTCTCTCTCTCTCTCTCTCTCTATCTCTCTCCATCTCTCTCTCTCTCTATCTCTCTCCATCTCTCTCTCGCTCTCTCTCTCTCTCCATCTCTCTCTCTCTCTCTCTCTCCCTCTCTCTCTCTCTCTCTCTCTCTCTCTCTCTCTCTCTCTCTCTCTCTCTCTCTCTCTCTCTCTCTCTCTCTCTCTCTCTTCATCTCTCTCTCTCTCTCTCTCTCTCTTTCTCTCTCTCTCCACCAGGTTGTGTGGTTTCCCTCCGTTCTACTCTAACACAGGTCAGGCCATCTCTCCAGGGATGAAGAGGAGGATCAGGATGGGCCAGTATGAGTTCCCCAACCCAGAGTGGGCCGAGGTGTCGCAGGAAGGTGAGATCACTACACTAGTACAGTAGTACTCTGGTACAGTAGTACTCTGGTACAATAGTGGTACAAGTACAAGTACCCTGGTAGAATAGTACTCAGGTACAAGTACAAGTACCCTGGTAGAATAGTACTCAGGTACGAGTACAAGTTATCTGGTAGAATAGTACTCTGGTACGAGTACAAGTTATCTGGTAGAATAGTACTCTGGTACAAGTACAAGTACCCTTGTAAAATAGTACTCTGGTACAAGTGTAACAGTTGTGACAACGTCACCTCAAACTTCGATGCCCCGAGGGAGTTTCGAACACGGGTCTCCCACGCCGCGTGCAACAGCACAGACCGCTATACCAAGAGGTGAATTCACTGCTTTGTAACGTGTCTGCATCTGCGTGTGAGCACCGCTACTCACCGCAGCCCTTCGTGACTGCGCTTCACGATACCATCCGTTACACAAGTACCCTTGTAAAATAGTACTCTGGTACAATTACCCTTGTAAAATAATACTCTGGTACAAGTACCCTTGTAAAATAATACTCTGGTACAAGTACCCTTGTAAAATGATACTCTGGTAATAGTTCCCTGATATTATAGAATAGTACTCTGACATAACTACAAGTACCCTGGTAGAATATGTAGGTGCAAGTACCCTGATAGAATAGTACTCCAGTAAAGGTTCACATATCCTGGTGTATTGGTGTTCGGGTAAAGGTAGAAATACTCTTTATTGTAAAAATTGAGGTCCTGTGTAGCTCTATAGATAGAGTGTGGCAACACTACCATGGTTAGGGGTTTGATTCCCACTGGGGCTACTGTGTGAATGGAGTCCTGATCCTGAGTCTATCTGTGGTCGGCTTTGCTCTTCCAGCCAAGGACCTGATCTACCAGCTGCTGAAGACAGACCCCAACGAGAGAATGACCATCATTCAGTTTATGAACCAGCCCTGGATCAATGTGAGTCTCTGTGTTACAATATACTGCATAATGCAATATAATACCAGTTAGTTAAAGCAACACTCCAACATCATGGGAAATGCGCTTACCATCTGTACTGTCTACCATGGATCTACCTGATCTAGATCTACGGACTATTGAAGTACAGTATATGACTTATATTGGGGTGGTTCTCTACATGGATCTATCTGATCTAGATCTACGGTACTCAGCATTTGGCCTCGTGCCTGAAACCGCAGCGCATACAGTAAGAGCCACAATCTCACATTATGGCTCTTCTACTTCTACTTGTGTATCATTGCTTAATTATTTCACAGTTAGTTCCATCTGAACAATATGATCAGCAACATGATAGTTTCCAGAACTGTAGGCAGTGGTGGAAAAGGTACACATACTGTATTTCTTTTGACATGTGTAAAAATAGAAATACTTTAGAAGTAATTATGGACTACATTTACTATATATTCTATAATATAATTATTTAGTGAGCATTATGTTTACCACTACACCGGATTGTACAGAATTGTACAGGATTGTACAGGATTGTACCACTGACACATGCCTTCTCTATTTAAACGACCACATCAAACAAGAGGTGGACACGGGCAAATACTGCAGCATGGTCATGCTGGACCTACAAAAGGCCTTCGACACTGTCAATCACACCATTCTGATTGACAAGCTAAAAGCAATTGGTTTTGATAGTCTATCAGTGAGCTGGATGCAATCCTACCTGGAGGGGAGAGAACAGATGGTGGAGGTAAATGGTACACTATCAACCCCCCTCAAAGTGAGCTGTGGTGTTCCACAAGGAAGCATACTAGGACCGCTACTGTTCCTAATTTATGCAGATGACATGTCGTCAGCTTGTGACTGCAACTTGTTCCTGTTCGCGGATGACTCAGCCCTGCTGGTCTCTGACAAGAACAAGTTACAGGTTGAAAAAACCCTCAGCTCGGAACTAGGCAAAATCTGCACCTGGCTCGCTGATAACAAACTATCATTACACCTGGGCAAAACAGAGTCCATTCTCTTCGGTTCAAATAACAAACTCAGCAAGACCGACGGCTTCTCAGTTACAGTGGGTGACATTATTGTCACAAGGAAAGATGAAATTACATACCTAGGTTCCATCCTAGAGGCAAATCTTTCCTGTGACAAAATGGCATCCAATGTAATAAAAAAAGTCAACCAACAAACTCAATTCTTGTACCGGATCTCCTCTCTGGTAAACAAGAATACCCTGAAGACTCTGGCAGGAGCACTCATTCAAGGGTACTACGACTATGCTTGCACCTCATGGTACCAAAGCACCTCAAATGCGCTACAAACTAAATTACAAACATCTCAAAACAAACTGGTCAGACTACTGCTTGACCTTACTCCTAGAACCCACCTCACCCCTGCCCACTTTGACAACCTAGGATGGCTTAGAGTAGACGACAGAGTACAGCAACTTGCAATGGGCCTAGTCTACAAGATACACTACACGACTAAGGTACCCATGTACATGTCAAAATACTTCCCAAAGGTCAGTGAATACCACGACCAAAACACCAGAGGGAGCTCCACAAATCATGTTAAACCCAGATTCGGCTCAAACAAGGGACTAAACACGTTTCGCAATTATGCCACATCAATGTGGAATGCCCTACCCACAGCTGTAAAGGAATGTGAATCACTACCCACTTTTAAAACCACTCTCAAGGAGCACCTACGGGAGACTGCAATTCGAAAACTGGCCCCTGTAAATATCCTAACACAACCCCCTCCAATGTACAGTAAATGTCCTAACCCAGTAATACACGAGACCCTCTTCTTTGACCAAGTAAGGTTTTGTCGATAATCCAATGTACAGTTACCACCCCCCCCCCCCCGCCTACCCACCCCACCCCCCACCCCACCCACCCAACCACTTCCAATGTACAGTTACCCCCTCCCCCCACCCCACCCCACCTACCCAACCCCCCCCTCCCACCTCCTCCTCCAATGTACAGTTTCTTCGTCAAATGTACTTTCTTTTTTAAACTCTTTTTGTATCACAAACAGTACTGTATTTGTAAATCTGGTATGTCATAAATGTATAGATGTAGCAGTACTGTCTATCTGTATGTCATGTATGTCATATATGTTATGATGAATTGAAAATGGGGGACCCTGGTGTAAACAAGACGAAAGTCTTTATTCCCCGTACCTGGTTCAACTAAGTCGATCAAAAGTCCCATTATCCAGATTCAATTAACCCGATGTTTGAATCTGGGCTTTCCCTGTTCCTCGGACGCTGATCGTTAATTCCAACCAGACTTGATAATTGCGCGCGGCCGCCTCGCGTCTATACTTTCCGTAGCCGCATTTCTGGCAGACGCTCTCTGATTGGCTGACTTCAGTTTCTACACTGGTTAGGCTTAGGCACTCTTCGAAGTTGGTTAAGGTTAGAGTTTGTCTTAGAGTGTGACGGCAAGTTCTTTCGACGGTTAAGCTTAGGCACTCTTTCGAAGTTGGTTAAGGTTAGAGTTTGTCTTAGAGCATGCCGATAGAACGCCAGGTAGTTTGCAGGCTGTTCGACGTGGAAATGGGCAAAGACACAGCTCGTCACGCGATTGGGCAAACATGTCATTGGCCAATCAGAGAGCGTCAGTCAGTGGCCAATCAGAGAGCGACCGCCAGAAATGCGGCTACGGAAAGTATAGACGCGGCCGCCTCACCTGAAAAGACAGCAGGTGTCAATCGCAGAAATCCTGATTTTCTAACGGCATTGATTGATTGAAAACTTTATTAACAGATTGCAGAATGGGTACAATACAGTACGGCTCAATAGCCTTGCCGACAAGTTAAATGCATAATCTATAGGCTAATGTTAAATCCCTCATTACCCCAATCAATCAGATTATATTTATTTAAATGTGCCTGCTGGCAGTAGGCTTAATGGAATGAATAATCGAATGAGATCTATTGCTAGTGAAAATAATTAGTTCAACTCTTTCAGAATAAGTAGATACAAACAGGCCCAAAGAGTATCTAATTGATACGAATTAATAGATACTTATGAGGATATCTGTACTGTATGCGCTCAGCTTAGGTATCATGTACTTTATATATAAATACATGGTTCTCAAAGTTTTCAAGGCGCGACCCCCGAAATAACGGTGTCAGAGAGGCTTGGAGGGATGAATGAATGAATGAATGAATGAATGAATGAAAACTTTATTTAACAGATTGCAGAATGGGTACAATACAGTACGGCTCAATACATACAATTGTTAAGGGGATGCAGACCTGAGAAAGACGTTTGTCTTGTTTCCATCAGGGTCCCCCATTTTCAATTCATATAGACATTTATGACATACACAACATACATGACATTTATGGCATAGGGACATATAGGTATTTAGTACTGATACATTTGTGACATAACGGTATTCAAATATACAGTACTGTTACCCCTAGATCCTGACAGAGTATATACATATGATGGGGAGGGGACTGTACATTAGGAGGGGGTGGGTGGGTGGGAGGGAAATATACATACGGCGGGGAGGGAATATATACATGCGGTGGTGAGGAGACTGTCTATTAGGAGGTGGTGGGGGTTTTGGGCATTTACGGTGGCCAGTTTCGAATTGCAGCCTCCCGTAGGCGTAGGTGCTCTTTAAGAGCGGTTTTGAATGTGGGCAGGGATTCACATTCCTTTACAGCTTTGGGTAGGGCGTTCCACATTGTTGTGGCATAATTGCGAAACGTGTTTAGTCCCTTGTTTGAGCCGAATCTGGGTTTAACATGATTTGTTGAGCTTCCTCTGGTGTAGTGGTTGTGGTATTCACTGACCTTTGGGAAGTATTTTGACATGTACATGGGCACCCCGGTCGTATAGTGTATCTTGTAGACCAGGCCCATTGCAAGTTGCTGTACTCTGTCGTCTACTCTAAGCCATCCTAGGTTGGCAAAGTGGGCAGGGGTGAGGTGGGTTCTGGGGTTCAGGTCAAGTAGTAGTCTGACCAGTTTGTTTTGTGATGTTTGTAATTTTGTTTTAAGCGCCTTTGAGGTGCTTTGGTACCATGAGGTGCACGCATAGTCATAGTACCCTTGAATGAGTGCTCCTGCCAGAGTCTTCAGGGTATTCTTGTTTACCAGAGAGGAGATCCGGTACAAGAATCTAGTTCGTTGGTTGACTTTTTTTATTACATTGGTTGCCATTTTGTCACAGGAAAGATTTGCCTCTAGGATGGAACCCAGGTAGGTAATTTCGTCTTTCCTTGTGACAATATTGTCACCCACTGTAACTGAGAATCCGTCGGTCTTGCTGAGTTTGTTATTTGAACCGAAGAGAATGGACTCTGTTTTGCCCATGTGTAATGATAGTTTGTTATCAGCGAGCCATATGCAGATTTTGCCTAGTTCCGTGCTGAGGGTTTTTTCAACCTGCAATTTGTTCTTGTCAGAGACCAGCAGGGCTGAGTCGTCTGCAAACAGGAACAAGTTGCAGTCACAGGCTGACGACATGTCATTTGCATAAATTAGGAAGAGTAGCGGTCCTAGTATGCTTCCTTGTGGAACACCACAGCTCACTGTGAGGGGGGGGGGTAGAGTACCGTTTACCTCTACCATCTGTTCTCTCCCCTCCAGGTAGGATTGCATCCAGCTCACTGATAAGCTAAGGCTTGCAGTTTCACTATTAATCAGGTTTTAATCTGTTTCGGTCATCATCCATACATGCATTGAATTGATTAACCTTTGGTTTATACCAGTGACACCATGTTCATCATCAGATAACAGTGATTGAACAGATAAATGCATTTTCTCAAATGCATTCATCAAATGTCAACGGCTCATTCAATTTCTCAAATCCGTCAAACAGCTCATCTCATCAGACATTTTAATCCCAGTTACAATATCATAATAACGTGTGAGTGACAGTGATACAATTCAACAATCCACAGATTCAGATTCCTCGTAGTTCATAATCCACAGTCCACGCATAAAGACGCTTCAATTTATGCTTGAATGAAACACAATCCGGGTGCTCCATTAAGCAAATACATCAACAGCGGAGAATATGAAACTAATCAGAGCCAAACGCCCGTTTTATTCATTAAAAATATCCCCATGGGATTCACATTTGCAATGCTCCCTTATTAAAATAACCACATAGTGTGTGTATCGCGACTCCGAGCGCCGTATATATGACGTGCATTATTTAGGTCAAAGTAAATCCATAGGCTGAATATGATTTATTATCAGCATTTTAGGTCTATTATTTTACATTTCAAAAGCCCCCTCTAGAAAAACGAAGCACAAAAACATAATTCAGACTGGTATAATGAGATCTAGACTGTGAGAATTATTTCAGGAAGCTCTTTGCGAGGGCGTGGCCATGGTTTATCCAGCTAACTGAACTAAACCCTGCCCTCGACCAGGTTAAAACTTTTTGATCTGTTGCCATAGCGATTTAGAAAATCCAACGTCGGGGAACGGAAAGGTCTGGCTTAAGTCAAGCTATGCTGAAAATTATCCGGCTAACTCAGTTAGCCAGGTACGAGGAACAGGGCCCATGGTCTGCATCCCCTTAACAATTGTGTGTATTGGCGGCTACGTGGCATAGTGGGCAAGGCGCTCGCCACGAATGCGGAGACGCTGGGCTCGCCTGTTCGAGCCCAGCGCTCCACATTGCTTTCAGTTTAGCTGGTCGTTCATACTAATACACATTGGCCGTATTAGGGGGTGGGAAACTGATGGGTGGGGATCGGGCGTTGCGGACAGCGACTCCTACAGGTCGGTTGGTGCGCCTGCGCAGTAGAATCAGGAAGTGTCGGGGGCAGCGTGAGCCTCCCACGCGTTACTCCTCGCCACTGAGAGATCGAGCTGCGCAGGTGAAAAGATGCGACTGCTGTTACCTCAAGTACCGGAGGGGACTTGTGCTATGTGTGACTTAGTCCACATTGCAGCCGGCTTGTGGGAGGCAAGAAACAGCGTTCGTGACAGGGGAGGGTCGAATTGGATGATACGAAATTGGGATGGGAAAAAATATAGAAAATGGGAGAAAAAGTGGATAAAAAAAAAATAAAAAATTGTGTTTATTGAGCTGTACTGTATTGTACCCATTCTGCAATCTGTTAATAAAATGTTCAATCAATCAACTATCCTTTGCTCTGTCAACTAGGTTGAATGCCTCTACAGCAGACCTGGGCATTGTACGGCATTGTATGATTCTGACCGGCCCGCGAAAGATTACACGATAAAAAAATAAATAAAAAAATATTACTTTTTTCTTTTCATGTCAACGTTCACACGCACAATATACGCTTAGGAGATATGCTCAGAAGATGTTGGTTCTCTTTGGATCCACCTACATATGTGAACAGACATACTCAGTCATGACGTTTACCAAGTCCAGGTACAGATCCTCTCTCACTGATGAACATCTGGCAGCTGTGCTTCGCATCTCCACCTCAGACATGCAACCTGACTTTGATGGACTTGTTAAAGCTCAACAGAGACTGGATTTCTCACACTGAATGAAAAAAAAAAAAAGAACTGAAGAACACTAAAATGTGGAAATATAACAAGTGAAATGGGACACTTGATATTTTTTTCTTCTTTTTTTTGCACAGTTCTGAAAACATTAAATGTTTAATATAGGCATGTAAAGTAAAAAAGGCTACAAAACGGGGACACTTTTATTTACACAGTTCAGTGACATGTCTTGTTTATTTTTGCTATAAGATGATGTGATGTCTTTAGAAAGCTAAGAAAATCCTTGTTTCAATAGTATATGAAACTCAAAATGCCCTTTGTTATTAATGTTTCACATTTTGTTTATCATTTTGGAAATAAATTCTATTTGAATAAATGATATTTTTGAAAGCTAACCTCACATTTTAATTGCCAAATAATAACATACACTCTTACCAGGGGTCAAAACAATGCCATTTACTGCTTTTTATATAGAAATAAAATGTATATTATGCATAATTGAGTTTGGAATTTTGGCCCGGCCCCCCAACATATTTTCAGTTGCTCATTCGGCCCCCTGGGAAAAATAATTGCCCACCCCTGCTCTACAGAGACCTGTGTTAGATGTTGATAGATGTTGATGTTGATGTTAGATGTTGATATGTGTTGATGTTAGATGTTGATAGATGTTGATGTTGATAAAAGGGAAGTGAAAGAGTGGATGTATGGATGTTACTGCATGTGGTTACATCTTCCTGTTTGTCTAGTGCAGGGGTTTGTCTAGTGCAGGGGTTTGTCTAGTGTATGGGTTTGTCTAGTGTAGGGGTTTGTCTAATGCCGGGGTGCACAAAGGTTTTGACATGGAGAGCCATGGTCCAAATAGTGTGACTGGACATCGATCATTTAATAAATGCAACAAGTAAATAACAGTGTCTTAGGTCTACTTTTGTGTTTGTACCTTGTACCAAGTAAGATTTTTTTTTAATTACATCAAAATAGGCTAAACAGAATATCTGGAACCACTTGAAGGGCCAAAACTAATGATGTGGAGGCCAGAATTTACCCATGGGTCCTACATTGAGCAACCCCGGTGTGTGCCTCCATGTCTGCACGTGTGTGTGTTTATCTCACATTTGTGAGTGTATTTCCTCTATGCAGCAGTCGATGGTGGTGCCCTCCACTCCTCTCCACACCACCAGAGTTCTGACTGAGGACCGGGAGATGTGGGATGACGTCAAGGTGAGAAGTACAGCAACACTGACACCCTTTGGTCATTCGCTGACATTACACCTGTATACTGACTTGATTGATTGAATTGATTGAAAAGTTTATTAACAGATTGCAGAATGGGTACAGTGCAGTACAGCTCAATACATACAATTGTTAAGGGGATGCAGACCAGAGAAAGACTTTCGTCTTGTTTACATCATTGTCCCCCATTTTCAATTCATCATAACATATATGACATACATGACATACAGATAGACAGTACTGCTACATCTATACATTTATGACATATCAGATTTGCAAATACAGTACTGTTTGTGATACAAAAAGTGTCCAGAAAAAGAGTGTATATACATTTGACGTAGAAACTGTACATTGGGGGAGGTTGGGTGGGTGGGGTGGTGTTGGGTGGGTGGGCGGGTGCTGTACATTGGAGGTGGGGGGGGGGGGTTACACCCAGACGTTGGTCTTGATTTGAGAAATGTTGACCAAATAAAAGTACTGAATGTGTTCCCATTCAAAATATCAAGATTGTAAATTTAATTCCAGACCATTTCCTCAAAGTTTAAAATAGTTAAAAATGTATTTATTTTAAAATCCATTCAATTGTTCTCAAACTGATTCTCTGACTGCCACAAGGGGGAAGCAGCCATCACAGGGAGCCAGGCAGGCTTGTATTAGTCTGTAGTTTAGGAGTTAGTCTATAGTTTATTCTCTACACATATCATAGCATAGCATATCATATCAAGTTCAAGTTTTATTTGTCATGTATAAAGTACATGTACATTACAGTGAAAAGCTTGGTTCTGTATGAGCCCCCTCATAATATAATGTGCTTCATACAGTAAAAAAAAGGAAAAGGAATAAAGTCCAAACACTATGCAAAACACTATACAAAATATACAATATACAAACTAAAGTACAACCTGAAGTACAAAATTAAGTACAAAATGCAAACAATGAGGTACAAAAAAAAAGTTTTTTTAAATGCTAAATGCTCAAATATCATATCATATCATATCATAATGTATCATAGCATATGATATGTGAGGACTGTGGTTGAACCAGTAGCTCCCTGGTATGAATGATGTGTGGATCAGAGGATCTACCATCTAGGTTGAAATGTACTCAGAGACCCATACACTTCATGATTAATTGAAAATGGGGGACCCTGATGTAAACAAGACGAAATTATTTCTCTGGTCTGCATCCCCTTAACAATTGTGTGCATTGAGCCGTACTGTATTCTGCAATCTGTTAATAAAGTTTTCAATCAATCAATCAAACCCAACTCTGAATCTTCCACTCTCCCTACCTCTCTATCTGTCTGTCTGTGTCTACCTCTCTGTCTGTCTACCTCTCTATCTGTCTGTCTGTCTGCCTGCCTCTCTGTCTGTCTGTCTGTCTGTCTCTCTCTCTCTCTCTCTCTCTCTCTCTCTCTCTCTCTCTCTCTCTCTCTCTCTCTCTCTCTCAGGAGGAGATGACCAGTGCTCTGGCCACTATGCGTGTGGACTACGACCAGGTGAAGATCAAGGACCTGGACACGTCCAGCAACCCGCTGCTCAACAAGAGACGGAAGAAGGCGGCGGCCGGAGGAAAGAGTGGAGGAACCGTCTGCCAGAGTCAGTGAGACGACCAGGGAGATGAGGCTGGACAACCAGCCTCCAGGACGACCAGCTGGAGGGGAGGCCATGCAGAGACCGGTTGGAGTGTGGTTGAAGGCTGTCAGGAGACTGACCGGGGAGGAAGCGTTCCCTGACACGAGAGCAGCAGGCGAGGAGCAAGCGGACACACTTGTTAGGGAACAGTTTGGAAGCAAGACTTGGACATTATAGGACATATCCAGAGAGGACATCACTGTGTCTCCACCAACAAGGAAATTGTGCTGTTTCACTGTGATGTCGCTATAGAAACGGAATGTGTCCTGGGTTGGGGTTATGATTTAGCTATTTTTTTAACTATTGCAATGGCTTTTTGTTGAATTGAAAGACAAGGCTTATGTATTACTTTTGTCAATTGATTTTATAATAACTACAACTGTAATAAAGAACAATTGTAATACTTTGACAATTTACAAATCTAATTTCAATACAGCTGTTGTTGTTAATAATACATTGCTATGGCAGCAATATGCCTTCTGTCTACATAGTAACATCATAGTGAAATAGGGCAACTGACTGGCTTGCTTACTGTGGCCTCCTGTCAGTTTTTTTTATTGGAATATGTGTTGATGTGTGTGTATGTGTATGTGTGTGTGTGTGTGTGTGTGTGTGTGTGTGTGTGTGTGTGAGCGCGTGTGTGCACACTGCACAGTATTTAGAGTGAGAATTAGTTGTGTGCTAGTTTGATTCATTTCAGGTTCCTCTTCTCACCCAGGTACTATTGAGCAAACTGCTGAGTGGCATGTGAACACACACACACGCACACAGTGACTGGTATGAATGAGATGCAGGGCAGCAGAAACCATCAGGATGGTGAAACTAGCAGATAAACATCAGGAAGGACTGTGAAACTAGCAGATAAACATCAGGAAGGACTGTGAAACTAGCAGATAAACCATCAAGACTGTGAAAGTAAACTATCAGATAAACCATAACGACTGTGAACCTAGCAGCACACTCTAGTCTACATCATTTGTTGTTTTACTATTGTCTGTCCTTTGTTCCCTTTCTTCAGGGATTAAAGCAAAGTTTGAAAATGCTTGTCCTGCCAGTTACTTCGCATTTCAAATCAAATGAACGAATCGATAATTCAATGATTTCTTCTGTTAGCACACTAGAAGATGGAATGTCCCACTAAATAACCCACCAGATATTTCATAGTTTATTTCATCAGAGGAAGAGGAACTCTTACATCACTTAATAGCCTGCAGATGGACCAGGTGGGGCTTGTTTCCCTACAGCTCAGGTCTAGTTAATGTAGCGTTGGAGAGTAAACATGCCACTCTGACTGGGCTATGAGTCAGTATTCTGGTTCATCATCTTTTCTGTGATATTGTGGTGGCACCAAATTCTGTTTTGGTTTGATATCACACTTTACATGCGATGCACGCACACTGCATTATTTACCCTGTCATTTTATTTACAAGACAAGACAGTCACTTTGTTGTCCAATCAGCTGGGAAATTTGTCACACAGACTCTGTCCTCGTGGGTCTCACTAACTCACACCATTTCCCTCTGTTGTCTCAGTGCATACAGTATGTCAGTCTTTCCATCACATCTCATCCGTCCGTTCACCCTCCGTCTGCACCACCTGAATCATCCATGTCTTTGCGAGAGCCTTTTTGGTTGTCACAGCGCTTCATTTTGACAGACAGCCACCTCACCAATAGAAGTCAAGGAGAGAGAGATACAGGGGGAAGGAGAGGTAGAGACAGACAGGGTGAAGGAGAGAGAGACAGGGAAGGAGAGAGAGACAGACAGAGGGAAGTAGAGGTAGAGACAGACTGAAAGAGAGAGAGACAGGGAATGAGAGGTAGAGACAGACAGGGGGAATGAGAGAGAGACAGAGTGAAGGAGAGGTAGACAGAGGGATGGGGAGGTAGAGAGAGACAGAGGGAAAGAGATAGAGACAGACAGGGAAGGAGAGAGAGACAGAGGGAAGGGGAGGTAGAGAGGGAATGAGAGAGACAGGGAATGAGAGGTAGAGAGAGACAGGGAATGAGAGGTAGAGACAGAGGGAAGGAGGGAAGAGAGAGACAGACAGATGGAAGGAGAGAGAGACAGAGGGAAGGAGAGGTAGAGACAGATAGGGGGAAGGAGAGATCCATACAAGAGTGAAGGAGAGGTAGAGGCAGACAAGAGTGAAGGAGAGAGACAGAGGGAAGGAGAGGTAAAGACAGACAGAGGGAAGGAGAGGTAAAGACAGACAGGGGGAAGGAGAGAAAGATGCAACATTGTGTTCTACCACCCCTATCTTATCTTGTCATCTCCTGCTAGTCCTCAGCATCAATTTACAGTATGTGTCCAGCCCTACATACAGAGCAGATATTATCAAGAACAAGTGTGAGCACACACATTGTAATTGTAATAGTTTAACTAAGCCAGAACACAGTTGCAGACACAAACATGCAGAGATGATGTGGAATCAGAGAAAACCCAAATGACGGGTGTATTTAATAAGAAAATAAGAATATGGAAACCAGGTCACTAGGCAGTCCAGGGAGTGAACGAGTCTCAGGGTAGTCAGACAAGCGGAGGGTCGTAGCCGGGAGCGGGTTCTCAAACTGTCCAGGGATACACACAGAGAGAATGGTCAGGCAGGCGGAGGTCATACACAGGGATCCAATACGCGGGAACAGGGTGTGGAGCCAGGTAACGAACTGCGAGCAAGGATGACAAGAAACGTTAGGTAAAGCAATTAGAACACGGACTGACATGAGACAAGGCAAGATAATACGGACTGACTGGTAATAAGGAACTACGATCTGGCAGCCTCATGACATCTAAGCCAGGTCTAAATAGGAAGAGTAATCAGCCGGTAGATGTCAATCAGCTGCTCCTCCGGTCTTCACACACCTGCACCCTATCCTGTACTTAGGAGAGAGAGAGAGAGTAGCTAGGTTTGGATAGAGTGAGATAAACCAAGGGTTATAGAAGGCGGGAAGCCTGGAGGCTTGGAGGTGCATGACAGTAATATATATATTTTTTCTTTTTATCCACTTTTTCTCCCCATTTTTTCAATTTTTCTCCCATCCCAATTTCGTATTATCCAATTCTTCCCTCCCCTGTCTTGAACGCTGCTAGACTATGCCTCCCACTGGTCGGCTGTAGTGAGGATAGAAGCCTTGCATCACGTGTCCCCTCCAGTACACGAGGAGGCAGCCTGTCGCATATTTTCACCTCAGCAGCTCGAACTCTCAGTGGCGAGAAGTAACACGTGGGAGGCTCATGCTGCCCCCGCTACTTCCTGCTTCCGTATGCACCGGTGTAACCAAACCGACCTGTAGGAGTCGCTATCCACAACGTCCAATCCCCACCCACCGGCTTTTCCCACCCTCTAACACTTGCCAATTGTGTTAGTATGAACGACCGGCCAGCCGGTAGCAACGCCGAGAGCTGGGCTCGAACCCAGCGTCTCCTGCGTTAGTGGCGAGCGCCTTGCCCACTGCGCCAATCAGCCGCCCATATGACAGTAATATCTTACAGTTACTGTAAAACAGCAATAATCAGATAATACTTTAGAGGAATAAAATGTGATTATTACTTGTTTGATTAATTAGCAACACATTTGAAATTGTGATATTAAAGCCACTAACATAATTGTACACATCTAAAGAAAGGCAGATACTGGTCATAGATGGTGACAATACACAGTCTCTACATCTACATGTTTACCTGCTCGGGAAGTAATCCTAAAGTTACTGAAAGTAATCCGATTTCTTGTTGATTGCGTTACTGATTACAATTTGAAGCAAGTAATCAGTAATCTGCAATGGATTAACATAATAATAATACATTTTATTTATAAGGCGCCTTTCAGGACACTCAAGGTATACACTGTAGTGCTATCCTAACCGGAAGACCAAAGCCTTACATAAGCGGTAGTGGCTCAAGGTTGGCCTGCACGGTTGAGTTGTGACACTTTGCTTTGAGAAATGATTTGTGTGTTTATGTGGGCTGAGCACGAGCTCTTTCAGTAAACACAGAGTCACAGCCATTCTGTTTGAGTTCATATAGAGTCACATCAAGGGCAAGACCTTTTACAATGAAAGATGTATCCATAGATCTATTCCGGGTTCGTACTTGTCCACACAACCTAGATAAACATGTTCAATAATAGAATCCTCTATAATCCTAGCTTAAGATGTTTTTGCTTTGTGCCAATGATAATATTTGATGTGGTGTTTGAACCAGCTTTGTGAGCTTGCTATATATAGAAACAGTAGAGTAGTCTTGGTATTTGGGACAAAGCCAATTTGACTTGGAGTGCTGGTTGGAAAGGTCATCATTGTTATGTTTAGAGGATACAGTGCTAAAGTACCTTTACCCTACTTCCAGTTTGCACGTCTGCCTTTTGACATTGGGGGATAGGTGAGGGGAAGCTAATTGAATAAGCGACACTTGGCTTTGCTGTTGTAAATATGGGATATCAGCCATGATGAGACTTGGCCCAAACAGAACACATGACCTCTAAGCTGTTGTTTAAGACAGCTAACATGATATTTTCAGGGGTCTGTGTAATGTTTTCTTTTTGGCCTTTTATGCTGTTACATTTTTTTTAATCAGAAACTGTTAATATGAATGAACTGGTGATATGAATTACACAATATATTGCAAGGTGCATGATGGCTCTTTCTTCATGGGGAGGAAATGATTATTAGGTGAGTGTAGCTGAGGGGCTACACAACCCTGACTGTATTTAAATAATGAGCTTGACAAATACTAAATTATTAATTAACCAATATTAAATATACACAAGATGGCGGACACTCTATTAACTGGGAGGGGACAAGGGTACCAAGTTGAATAATCACATTTAATGTTTAACATAAAACACACATGTAATATTTAACATTGATTTCCCTATACAAATACAATTTACATGGAACAATGTCCGAATGAATTATACAATTTATAGGCAACGAATGTCAGAATTATTATAGGTCCTAAACTAATGGTACCAGATCGTTGGAGGTCTGAATGGAGGGGGCGTGGTGAATAGCCAGAGGGAGAAAGACGAGGACGGAGACGATGTTCGATGCAGAGTAGACCCGTGGGAGACAGTCCTGTCGTCGCTGGATAGGGGGGCTAACCGCAGTAGCTAGCTGAATCCAGAACGCAGCTGAACTCAGCCCAAAGTCTCTTCCACCGTCCTTTGCTATCTGCACGTCGGCAGATCTATATCGAAGTATATTACTTTACTTCTCCCAACTATGTCACGCTGCCGTTTCCAACTCGTAGCTCACCAACGTTTTAATTACATCTCACTAGCAAACCAGCTCTCTCGTAATTCGCTGTAGCTGTTTTCCTGCTGCGCCAACACTGGGCATTTTACGTACATTCTACAGGTGCATGGACTCACGCTGTCTACGGCGCGATGAAGGGACATATGAAAAGGGCGAATGATAAAAATACTCTCAGGTAAATAAACAGCGTAAATATATATCTTATACAAATAAACAATATAAGGTATAGAAAATAATAAACGTGGACTTTAGGTGTTAATCTGGACCTTCAGAACAGCCGCACCCTAATTAGTCGGAATCTAATTAGCAAACAAAAAATTGGGGTACAGATTCATATCAAATGTCAAGTCGATCTCTCCATAAGGGCCTATGGGGAGTTGGGGGTAAGCTATGAAGTCGATGGGTTATCGTCATTGTCAGGGGAGTCAGGGAAAGCAGGAAGCTCAATCAACTTAGCTACTGGTCTGGTATAGGTCCGCCCTTGGACGATGACCTCTGCAGCTCTGACCTTCCCATCCGAGCCCTTGATAACTCGGCTCACACGGCCGGCTGGCCACGTAGCTCGGGGTAGTAACTGGTCTATGACCATCACGACGGTCCCCACAGTCAGGTTGTCTCTGTCTTTCACCCATTTATGGTGGGTCTGAAGGGAGGGTAGGTAGTGTAGGAGGAAGCGAGCCCAAAACTGGTCGGCCAGCACTTGGCTGTGTCTCCACATTCTCCTTCCGCTCATTTCGTCCTGTCTGTACACAGTCTGAGGAAGTGCAGGGTCCAGCCGCCACATCAAGAGGTAGTTTGGGGTGATGGGGTCGACGTCAGCTACGTCGCTTGAAATGTAGCCGAGGGGCTTGGAGTTTAGGACTCCCTCAATCTCAGTAAGGACCGTAGCTAGGACTTCATCGCCCACCGTCTGGGCTCCAAGCACGGTGTACAGAGCAGTCTTAATTGATCGGACCTCCCTCTCCCATGTTCCCCCGAAATGGGGAGCATTCGGTGGATTGAACTGGAAGGTGACCTGAGACGGAGCGAGGCGGGCCTTGAGTTCCTCACCCATGCTCAGGAAGCTCTCCCTCAGTTCCGTGTCTCCTCCTCGGAAATTTGTCCCCTGGTCGGACAATAGTACTGAGGGGGTCCCTCTCCTCGCCTGAAACCTCCGGAAGGACATGAGGAACGAGTCTGTACTCATAGACTGGAGGAGCTCAATGTGGACAGCTCTGGTGGTCATGCATTTATACACAATACCCCACCTCTTCTCTGTTCCTCTTCCTCTCTTAACATTGAAGGGCCCGAAGCAATCCACTCCCGTGGAATGGAAGGCCCGCTCGCTGACTCTGAGGCGGCAGGGAGGCAGATCTGCCATCTTCGGTATAATAGGCTGTGCTCTCCACTTGCGACAGGTAGGGCAAGTTCGTTGGAACCGGCGTACAGCTTCTCTCCCTTGGAGTATCCAGAAGCGCCGCCGGATCTCCACGAACATTCGCTCAGTCCACGCGTGACACACCACCTCGTCATACTTCTGAATGATCAGGTCTGTTACCCTGTGTCGGTTGCTTAGGACGATGGGATGCTTCACATCCTCGGCCAAGTCCGGGGCCCGTCTCAACCGGCCCCCCACCCTAATGAGGCCCTGGGCGTCGATCTCTGGGGCCAAGGTGATGAGTCTACTGTCTGATGGGACCGGCTTCGCCCTAGTCAGACACTCCCTTTCCTCTGGGAAAGAGTCTCTCTGCGCCCTCTGCAGCACCAGGAGTTCCGCTTCCTCGTAGGTGGCTGCACTGAGGTCTGTGGTGGGGGGAGCTCCTGGTGGTGCCAGAGGAATGTCCTTTTTTGGGCACTCTCCAGAGTCTGGCAGTCGTCTAAGTCTGGGCCCGTTGGGGCCTGGGCTTGACTCAGCCCGCAGAACATGGACTTCTTTATTTCTGACTCGTCCTGGTTCGCATCCCGAGGTGTTGGGATAGGCCACTTCCCCATCCAGGAGTCTGAGGAACTCTGGACGGTCACTGTATGAGTTGGGACGGGTGAGGTCAGCTAGGGACATCCCCCGTGTGATGACATCCGCCGGGTTCTGCTTGGTGTCAACATATCTCCAACATTCCGCTCCTACCAGGTCCTGGATTTCCGATATGCGGACTCCTACAAACACCTTGTACCGGCAGGAGGGGGACTGGAGCCAGGTGATCACGGTCATAGAGTCTGACCATAGGATGATCTCAGGCACCGGTATGGTGAGCTCCTCTTTCACCATTTTGGCGAGTTGTGCGCCTACCAGGGCTGCGCAGAGCTCCAGTCGCGGAATCGACTGCTGCTTGCGGGGAGCAATCCTCGAGCTACGTGGACTTCTCCTCCCTCTTCTCAAGCCCTCAGGTAGGCCACTGATCCGTATGCCATTTCCGAGGCATCGCTGAAGACGTGCAGGTTGATCTCACAAGTCTCCAAGCGCATGGTAGGAGGGAAGTAGCTCCGCGGGATGGTAACCTCGCGGAGTAAGACGAGTTCATCCTCCCACTCTCTCCATTTGGCGGCTAGGTGCTCGGGTATGGGGTCATCCCAGCCCTGCTCCTTTGCCCATAGTTCTCTCACCAGCATCTTTGCCCGGGTGGTGTAGGGGAGGATGCACCCCATGGGGTCGTACTGGCTGGCGAGTGTTCGGTACACACTCCGCCGAGTGGTCAGCCTAGTCATGGACGCCTCCTGGTCCGTCCTCAGAGGTGTGTGCCGGTAGTGAAGCGAGTCCGTTTTAAAGCACCAGACGAGACCCAGGGTAATCTCTTGCGCTTCGCCTGGGGTGTGCACCATCCAGGTCTCGCTGCCTTTGTCTCTGGAGGGAGGTGCCGGAGGACTTGAGGGTCGCTACTGGCCCACTGTCGGAGGTCGAATCCACCTTTGGCTAGCGAAGCCCGTAGCTTCATCATGATGTTCTCTGCTTCTCCTGGTGTGGATACGCTCTGTAGACAGTTGTCCACGTAGAAACATCGCTCAACGGGCGCCCCAGTGGCGAACCACATAACGCGTTGAGTCGCGGCACGGCCGACCCGGGTTCGATTCCCGGACCCATGGTTATTTGCCGAATGTCTTCCCCCCACTCTGTCTCCTGTTCCTCCTCTCTCTCTCTCTACTGGACTGCCCAGTAGTAAAAAGTGATGAACGCTAAAAAATAAATCTTTAAAAGAAACATCGCTCAACGCTGTGTCGGACATCATCGCCAGCTCCGGGGTCTTCGGCCACATGCTTCTGTAACGCGAACGTGGCGCAGCACGGGCTGCAGGTGGTGCCGAAGGGGAGTACCTCCCATTGGTATATCGAGGGTTGTTCGTCGTCGAGCCTCTCCCTCCACAGAAACCTCAGTAAAGACTTGTCTTCCTCCATCAGCCGGACTTGTAAGAACATCCCCTTGATGTCACCGCTGATGGCCACTTTGTCCTGACGGAAATGTATCAGGACGCAGAGGAGGGAGGGTCCAAGTGTGGGACTGGGCAGGAGTAGGCTATTCAGATTCTGCTGTCCAATCTGATGGCTGCAATTGAACACAATGCGGTCTTTGCCGTTGTGTGTGACCTTGTGGTGGGGCACATACCAGGACTCTGTCGTCCCTTCTGCCTCGCGGTCATCGATTTTCTTTATGTGGCCGGCCGCCACCAGCTTCTCGATCTCTGCGCGATAGATCGCCGCTTGTTTGGGGTTCTTGGCGTGGCGCCGCTCAGTGCTATGTAGGTAGTGGTGCGTCGCTCCCTTAGGCACGCCGTTGACCTCGACCCTAGTAGTCTTCTGCTCTAGTAGAGCGATGGCAAACTTGCCCTCCTTGGACCGGACCATCTTCCGTTCATTCTTGAATGGCAGCGTATCTAGTGTCCATAACCGCTCAACGTGCTGTAGGAGAGTGGGGTCCGTGTCGCTCGCCTTGGTGTAAAGGCAGCAGGTGGACGTTGGTCGGCTGGAAGGCCCGGAGAGGGGTCCCTGGAGCGTCCACCCCAGCCGGGTCTTAACAGCGGCTGGGCATCCTCTGGGTCCGATGTGGACCGCGTCCGTAGGGACGATGAGGTCCGCGTGGTCGAACCCAATGAGTAGGGTCAGTGTGGCGCCGCTGATAGGCGGTATGGGCAGTTGCCGTAGGTGGTCATACTTTTCCTTCAGTTGTTGGATGGGGTAATCGTAACGTGACAAGCCAATGTCATAGCTCGTGAATGCCTTGCCAATGACGTACCGCTTCTCAGGCTGGTCAATCGCTGCAATGGTGAACGAGACACTTTCACCTCTGATGGTCTTCAAGTCTCGACGAATGGTACGGAGAGTCATGGTCTCCTCGGGTCCCCGCAGGTCCAACTGGGTTGCGGCGGAGGCAAGGAGGAGTGTCTTCTACGACCCGTTGTCAAGGACGGAGTAGGTGTTGAGTATTTTATCCCGGTGACTAAGGAGCACTCGGACCACCTTGAGGAGCACTCTGGAACTACCACTCTTCGCGGGGTCGATGTAGAGTACGTCGGCTCCCGAGTTGGTCATGGAGCTGGGTTCTGCTTGTTGCACTCGTGCAGTGCTTCGAGGTGAGCGCTGTCACACTTGCCACACTTCTTCTTAAGGCGGCACTCTGCTGCCATGTGGCCGTGAGCGCAGCGGAAGCAGCGGCGGTTAGCCTTAATCCACTGACTTACTTCAGCGGTGGTCAGTTTCTTGAATGCGTCGCACTGTGACAGCCAGTGTTCGCTGTTGCAGTATTGACATGCGACCTTCCACTTCCCCTTGGAAGGGGGGCTGTGACTCTATTGCCGCAACACAGACTCGGCCTGGTGCATCACTGTGATGGGCCTGCTTTGGTCTTTAGCCTTCCTCTGTCCCTCTTTAAGGTTCGAGCCACCCCATGCGAAGGTATCAATCCTTAGGCTGCTAACCTCTCTGGCGAGGAAGTCGGCAAGATCCAGCAGTGACTGCTCTGGGGCATTCGGATCACGGTAGTTTCGTTGCCGCCGAAACCGTTCTTGGCGGAATGGGGGGAGCTTCTCTAAAATGCGCTCCATGTTGGAGTTGGCGTACAGCTCATACATCCCCTTCTCCCGTTGGGACCCGAGCATCCCCACTAGGGACTGTACTTTGACTGATAGGTCATCCAGGGCCCGGTTGTCTTTAGCCGGGGGGAGACGTTCGATCTCACGTATCTCCTGAATGACATAATCCCATGTACGTCCATAACGTCCGTCAAGGGCAGCAGAATAGGGAGTGGGTGAATTGGAGTACGCCAGCGCAATGTTGTGCGCTCTAGTTACCTTGAGATGTTTAAGAAGGATGGCGTACTTGTATCGCTCGTCCTGTACTCCTGACATGATTGTCTCTAGGCACATACGCAATTCGGTATATTGAGCTTGGTCTTCTCTGGTGAAGTCTGGGAATGTGGGTGTCCCGATGTAGGGTCCCATGGAGGGCTGCGACCCTGACACACGTTGGGGGAGAGGCGCCGGCGGCGAGTCTCCCGGTCCGTGGGGGCGTTGGTTCGTGCTGGGCGGGAACCAGGGGCTGGGTTGCCAGCTGGTCCTCAGTGCCGTCTGGTGCTCTAACTCACTACTGGGAAATGCTGGGGGTTCACGACACAGCGCATCGTGAGTGAGACCGGGGCTGCGCTCGGTTTTTCATTGATTGGGATGGAGTAGTGCGGGTGGGCCGTCTGACCTCCCTCGTCCTCAGTCAGGCTCTGTAGTCGCCCGGCTAGCTGCTCTGCAACGTAAGCAGGTTCTTCCCTGAGGCAGGGTCCCATGTAGCTTTGTCGGGTCGGGGAGGGTGCCCTCGGCCCCTGGCATGATGATCTCCGGGAGCTCCGGGTGGAAGAATGGGGAGTTACATTCCGGAGTGCTTGCGTCATCATTTGTGCCTGGAGGCGGTCGCGTTCCATATCCTTCTCTGCTTGAAGGCGTTCTCTCTCTGCCTCGCGCTGCACATTGACGCGTTCGCGCTCCATGTTTTCTTCAGTCTTGAGGCGCTTCTCTTCCATTCTGAGATGTTCATGCTCACTCTCTCGTTGCGCCTGGAGGCGTTCCCTTTCAGCCGTGGCGGCTATTGTGGCGATTAGGGCTTCAGTGGTGGAGATCTGGTTGGGGAGTGTCCGCCGCTAGCCATATTATCACTGATAAGCTCCGGCTCGAAGGACCAATTGTAGCTGAGGGGCTACACAACCCTGACTGTATTTAATTAATAATTGAGTATTTGTCAAGCTCTTTATTTAAATACAGTCAGGGTTGTGTAGCCCCTCAGCTACAATTGGTCCTTCGAGCCGGAGCTTATCAGTGATAATATGGCTAGCGGCGGACACTCCCCAACCAGATCTCCCCCATTAGAACGCCCTATGCGCCGGCGTCAGCCTCCTCCGTACCTGGAGGGCTACGCTGTAGATTTACAGACTAGCTTAGCCACAAGGATGCTAAGCAGGGATAGCCTTGGTAGCTCAAGCATGCCCAACCTTACAGAGGAGTCAACCCTAGATGCACACAGTGGTGTAGGGACCCCAGCTAGTTTTAGTGCAGCTAACCTAGCTTACAGGGGAGGACAAGCGAGGCATGACTTGACTAGACCCACAGAGTACCGTGCCCCAGAGGAGGATCTCGGAGCGCGTAAGAAGACCAGGTCGCCGCCCAGCCCGGGCAGCCCCGGATCAAGGTCATCAGCGTCATCCCCAAGCGAGTCCGACAGGATGCTAGCGTGAGCCCATGCACCTGTAGAGTGTACGTAAAATGCCCAGTGTTGGCGCAGCAGGAAAACAGCTACAATTGGTCCTTCGAGCCGGAGCTTATCAGTGATAATATGGCTAGCGGCAGACACTCCCCAACCAGATCTCCCCCATTAGAACGCCCTATGCGCCGGCGTCCGCCTCCTCCATACCTGGAGGGCTACGCTACACTCTACAGGTGCATGGGCTCACACTGTCTACGGCGCGATGAAGGGACATATGAAAAGGGCGAATGCTAAAAATACTCTCAGGTAAATAAACAGTGTAAATATATATCTTATACAAATAAACAACATATAAGGTATAGAAAATAATAAACGTGGACTTTAGGTGTTAATCTGGACCTTCAGAACAGTTGGAAGAGATGGTTGGGTTGGGGGGGGTAACTGTACATTGGATTATCGACGAAACCTTACTTGGTCCCAAGAAGAGGGTATCGTGTATTATTGGGTTAGGACATTTACTGTACATTGAAGGGGGTTGGGTTAGGACATTTACAGGCGCCAGTTTCGAATTGCAGTCTCCCGTAGGTGCTCCTTGAGAGTGGTTTTAAAAGTGGGTAGTGATTCACATTCCTTTACAGCTGTGGGTAGGGCGTTCCACATTGATGTGGCATAATTGCGAAACGTGTTTAGTCCCTTGTTTGAGACGAATCTGGGTTTAACATGATTTGTGGAGCTCCTTCTGGTGTTGTGGTCGTGGTATTCACTGACCTTTGGGAAGTATTTTGACATGTACATGGGTACCTTAGTGCAAAAAATCGTTGAATCAACATTGTGTTTTTGTCAGGCTGGAGATTGGAATCAACATTGATATCAGACATAGAAAATGGCATTGAAAGTGCTCGCTATGATCAACATGGAAAGAACATTGGATTTTCAACCAAAATTTTGAAATTTCAATTTGAAAGCCGACAATGAATCAACGTTGATTCAACTATGATATGATCAACATTGAAATAATGTAGCATTGCATCAACATTGATTCAACTATATATATATATATTGCATTATACATTGAAATAATGATATTATTGAATGACCATTTCAGCACTTTTTCAACCTTCCTCTGTATGCTTTTAATATGCCTCATTAATAAAGAAAAATAATCACTTTACATCCAAAATTATATTATTAGTTGTAGTTCCACCGGGAGCATGCTAAAAGGTGTCTACTAGTGACATTACTGCCATATGCCTGAATGGCAGTGATGTCACTGATAGACAGGCTTGGAGCAACCCCTGCAGAACTTTAAAACACCAAATAGAGTAAAGTGATTATTTTTGGCTTAAATGAGACATATTAAAAACATACAGAGGAAGGTTGAAACATGCTGAAATGGTCCATATGCTTTACTGCAGTGGTTCTCAACCTTTTTATACAAAGACCTCACAGGAAAAATATTTGGGGACTCCAAACTTGATTATAATTATGCCATTCTAGGTGAATATTCGAAAATATGTTGCAAGCTTGTAGATCGGCTATTTCGAATTTTTTTCTTCTTCAAGAAACCAAGGTTGAGAACAGCTGCTTTACGACATGCTCTATGAACAAAGAAACAGACAATTTATTGCTTTAACCATTTATTAAAGCCAATTAATTCGCACATACATATTCTTTGAAATGCCTCTCTTTCTATTAGACTTCGATGCCAACTATGCACGTGGCTCCAGATCAGCTGACATTCAGCTGACTCTCCCATACAAAAATGACAGAATAATAAGTTATTGAAAATATTCATACAGAACTCTGAACCTTCGCACATACATATTCTCTTTGAAATGCCTGAGTTCAATTTGGATTTAGTATCACCAGGCGTGCATGAGAACAGATAATGAAATCTACTGTAATGTACAGTAGCTTTTTTATTTTATCAGGGTGGCACCATTGAAACTATTTAATGATGCGTGTCCCTTCTCTTTCTATTAGACTTCGATGCCAACTACGCATGTGGCTCCAGATCAGCTGACATTCAGCTGACTCTCCCATACAAAAATGACCGAATAATAACAGTTATTGAAAATATTCATACAGAACTCTGAACCTTCGCACATACATATTCTCTTTGAAATGCCTGAGTTCAATTTGGATTTAGTATCACCAGGCGTGCATGAGAACAGATAATGAAATATACTGTAATGTACAGTAGCTTTTTTATTTTATCAGGGTGGCACCATTGAAACTATTTAATGATGCGTGTCCCTTCTCTTTCTATTAGACTTCGATGCCAACTACGCACGTGGCTCCAGATCAGCTGACATTCAGCTGACTCTCCCATACAAAAATGACCGAATAATAACAGTTATTGAAAATATTCATACAGAACTCTGAACCTTGAACCCCTATAGAATCTTCCAGGAAGTGTTGTTTTCCAAAATTCCAACGCAGAATCAAATCTAAAAGTTAAATCTATCTAAAAACACTTTTACCTATTGCTAAACTAAGTATAATACTTCAGAGTATTATAGAGACACATTAGAGATGTACATCTATATAATATATTCACATCCACACTATAAATAGCATCCATTAATCCATCATTAATCATCACTCCATTCAGACTACCGACTACTGACAACCTTCTGAACTTGAATAAGCATGCAAAACCAACAATTAGCATTTCAGGTGGCAGACTGCCTCTCCCGGGCGCACGTCAGCCCTGTGCACCCGGGCATCGACTATGCTGCCATGGCTGCTGACCAGCTCACCGACTCAGACCTTCAGGCGTTCAGGACGGCTGTGACAGGACTTCGACTTGAGGATGTGGTGTTTCACGACAGCGGCGCCACGCTCCTCTGTGACGTCTCCACTGGCCAGCCCCGCCCCATGGTTCCAACTGACTGGCGCCGCCGGGTATTTGACACCATTCATGCCCTTTCACACCCTGGGGTAAAGGCGTCGGTCAAGTTGGTAGGGGCCAAGTTCGTCTGGCCGGGCCTTAGGAAGGACGTCAAAGTATGGGCGGCCTCCTGTGTGGCGTGCCAGCGTGCCAAGGTACATCGTCACACTAAGGTCTGGAGGGGGGCTGAGTCTAAACTAGGGGGTGGTCCTGAGGGGGGCTGAGTCTAAACTAGGGGGTGGTCCTGAGGGGGGCTGAGTCTCAACTAGGGGTGGTCTGGAGGGGGGCTGAGTCTAAACTAGGGGGTGGTCCTGATGGGGGCTGAGTCTCAACTAGGGGTGGTCTGGAGGGGGGCTGAGTCTAAACTAGGGGGTGGTCCTGAGGGGGGCTGAGTCTAAACTAGGGGGTGGTCCTGAGGGGGGCTGAGTCTAAACTAGGGGGTGGTCCTGAGGGGGGCTGAGTCTCAACTAGGGGTGGTCTGGAGGGGGGCTGAGTCTCAACTAGGGGTGGTCTGGAGGGGGGCTGAGTCTAAACTAGGGGGTGGTCCTGAGGGGGGCTGAGTCTAAACTAGGGGGTGGTCCTGAGGGGGGCTGAGTCTAAACTAGGGGGTGGTCCTGAGGGGGGCTGAGTCTCAACTAGGGGTGGTCTGGAGGGGGGCTGAGTCTAAACTAGGGGGTGGTCCTGAGGGGGGCTGAGTCTAAACTAGGGGGTGGTCCTGAGGGGGGCTGAGTCTCAACTAGGGGTGGTCCTGAGGGGGGCTGAGTCTCAACTAGGGGTGGTCTGGAGGGGGGCTGAGTCTAAACTAGGGGGTGGTCCTGAGGGGGGCTGAGTCTAAACTAGGGGGTGGTCCTGAGGGGGGCTGAGTCTCAACTAGGGGTGGTCCTGAGGGGGGCTGAGTCTCAACTAGGGGTGGTCTGGAGGGGGGCTGAGTCTAAACTAGGGGGTGGTCCTGAGGGGGGCTGAGTCTCAACTAGGGGTGGTCCTGAGGGGGGCTGAGTCTCAACTAGGGGTGGTCTGGAGGGGGGCTGAGTCTAAACTAGGGGTGGTCCTGAGGGGGGCTGAGTCTAAACTAGGGGGTGGTCCTGAGGGGGGCTGAGTCTAAACTAGGGGGTGGTCCTGAGGGGGGCTGAGTCTCAACTAGGGGTGGTCTGGAGGGGGGCTGAGTCTAAACTAGGGGGTGGTCCTGAGGGGGGCTGAGTCTAAACTAGGGGGTGGTCCTGAGGGGGGCTGAGTCTCAACTAGGGGTGGTCCTGAGGGGGGCTGAGTCTCAACTAGGGGTGGTCTGGAGGGGGGCTGAGTCTAAACTAGGGGGTGGTCCTGAGGGGGGCTGAGTCTAAACTAGGGGGTGGTCCTGAGGGGGGCTGAGTCTCAACTAGGGGTGGTCCTGAGGGGGGCTGAGTCTCAACTAGGGGTGGTCTGGAGGGGGGCTGAGTCTAAACTAGGGGGTGGTCCTGAGGGGGGCTGAGTCTCAACTAGGGGTGGTCTGGAGGGGGGCTGAGTCTAAACTAGGGGGTGGTCCTGAGGGGGGCTGAGTCTCAACTAGGGGTGGTCTGGAGGGGGGCTGAGTCTAAACTAGGGGGTGGTCCTGAGGGGGGCTGAGTCTCAACTAGGGGTGGTCTGGAGGGGGGCTGAGTCTAAACTAGGGGGTGGTCCTGAGGGGGGCTGAGTCTCAACTAGGGGTGGTCTGGAGGGGGGCTGAGTCTAAACTAGGGGGTGGTCCTGAGGGGGGCTGAGTCTAAACTAGGGGGTGGTCCTGAGGGGGGCTGAGTCTCAACTAGGGGTGGTCTGGAGGGGGGCTGAGTCTAAACTAGGGGGTGGTCCTGAGGGGGGCTGAGTCTCAACTAGGGGTGGTCTGGAGGGGGGCTGAGTCTAAACTAGGGGGTGGTCCTGAGGGGGGCTGAGTCTAAACTAGGGGGTGGTCCTGAGGGGGGCTGAGTCTAAACTAGGGGGTGGTCCTGAGGGGGGCTGAGTCTCAACTAGGGGTGGTCTGGAGGGGGGCTGAGTCTAAACTAGGGGGTGGTCCTGAGGGGGGCTGAGTCTAAACTAGGGGGTGGTCCTGAGGGGGGCTGAGTCTCAACTAGGGGTGGTCCTGAGGGGGGCTGAGTCTCAACTAGGGGTGGTCTGGAGGGGGGCTGAGTCTAAACTAGGGGGTGGTCCTGAGGGGGGCTGAGTCTAAACTAGGGGGTGGTCCTGAGGGGGGCTGAGTCTCAACTAGGGGTGGTCCTGAGGGGGGCTGAGTCTCAACTAGGGGTGGTCTGGAGGGGGGCTGAGTCTAAACTAGGGGGTGGTCCTGAGGGGGGCTGAGTCTAAACTAGGGGGTGGTCCTGAGGGGGGCTGAGTCTAAACTAGGGGGTGGTCCTGAGGGGGGCTGAGTCTCAACTAGGGGGTGGTCCTGGAGGCTAAATTAGGGGGTGGTCCTGGAGGCTAAACTAGGGGCTAAACATATGCACGCACGCATGCACGCGACAGCTGCAACCAGAGATGCTGGAGATAAATGTTGCCCCTGGATCAGCTTCCAATGATCCAACTCCCATGAAACCCACTGTCCTCCAAACCATTTGTCCTTTTAAGTCTTTGTCTTTCTTCGTATCCCGCCATTCCTCTCAGGTGCATAACGCAGCCACTTCTGCAGTGCATCTCTGTATATCAAGTCAGTCAACTTGCGGTCAAATTGACGAGCAGCCGCTGGGAAAAAAGAAAAAAAGAATACTTAAAGATAAACAAGAAAGCTGCAGTGGGCACGTTCCATTCCAAAGTGAACAGTGTCCTTTTTAGTGTACTAGATTTTCAGGTGGCCTTAGGTGCATTTTCAACCCCATAGTCATATAATTGATCCACATTAATGCTCGTAAAAAATCTTATTGTGAGCATTACAGAGGACCACTTATATGACGTTAAGGTTGGAAATGGGTGAGGTGTTTCTTTAAGAGTGGTTGCATGTTCCATCAGGCTCATTTCATGGTGATAAAAATGCATCCATTCGTATTTACTTGAGATAAAAGTGAAAATACTTAATTAAATGAAATATCCATCATCAAAATAGCTAAATCCACTGTAGTAAACCTAGTATTTTGAGGTGCAGATTGACTCACCAAACATGCAGTCCTGCATCAGTGTGTCCTTGAAGGCCCTCTTCGGTCCCTTTCCCGCCCAGTTGAAGATGCATGCTAGACAGTTTGTCATGGTAGCGGATAGCATTCGCCGGATCATATTTTCTGAGTTGGTCCCTCCGATTAATGCCAGGCGGGTTGTCTTAACAGATTGGAGAGGAAAAAAAGTGAGTGTGCTAAAGTGTACATTGTACTATGTCAAATGGACAGAATATGATGTTTTAAGTACACATTTTAAGACTTTTTTTTTATTAACTCTAAAGAAAGACCATTACTGTGTCAAAACTCAACAAACAATACCATCAAACAAATTAGCTAAATGAATTGTCAAATATTGACTAAGAAATAAATATCATCCCGCATATCATTGCAAGGCTATTTTCACAATATTTCTATGCCAAGCACACATCCAAGCAAAAAACTAAATAAATGCCTCCACTCCTACAATTCAGACATTATAAACACTTAGATTTCAAACAATAAATTTTTAACAAAATACAAAAATGTTCACCATCTTTCGACGGACTGTTTCGTCCTTCAGTGCAGCTTCAGCCTCATCAAACTGCTCCTCATTGGTGAGTGGCAGCACGATGGGGAAGTTCTCTTCTCTCTGTGATTCAGGTCCAGCTCCGTGATCGTTAAAGGTGGATTTAGCCATTTCAGTCTTCAGAAACTGAACGTCATGTGAAATTTGCTTCACCTCCACGAGTAGCTCTGCAAGCATCCTGGTGTTTTTGTTGGCAGCAAGGTCTTGAAGAAAAACAATTGGTTTTACATTAAATTTCAAGGATAGATTCACCATTTCAATCATTTAGAATGACACTAAGCAATAAGGGCCTTCAGCACATTCAAATCACGTCTAATTAAAGGGATCATCACATGACAACAACGTTACTATTTACATTTAAATGTGACGCTTAAGTCTTTGCACCCCTAACTTATAGTAACCATTAAGTGCTTAAATATTAAGCCTATAAACACCATGACAAATTACATTAAAAAAAAAAAGTGACAAAGACTGTAAAGTCACAAGGGACATATGTTTCTCAATGCATCAGAAAATGATACTTGCCTTGTAACATTTGACTGGGCTCTCCATGGAATCTTCCCCGCGGCGTTTCAGGAGCTGAAGCTGAAGAAATCAACATGGCATCAGCATTGCACATTAGGTCATTGTGTATGGGGGAGGCGGGGGGTAAAGTGGAATATAGGCATCTTTACCCAGGCGATGTGAGTTGAAGTCAGCTGATCTGGAGCCACGGCTATAGTTGGCATTGAAGTCTAATAGAAAGAGAATAAAGGACACACATCATTGTTTACATTGAACACGAATTATGGAATTTTACCCAAAAAAAACAACATTTAAGATGAGAAATGCATACCATTCCTTGCTCGCTCTGATGGCACAGTGTGGTAGGGGCTGGAGTTATACATTGGCTTTCCTAGAGAAAGAGCGACAGAATTAACAAAATAAGGTAAGCACCATCAAAGTATCAATGAGCATCATATACAGTAGCAAGCAAAAGACATACCATTCCTTACTTGTCCAGTGTGGTTCCCTCCTGAAATGGATTAAAATAACCGTAATTAGTCACTGTAAAATACAAGTTCTCATATAATATCATGCCAACATTAACAGCTCATTGCAAAATAGTGAGACACTGAATAAGCTACTCATATATGCACTCAACTTTACATTTCCACCCATTTAACTAACATTTCCAGTCAGTAAGGTATCCAGTAAGGCAGGACTAGTAATCCAACCGCCACCTATTGAAACAGACTGGAGACACAAGAGTGGCTGAGAGAATCACATAGCTATATCTAGTTTATTAATCTACTTACCATCATTGCAGTGGTCCATTGACTCCAACTGTGCCAAGAAGCTTCCACCAAAGCCTAAAATGAGAGAACACAACAAAACATGAACAATGAATGCTATCAAAAGCACATTTACAATCTGTCCACCGGCTCCACCCTGACTTAGTAGTGTGAAGTGATTCACTTACCATTATTAGGCTGGTTATTCTCCGAGCAGCTTCCTCCAGAGACCGAGCAGCTTCCTCCAGAGACTAAAAGAAGGGAACACAAGACATGAATAGTGGACACTGTAACTTTTGAACACATAACCTGACTGATATGTTTGGATGTATTGACAGAGGAACTAAATGCTTGTAAAGCTCTCATGCAACTACATTTTGTTCTGCTATGTTAGTAAATAATGACATACCACTGCTTGCATTTGATGTTGGCACCGAGGGGTACTGGCTGGATTCTGGCTGCACTGTATTAATAAATAAATGGAATTATACATGGCAATACTTAAAGTAGGTGTAGCAGTTAGTGTCATAACTGACAAGTGTCACCACTATACCTGGGAAATGAACATCAGGTGGCTTGGCATATCTTCGTGTCACCCTGCTGTCTGGCTCTTCATCTGACTCCACTGCGTGCATATGATTTGTCCTAAAAAAAAAACATTTAACATTCCCAGGCTCCCAGGATAATTCAATTAATTGAGCAATCCTTGAGACACTGTTCAGGAGCCAGCCCATGGCCCATTTCTGTTTAACCAAAAACTATCACGAGGAATTCAACTGTACCTTGCTCTTCTTTTCCGACGTACATCTGCTTCCTCTTCAGATTCCAAATCAGTGGTTAGACATCCAGTAGTCACGTACTTGTCTTCATGTTGCTTGGCCTTTACAAATGAGTCTGTAAAAGAACAGAATTCACATCAGACAATAGCAGTGACTATACTTACCACAAGTAATTAAGAGCCGAATTTTGTCATATGTGGTCCATCCTTCACAGGGCATCATGTTTTCTTTAAGGGCCTTTGAATAATTTGTGTTTTTTGGGGGCCATAATAATGTACCTTCCGTTGGATTGAACCAGCTGGAAAGAACTGTTGCAGTTCCGCCATTTGGAAACAGTACAACGCCCCAGAGCACCACCTCACTTTCCATTCTGTGTACAATAAATTAAATTAGAATATTAATGATAAAAAAATTATAATGACAAAAACATGAATCATAAGATGTCTACTGCAGATGAGCTATTGGAATAGCTATGAGGCTATTTCCCTCTGGATACAGAACACATTTACGTTTAATAAAGCTAATTTTACCAACCCCGATCTCATCACACAACTCTCTAACCTTGTATGTACCTATGAGGGAGGACTCGCAGGGATAAGTGTAATATAATTCTTGGTGTCTGAACTTTCTGTAGATCACATAGACCTCACCTTCTTCCTGGACTATATTCTGCACTACTGCAATTGTATCTCCCACCTGAATACAATTATCCCCCTGCTTTGTAGACAAGGTAAAACGACAACTGGAGACCTTTGTGTACTGTAGAGCAACACTGAAGTGTTGAGGAAGTGGACCATCAGTATGAATGTGCTTTAAAACTGGTTGATCTGTTGCTAATGGAACCTCAACATGTGGCATTTCTGACAGCCTTTTGACTACCTGTTGTAGAGGTTGGTGTGGCTTGCGTAAAAGATGCTTTATTTGGCCAAGATAATTCTCAAAAGGGAACCCTGAAACATTATCTAAAGGTCCAAATTGTTTGTATTCATCTGCTAAATGTATAAGCTGGTGGACACTGAACACAATCTCACCCGTACCATACAACTGTCCAAAGTGGCCCACAAAGGATATCATTAATCTATGTGCAAATTCAACCATTTGGCCAGAAGTTCCAGGAGACAAAAACAAATACATGGCCACTGAAAACAACATGAAGTTGTCATAAAACTCACTGGGAAGGCAATCCTTCAGAACTACAGGACCCCAGTATAACATGAAGGATCGGAGCTCAGTAGCTTTCCAATGATCAAGCTCATTCAAACCTGTTGGCTTGCGATTGAATTCAACAGGGGTGTGGGAATGTAACACCAGCAGTTTGCTTGATATACTGTTAACTGTTTGTGAAGGAAGCCTAGTGGCTAGATTGCCCTTTAACCACATATGCAACAGTTTTCTCATCAACCCAAGACAACAGAGGTGCATATAATCTATTGGGAATGAAGAAACCATCTTTACTATCCCTGTTAAAGGACTGAGTTTCTGTTTCAAGTGGTGTTCCTCATCAATCATATCACAATAACTCGAATCCGTCCTGAGCCTGACATTTGTTTCTGGATACGTCATTTTGTTCCTCCACACACCCTCTTGGTCACACTTGTCACACCCTGAATAACCATTATGTGACTTAATATTCTTAACGTAGGCCCTAGCAGGAGCATCACACACAAATGAGGAAACCTGTACATTCAATTTCTTACCATTATGAACAATGCCATTAGCCAGCACATTTTTAAGGTCGCTAACAAATTTATGCAGATACTCAACAACACACTTTGGCTTGCTTAAACCACTAAATATAGCGACAATAAATGGGGACTTAGTGTAATCACAATTCAGGATTGCAAGTATAGGCCAGAATTGAAGTCTTGAACTCCTAAAGAGGGGGAGACCATCTATATTGAACTGTAAAGTAAGAGTTGTGAGGTTCACTGGTAAACTTAAACATTTTAATCGTGAAAGTATTCCTCGCACCAATCCAAAATGATAGTACTCGCCACCTTGCATTTGAGTGGTTGCAACATGAGATTGTGTTCCAAGCAGAGTCCTTCCATCTTTAGGGAGCTTAGGGTGAAATAGCTTTAAGATGGACAGCAGAGCAGACAAAGCAACAAGACTAATGGAGTAGGATGTTGCCCAATATCTTAGGCTCCTTATAAGCAGATCCTGACTAGGCGGCTGCTCCTCATCGCTCTCATAGTGAGAATCTGATTCATCTTCATCATTGCCAGCTTCATCGTCTATATCATCATTTTCCATTTGCATATGATCAACTTCATTTCGAGCTACTGCACTACCATCAGAATGATCATTTTTCATTTGCACATCGGACTCAACTTCATCATTGCCAGCTACACTGCCATCTATATGACCATTTTCTATGTCTACATGTGAAGCTGGTAGTGCATCTAGTTGGGAAAAGTGTGAGCTTGTGAAGGCAGGTTCCCTATTCACACAGGGGTAAATATTTTCTCTTTGATTATGCAGAGATTCCTCATATTCCTTAAGGATATCTTTCTCTATGCCCCTTACAGTTCGAATGACTCTACGTCTTTTAGCCCAATACGATTCATAAGAAGCCATCTTAACCCATTAACTCCCGGATTGAAAGGTATATAATAACGTATAGGTTACAACAGGTCTAAATAGAAAAGAGGTGGTGCTGATTATAATTTTTTTGTTATTACTTGGCCTTTTTTTTGCAGTGAATCCTCCAGTCCTCTTCTCTTGTAGCACAACCCTGAAAATAGAGGGGAAAAAATTATTAAAATAATATATGCATAAAACAAATATATATATCAGCCAAATTATTAATTTATCAGGTCCTTCCAACATATTTTAAAATATTTAACCTCTTCCACCCGGAGCCTATTTTCTGAAAATCCGCCTAAAATATATACCTAGGTAAATGGAATATTGCTCCACTTCTACAAGGGCCATTTGCATATTCTTGTATAGCGTCATCTATCTATCTAATGTATATTCACAGTGTCAGAAATATTGTGTCTATTACTAGGCTTGCTTAAATTGTGATGAAACAAAGGAGAATATTAATTATGATTTTTCTTTGCATCTTTGACAGTGAATAACACCATGCTAATAATGACCAAACATTAAAAACTGCCACTGATCTTGTTCAATACCTTCTTGAGTGTAAAATAAATAAAGGGAAGATTATTAAACAGAAGGTTCTGTAGATACTGTACTGAATTCTCCCATCCGGACCAATGTAATTTGAAATATTATCATAGAATATACAATAGCAGGCTCATAAATTACCTTATTATAGCCAATTCGCACATTTATATATATATACATATATTATCTTTCAAATGCCCGAGTTCAATTTGGATTTAGTATCACCAGCGTGCATGAGAACAGATAATGAAATCTACTGTAATGTACAGTAGCTTTTTTATTTGATCAAGGTGGCACCATTTTGAAACTTTTCAAATCTAATTGTTGCTGAATGCTAACAATAGGGAAGATAAACTAACTATGTTTCAATATTTGTCATAAACGTTACCTTTTGTGGTAGAATGATCTCGAATAATAGCAGTTATTGGAATCATTCTCGAAGTCAACTTCCTTTCTGTTTAACTTTCTGTCTAAGTGCATGTCTATGGCTTGGGGGGGAAACATACACTTTAGAATCACCAGAAAGGCTTTCGAAATAGTGAAATGCCATGTTGGCCTCAATATTTTCAAAACAAATTATATGAAAAGGTTATGAAATCAACAAGAATGTGGTAAAATATGTAATAAAAACAGAGCTCAACGCAGACATTTGATCAGTAGAAATCCATTTGTTTCCCCCATACAAAGATGGCGCCGTTCTCGTGACGTCAGAGTGTAGCTGACGTTAGCTTGCTAAGCTATCAGATTCGCATGGTCTGTGTAGCTGCCTAAAGCTAGCAGACTCGCATGGTCGAGCTGACGTTAGCTTGCTAAGCTATCAGATTCGCATGGTCTGTGTAGCTGGCTAAAGCTAGCAGACTCGCATGGTCGAGCTGACGTTAGCTTGCTAAGCTATCAGATTCGCATGGTCTGTGTAGCTGGCTAAAGCTAGCAGACTCGCATGGTCGAGCTGACGTTAGCTGGCTAAGCTAGCAGACTCGCATGGTTGAGCTGACGTATAGCTGACGTACGTTAGCTTGCGCTGTTATAAGTTAACGCTACTTTCCAGGCCAGGGGTTTTGACATTTTCAAACCGTGAAACCGGTTACCGGCACATGCCTAATGTGAATAGCATAATACATTATATTGTCAAGGACTTACCAAAGACGTGTGCGCACTTGACTAGTCACGCTGAATGAAGACACCATGGCGCCAAGTTTTTCTTTTAATGCCTCAAGTCCCGTGAGATCTTCTAGCTGGCCTCGCGAGTTGCTTACGACCTACCCCCTCGAAGGGGAGGGGGGAGGGGAGGGGGGATTATCAGCACTACGTTGTAACCATGTAATTTCATTGTTGGGCATTTCAACATTGAAAAACAAGCATCTATACTAAATCGATTCAACAACAGTTTTTCAAATGTTGAAATGGTGTCTGTAATTTAGATATTGAATAAACATAGCTTTTTCAACCTCAACCAAAAATAACCAATCTGACCAAAATCCAACATTTAATTAATGTCTTTTGCTATCTGGGTTAGTCGTGTAGTGTATCTTGTAGACCAGGCCCATTGCAAGTTGCTGTACTCTGACGTCTACTCTAAGCCATCCTAGGTAGTCAAAGTGGGCAGGGGTGAGGTGTGTTGAGTAAGGTCAAGCAGTAGTCTGGCCAGTTTGTTTTGTGAAGTTTGTAATTTTGTTTTTAGCGCCTTTGAGGTGCTTTGGTACCATGAGGTGCAAGCATAGTCATAGTACCCTTGAATGAGTGCTCCTGCCAGAGTCTTCAGGGTATTCTTGTTTATACACATATATCTCTATCTGTATATCTACTCATAATAGTTAAATCACTGACTAGATTATTATTATTATTATTATTATTATTATTATTATTATTATTATTATTATTATTATTATTATTATTATTATCATTATAGTGTATTCATACTTGTACCACTGTATACATAATACTGTAAAGACATTAGTTTAGCATATTTACGTAGCTTTGTCATATACTCCATATACACACATGTTATACTATATACTGCAATGCACTTTACTGCTACTTTGCACTCTGGTTAGATGCCAACTTTATTTCGTTGTACTCTGTACTTGTAATAACAATAAATTGATTCTAATCTTTAATAATCTAATCTTACTGGAAGGACAGACCAGTATAAAGTCAAACAGACCCGACCAGAGAGCAGGACAGACCAGTGTAAAGTCAGACAGATCAGTATGATCTTTTCAGCCTATATTAAGCCTATATTAAGCCAATATTAGATTTCTGTTGGTCTTAAATTCAGGACAGGACACAAAATGTCTCCTACTGGCCACATTGTCTGGTGGATTCCAGATACCTTCAGCAATTTCCTTATTTTTAAGACTTGAATAACTGGTTGGTTTCCTGTCAATGTCTGGTCAACTAAACAAACGCATCAGGGAGTCATGCGTACAGTATTTTACCTTGTGTTAAACAAGGAAACATAAAAACGCCCTTATAGCATGTGTCAGCACCGCCATGCATGCAGATCCAAGAGTGACACGGGGGCTGGTCTGACTGGTATGTGTGCAAAACTAAACAGTGTCTAAACACAGCACAAAACTAAACTGTCTAAACACAGCAGAAAACTAAACAGTGTCTAAACACATCACAAAACGAAACAGTGTCTAAAAACATCACAAAACGAAACAGTGTCTAAAAACAGCACAAAACGAAACAGTGTCTAAAAACAGCACACAACTAAACAGTGTCTAAACACAGAACAGAACTAAACAGTCTAAACACATCACAAAACTAAACAGTGTCTAAACACAGAACAGAACGAAAGGTTATCCTATAACCTAGTTATATGAATACTGGCAGAGCGTCTCGCTCTTGCCATAATGAGATAACTCTTATCCCCCAGCACCTACTGTGCTCATGAACAAACAATTTGCACCCATGCACGTGACCAGGCCACGCCCCAGCGTCCTCCTATAAGACGCCGGACATGGTCATACTCTACCTTCCTCGGGGAAAAAAGTGTCCAACATTGAAGCATTGACGCTTTGCCAGTATTCATATAACTAGGTTATAGGATAACCTTTCGTTATATTATCATACTTTCATATGGGGCAGAGCAGACGCGTGACCCGACAAGTGTACCCCCTGAGGGGTACTACCAGGGGGGAGGGGAGTCCTGTCCACCCGCCCGTCCTAGCGAAGGGGGGGAGGCAGTCAACTCCACCAAAGTGCGGAAAAAAAGGGAACCAGAAACCCCTAAAAGCGCACAGTACAGGCGGGACCACGTGTGACACATCACCCCGTGGCACACACACACACACCCCTGCTAACCCACCAACTGGCGGGACGCAGGGGAGGTCCCAGACCTCAGAACCGCCTGGGAGACAGAACCTCCAGTCATGTCCATGAGGTCAAACTTAACTAAGGGACCCAGGGAGGACCAGGAGGCCGCAGCACAGATGTCCTCCACTGAGGCCCCCCTAACAAGGCGGCAGAAGCCGTCAATCCACGAGTGGAGTGCGCCCTGACACCCCCAGGGGGGACCTGTCCAGCCAACGTGTAGCAAAGGGCAATGCCCTCGCACAACCAATGTGACAGGCGCTGCTTGGACAGTGACTTACCAGCACGAGGGCCACCGTAACAAACAAATAGTTGATCGGCAGCCCTGTATGTATCCGCTCCAACAGCTGAGCTATCAGGTGTATGGGGGGGAACGCGTACAGAATCCCGGACGGCTATGGATACATCGAGAAGGCATCCACCCCCAAGGGAGGATTGTCCCCCCGACTGACCGAGAACCATAAGGGGCACTGGTGAGACTGTCTGCTCGCAAACAGATCCACCATGGCTTCCCCGAACCGGTCCCAGACTTGCCTGACTATGTCTGGACGTAGTCCCCATTCGTCGGAATGTGGACCGCCCGCGACATCACATCCGCGCCCACATTCTGCTTGCCAGGGATGTGGAGCGCCCTCAGGCTGCGCAGATTGAGAGACGCCCATAGCCAGAGCTCGACCGCCGCCCAGTGCAGACGGATGGAGCGTACTCCACCCTGTCTGTTGATATACGACGCTGTCGCTGTGTTGTCCGTCCTGACCAACACGTGCTCGCCGCTTGAGGACCAGAAGGACCGCCTTCAATTCCAACACATTGATATGCAGAGCAGATCGGGTAGCATGGCACGTCCAGCTGCCCCCTACTGCGTTGGTCCGACATGTCCCCCCCCATCCCGTGAGGGAGGCGTTGGTAGAGCTGCCGCGATTACCGCATTACCGCGGTATCGCTGTTACATCACGGCCACCGCAGAGTAGGCTGAATACCGCATCACCGCTGTTTTTTATAATAATAATAATAAAGTACCCTCCTCTCGTTGGGCTTGCGGCTCTGCAGATATACGCTACTCCTCTATCGAGGTTCCAAGCGACCCTATTGGGTACCAGAAAAGTCACGTGAAACATTGCAGACCACTGATTGGTCAGAAGAGAGATGCGTCACGTTGGAGCGTCCTGCAGTTTTTTACGTCCTGAATGTCAGCCATTGATCAGAGCTCATCACAATACGGCTAATAACGTTAGCTTTAGCTCCCCGCCGGAGTGGACTACCATCGCTCCTCAGGAGTACTAAACGAGACATAATGATTTTACTGTCTGCAACGAATGTTATAATAAAAGCCCTTCGTTCTATACACTTGTCTGATTGAAAACTTTATTAACAGACCGCAGAATGGGACAACTCAGCACGCTCTGAGCAAATTGCTTGCCTTGCTATGGTCCGGTAAATACGCTGATGTTATTGAACGTATAACTATATAATGTTAATGCCACAAAACGAATGCCTTTATTATAAAGTAGTAACTTTATAGTAATAATAATAAGAAAGGGTCGGGGGGGTAACCACCCCTGCCCGCGACACCGAGTGAACGGCGCACGACCAGAGGGGAAACTTCGAATCTGTGTTTCACTTTCAATAACTAATGCGTGCTTGCCGAATCCCAAACAATATTCATGCTGCAAAGTCATCCTCTAAAGATAGACATTTAGACTAGAGGCAGGCTATATGCTATAAAGAGTAGACTACTACTAAAAAAAAAATGCATTCAAACTTTTATTTTTTTAAATTTTTGTGTGCGTGCGGTAATAACCACGGCGGTAGGAAATATTTTGCAAATTTGTGCGGTAAGGAAAACATCAATACCGCGGCAGCTATAGGCGTTGGTGAAGACCGTGACATGTGATAGCCTGCTGCCCATGGAGATCCCGCTGGTGAGGGTAACAGTCCTCCCCCAGTGGTCGAGATCCCCCAGTATTGACATGGGAACCTTCAGTCGTTTCCACTTGCCTCTCACCAGGTCTATTTTCATACTGGAAAACCACCTCTGTATCCTCCTCATGAAGAGGAGGCCAAGAGGGACCACAGAGTGAGCAGATGCCATCATACCGAGTAGGCGCATCACGGACAGCGCCGTAACCGTCCTGCCAGGACGGAACCCCCTGAGCGCGGCGAGAATATCCACTCGCCGCCGCTCAGAGAGGGTTGCCCTCATGGGCCTTGAGCTTAGAACCAAGCCCAAGTACTCCACCTGTTGACTGGGAAGAGGAGTACTCTTCTTCCAGTTCACAGCAAAACCCAGACTGGTGAGGAATTCCACCACCAGCCTGGTATGAGACATGGCGACCTCCTCCGACCGGCTGAGGAGCAGAATGTCGTCGAGATAGAAAATAACTTGTATCCCCTGACGACGTAGAGGCTCCAGCGCAGTCTCTTCGGCCAGAGAATAGCCGAACGGCAGCCTCTGGTATTCGTACGCTACACCCTGAAAAAGGAAGCGAAGGAATTTCCTATGAGGAGGGAAGATCGGGATGTGAAAGTATGCATCCTTCAGGTCTATGGAGGTGAACCAGTCTCCCACTCTGACAGAGCTTATCAGGTGTTTGACGGTAAACATCCTGAACCGCCTCATCACAATCAGCCGATTGAACGCAGACAGATCCAGAATAGGTCTGACACCCCTCGTTTTCTTGGGCACCAGAAAATACCGAGAGTAAACGCCACACATCGCGTCCTCCCTTGGGACCACGACGATGGCTTGCTTCGCTAACAGAGATTGGATCTCGTCGGCCAGAGCTGCCACTGCTGCTGACCCTGACAACAAGGTCTGCACCAAACCTGAAAACGGAGGGTGGGGTAGCGCAAACTGCAACACAAGCCCCCGCCTCAGCGTTCTCTCCATCCACCTCGACATATGGCACTGCTGTAGCCATATGTGATGATAATCCCAAAGCGCACCCGCCGCCACTTGGCGCTGGTCCGCCAGGAACCATAGATAGGCGGCCCGGTCCCACCCGCTGTGCGTTGCCAACCCTGGACCCGCCAACCGCGCAAGCAGGGTGTCTCGTGGAGTCGGGATATCGGACCCTGACACTACTAACGAGGCAATCGCACCCAAGGGGGGACCCCGACAGAAAGGGCCGGTTTGATAGGGGGGAAGCTGACGTCACACTGGGTGACAAAAGCTCCCCCACTGAACACCTCCCCAGCATGGATTGCTGAGGAACTGTTCTACAGCTAGACATGCAAGGTCCAGGGTGGGTTCCTACACACCATAGCCCTGCAGTGATATTACTACCACCCAAATCACGCGTGCCTGCCTGACGTGGCACTAACGTGATACCCGGCCTGGCGAGGGCGGGGTTGGGGGAACCCGCGCTGCGCCCCAAAAGGCCCCGAGCTCCCCCGCTGACAACCTTTGTTGTTGACAGACATAACACCAGGCTCACCAAACACAGACGCAGAACGTGTGGCGTGGGAGCCGCTTGACAGCACAACATTCTCACGGACAGACCCAGGCCTAGTAATCAACTGGGTGTCAGCCCCTGTCCCCATGAGAAGCGAAACGTGGGGCCGCTTGCGCTTCATTGAAGGCACGCGGCCCGCAACCAAAGGAAACAAATCAGAGCCCTTATCCCGCTGGTGTTGGGGGGGGGGGGGGGGAGTGACCGGAGAGCGAGCTAGACACAGCTAGACAGCGACGTTTTTTTTGGGCGTGCTCATCTAATGTAGCCGATCCCTCGGCCTTGCGATCACCTGTTTTCATTGTGTCCAGGGTACCTCAGGCGGGGGAAACATGGCCGCTGGTTGAGGGCCTCGCCACAGTCGTTGACGAGGCCGCACTCTCACCTCTGGCTGCGTGGTGCGAGGCGGTGTGGGGCCCAGGTCAAATACCGCCCGCGCTTCTGCGGAAAGACCAAAGAGTCCCTCTGCGGAAATGGGAGCCCTCAAGGGAAGACTGCTCCAACCAGAGATGCCTGTGAATAAGAGTTGACAGCATCCTGATCCTCCCTGCGGTTATAGCCTGCGACTGAGTTAAAAGTTCTATAACCCCAAAAATACGCGCGATGTTTTCGGAGTCGGCTGGCCCTACAGCCCCACTACCCGACATCAATGTGGACAGAAAAACAGTCAACTGAGCAATGACACTGGTCGCCGCTAAATTCCATCCTGTGGCAGTATAAACTTCATCAGCCCAATACCGCCACCTGCCGGGCCGACTCGCCCTCAGGCGTCGGCTTCCGGGTGGGACACCGTTCAACCATGCCAGGGCAAAGGATTGATGCTACCTGGCTCTCAAGCCAGGGCACACCTGCTTTGCGCCCTGTTGTCAGCCCATTCACCCATAAAAGGGGTAAATAAGCCTCAGCAAAACCCCCCACATTAGATACCGATTGACCTTCAGCAATGAACCGGTTAAGAGGAGGGAAGAGAGGTGACAGCCCATGGCGGGGAACAAAGGAACAGTGACCCAGCATCGTAGCATTAGCATTAGCCGCGCGCTCCAGGATAGCCGGGAAAACATCCAACTCAGAGTCATGACGACCATGTTTACCCAGATATCCTGCCCCTTGCGCCAATACACAACTCTGTTGTCTCACTGGACAACGAGCAGTATCACAAACGCTAGCATTGATGCCTGGCAGCGCAGGCCCTACCTGTGCGCGACCTAGCCCGACAGCTAGCCGCTGCGCGATGTCCCTCGATCCGCTGTCACGAGACGAGGAAACCCCAGGCCAGGCCTGATGCGCTGTTAGGATGTGCCGAGAAGATTCCAGGGGCTGGCGAATCTCCGGCGAAAACCCAACATTGTGTAATTTCTCTCTGCATTTCATAACAATTGTTCACGGAGTGCACTGCAGCGTCCATGTTGGAAACAAAAAAAGAGGAAGGTAGAGTATGACCATGTCCGGCGTCTTATAGGAGGACGCCGGGGCGTGGCCTGGTCACGTGCATTGGGTGCAAATTGTTTGTTCATGAGCACAGTAGGTGCTGGGAGATAACAGTGTCTAAACACAGCACAAAACTAAACTGTCTAAACACATATTTACTGATGAGCATTCACAGGCAGTGATTAGTGCCATTGCCATGGCAACGCTGATAAGGGTATCATTACTTCTCCTGAAATGGCCTCCAGTCCAGATAGATCATAGGCTCTGGTGCTGTGTTATCACTAAGAGTGTCTGTGTCTGTGTGTGTATTTATACCTTCCTTCTGCAACCCCCTACATGTATGAAACCTTTTAAAAAGGTTGGCCATATACTGACTCAAACTCCAGATAGGGTGAGAATGATAGGCCTGTCACACTGGCAAGACTTCAAAACTAATTTTGAACCAGCCGGTGCGTTCAAACCCAAAATGAATCAGTTTAGAACCTGAAAAGTTGGTTCTCAGCTGGAACCAGAAAATATTTGGTCTTTCCTTGTGATCAGTGGGCATGACACCATCAGTGGGCGTGTCACCGGCAGTGGGCATGTCACTTAGGTCCCGTTTTACATTAAGCCAATATTAGATTTCTGTTGGTCTTAAGTTCAGGACAGGACACAAAATGTCTCCCACTGGCCACATTGTCTGGTGGATTCCAGATACCTTCAGTGTTCTATATATATCTATGCCTTCAGCACTTTGCCTATTTTTAAGACTTGTCTTGAATAACTGGTTGGTTTCCTGACAATGTCAGTGGGCATGACACCATCAGTGGGCGTGTCACAGAGATGAAGGCAGCGACTAACAACAATTGTCAACAATGTCCAAGTCAATGGAAAAAAATATTTGCAGTGGTCTGATGAGGAAACAACATGCTGTCGTGTTTTAATGTGTTTACTTCCTCCTGCCTTGTGCATTGAGCTTTGAGAAACGCCCTTCGGTGATGACTTTGGTTCTGCTTAAACTGGTGTGAATGCAAGCTGATTCTCCAGGAACCACCAAGGTTCTGAGACTCCAGAACAGAACCAAAGCCAGAACCATAACCGTCTGTCTGAAAGCGGTATGAGTGTAGTAGGCTATAGTATAATAGGCCTATAGGCCCTATTGCATATAGTAGCCCATAGTAGGCACGTACTGTGATTGATTGATTGATTGAAAACTTTATTAACAGATTGCAGAATGGGTACAATACAGTACAGCTCAATACACACAATTGTTAAGGGGATGCAGACCAGAGAAAGACTTTCATCTTGTTTACATCAGGGTCCCCCATTTTCAATTCATCATAACATATGACATACACAACATACAGATAGACAGTAGCCTACTGCTACATCTATACATTTATGACATACCAGATTTACAAATACAGTACTGTTTGTGATACAAAAATAGTCTAAAAAAGAGAGTATATACATTTGACGTAGAAACTGTACATTGGAGGAGGTTGGGTAGGTGGGGTGGGGGGGGGGGAGACTGTACATTGGAGGTGGTTGGGTGGGTGGGGTGATGGGGGGTTGGGTAGGTGGGGGGGGGGGGGGGGGGGGTTGGGTAGGGTAGGTAAGGGAAACTGTGCAAGCAAAACTGGACATTGGAATATCGACAAAACCTTACTTGGTCCCAAGAAGAGGGTCTTGTGTATTATTGGGTTAGGACATTTACTGTACATTTACAGGGGCCAGTTTCGAATTGCAGTCTCCCGTAGGTGCTCTTTGAGAGTGGTTTTGAAAGTGGGTAGTGATTCACATTCCTTTACAGCTTTGGGTAGGTCTGAAGTTAGCACACAATGGCATAGGCTATCAGTTCAAACGGATAGTCAGACTTTGATGACTTCAGAATCGACTCTATAAAATCATAAAAGACTAGCAACTCAACCAATGACTTGTGACTTCACTCAGACTTGAGCCTTATGACTTGATGACTTCATACTCTCCCCAGGCCCAACATGTTGAAGAATTATGACATAAAAAGTGTAAAGCAAATCAACTTAATTTTCATGATTACAATTCCACTTTGGACCAATCTGTCAGCCACCAGCCAAGCGTCAGAGAAGGAGTGTATCAGTGCAGAATCATCTATGTAATAATAGCTCAACTCTGTTGGCTTTAACATTTCTAAATGGCCTTACATTTGTAAATAACGCATTAGGACTTGTTTAGGACTCGAAACCCAACGTTTCAGACGTGTGACTTGCTTGAGACTTGCCTGGCTGTCTTGACTTGGGACTTGAGTTTGACTCTTGAGTGTAAAAACTTGAGACTTGCAAAACATGACTGAGTCCAACGAGAACTCTGTAGTCATGAGAGCAAAACATCAACCCAGACGTTTCCCGGTCGTTGTCATTGCGACTCCTGTGGGGCATGGCCTTAACTCACAGCCCGTTTTGGAAACATTACATTAACCATGACGCAAGGTTCCCCAGGAGTGGGTGTGTGTGTCGTCAACATGCTTCTCAGCAGTAGCTGCACTCTGGTCTAGACCTCAACTGGTTGCGGTACCTTTCATTCAATGTGATAACGGGCGCACAGCGCGCTCCATTAGGTCAAGCAGAGACACGGACGATGAGAGGCTCGAGTCGTTCCAAAAACACGCAAAACCTGGATCGGACGGGTAAGGGCCATGAGTTTGAAACATCTTTAACATGTGCATTATTAGGCCTTTTTACACATCTGCTAATTAAACTGGCGTGCAAGGTAGCCTATGCACGACGTAAACGAGTCGAACGTGACATCGATGTGTTGGCTGTCACTTAGGGATTTACCCCAGATAATAACAACAGGGTGCAATGTTTGATTTCTAACAGTCGCATTAATTCGCCTTTTAACCATCGGGTAAATACATATAGCTGGCTGCATGCTGACTTTATGGCTAAGCGAAAGAATGCAAAAGCTTTCTATGTTTTCATCCATCCGATATTAATATCTAGGCTATATTATTGGCGAGTGTGCTCAAGAATAAGATGTTACCGCAAATTGGCGATATTGTTGTTGTTGTGTGAGCCTGTGAGTGTCTCTGTTGGCGAATGTTGAAGGTTATGGTTATCTGTGTTATTGCTTAGCGCTACGGTTGGCTACTGAGATAGCATACAGTTTGACATTTTTTACAATAATCACTGAATAATAACGTGAGTAGGCTCAGTCGACTTCGGAAAAATAACTATATTCTATGTCGGGAGATAGCTCAACGCTCGAGCTTCAATCAGAGTCTGGCAACAGCCGGAGGAGGGGCTGTTTGTTCTGTTGTGTCAAGAAGCTTATGGACATGGACCTGTTTCCTGTTCATGTTATGCAGCCACATGCTATGTTTGAATGTATGGTTGCTGACAGCTATTGCAAAGTAACAACTTGTATTTTCACAATTTCCTGATAAGAGAGAGTATTTACAAGCCCATACCCTAGCCTTGTGTTTGGCCTACACACCTATAGTGCAGTAGTTTCAACCAATCTATTTAATTTTCTAATTGAGCCCTGCAGGTGTACAATCTCATAGGCCTATTATGAGATTAGAAGTTTTGAGAACTGTACATTCGAAAGATAACATCTGAAAGGGTTAACATATAGGCCTACATGCTTTTCAGAACTGAACTTGCCATCTATTTGTGGAACAGTTGCTAGTGCCATATTCTAGCCTATCAGTCTGGGAATTTGATTAAATATTTAATTAGAACACCTCCATATTTGGGTCATGTACCACATGTGGTTATAATATCAGAAATAGACTATGCTAATATTACTGTAATACTATATTAGTGGACTAATTTCAAATCATAGTTAGAGATGCTGAATACACACCCACCCACACGCAGCACAAAGCAATGCTGCCACCTTATGGCCACAGGCAGCATAGTCCACAGGTCAACACACAGCGTCAATAACTATTTTGAGATCGCATTGTGTCGTCATTACGGTAAACGTATAATTTCAGAGATTTGAGACACGCTCTAATAGTTCAAATTCAAGTTGTTTTATTTGTCACATATAAAGGTACATGTACATTATAGTGAAATGCCCGATTCTGTATAACCCTCCTGAAATTTTGCCTCATACAGTAAAAAAGTAAACACCAAACAAACACAATAATATACAAAACTAAACTGTGCAAAAAACAAAAATGCAAAACATTTAATTGAGGTAGAAGAGGCAGTGCAAATATTTTATGAATATATAGATAAAATATGGTGTAAATAGTGTTTTAAAACGTGTTTAAACTTTAGAGTGAATGTTAAAGGTGAATGTTTAGTGTTGGAAATGATCATATTCATAGTATTCGCAAATTGATCGCAAGCAACAGGAGATTGTAATCTGATTATAAAGAGATTTTATTGCAAAATATAAAGAATACTATGACTAATTTCCCTAAATCGCGCCTCCCGTGGTTCTAAAATGTAATGTATTTCAGGCGACAGTGCGCGCGTTTTCCGGTGATTACGGCATAGCGGGCATGGTCCTCAAATCGGACCACGTGACAACAACCGCCAGCCCACCGACACTAGGCGGACCTCCTCATCCCGAGCCGCTCGGATGAAATAACAATTATTCACAAGCTGAAGTTACATCAGATGAAAAGGCCCCGCGTCGCCGACGAGGCCTCTTCAACCGCAATGGACGAAGAAACGCCGCTATCGAATTCCGCGACGCCTCGGGAACTGACACAGAACCCGCTCAAGAAAATTTGGATGCCGTATAAAAATGGCCTTCCTGAAACCCACATTTCCCAAAGAAAGGGTGCGTATTGTGACCAATGTGATCTCGCGACGTGGAGAAGCGGCTGAGTGATGACGTGTAATGTTGTTGTTTTTTATTGATCAGATTTGAGTGACGTGTAATGTGTTAGACTCGAGTGGTTTAAATACATGTCAGTTGATTTAATTGTGCATTTTCGAGCACACTGTTTAATCCTCCCCGATTAGAGTAACAGTTTGGTTGGATGGTAACTAGCGTTGATTTAGTTGACTTTCACACTGTCATCAAAAGAACAGAAACTCATGTTGTTTTGTCTTCACCTGGTCTGATGGAGCAGCCCAGCTTTCTACTATCTAGTGTGTCTGCAGATAATATGTGCTGGTAGTGACAGAGGATCAGTCCAGCTCTATAGTGTGTATCTGCAGATATGGGCTGGTAGTGACCGAGGATCAGTCCAGCTCTCTAGTGTGTATCTGCAGATATGGGCTGGTAGTGACAGAGGATCAGTCCAGCTCTCTAGTGTGTATCTGCAGATATGGGCTGGTAGTGACAGAGGATCAGTCCAGCTCTCTAGTGTGTATCTGCAGATATGGGCTGGTAGTGACAGAGGATCAGTCCAGCTCTCTAGTGTGTATCTGCAGATATGGGCTGGTAGTGACAGAGGATCAGTCCAGCTCTCTAGTGTGTATCTGCAGATATGGGCTGGTAGTGACAGAGGATCAGTCCAGCTCTCTAGTGTGTATCTGCAGATATGGGCTGGTAGTGTCAGAGGATCAGTCCAGCTCTCTAGTGTGTATCTGCAGATAATATGTGCTGGTAGTGACAGAGGATAAGTCCAGCTCTCTAGTGATATGGGCTGGTAGTGAGTCGTGACAGAGGATCAGTCCAGCTCTCTAGTGTCTAGTGATATGGGCTGGTAGTGACAGAGGAGTAGCCTTTGAAGAAGGGGTTGCTTGGTTGAGGTCCAGCTCATCGTTTGCTGTGCCAAATCATCCAGCTCTTATTATTATTATTATTATTATTATTATTATTATTATTATTATTATTATTATTATTATTATTATTATTATTATTATTATTATTAATAATAATAATCACCATTAGTTCGTAACAGGAATTGTATCCCATTTTGTCATGCAAATGGTTTGCTTTGGGGATGTGCCTTGCGAAATTATCCGGTAACCCCCCCCCAACTGTCACTGATGGACAGGCTACAGCCTGGTTTTAGTGGTTTGGTTCCGGTACCAAATTCAAATTGTGGAGTAATCTGACATGTGACATCTGATGATGGGGACTAATATCACAATATTTGGTGATGAAGAATTTATTCATCGATTATAATGTGAAAGTATCCCTCAAATGTGGCTTTTAGTACATAGTTAAGGCAGTGTGCTACATTGAATATTATTAAATTGATGGTAACTTAAATTCATACCAGAATTCTTAAGTAGAGGTCTATTTCTATCCTTATAGACTGGGCTTTGGATAGTTAGTTATTTTTCTCAAATGTATTAATATGTGACGTGTTATAGTGACAGTGCTAACATATCAGATTTCGTGTTTACTGTTCAGGCTCATTATGCTGATAACGATGCAGTTGAATATTGTTTTATAACATCAATGCACCTCTGCATCCTCTGGACAGCCAACATCACTGTATATAGCATCGAAATCTATTGAATTGGATCACAAATCACTTCACATTCTCTATTGTTAACTAGTTTCACCATATTTAACTTACTGCGTTGAAGTCTGGGGAAATAATTATAAATGCTCATTACACCCATTAACCATCCTACAGAAAAGAGCTGTGTGCATCATTCACAAGGTTGGATATCTGGAACATACTCATTCACTTTTCTTACAGTCAAAATTATTAAAATGTACTGATATTGTAATGTATCAAACTGCCAAATAATGTACAAAGCAAAAAATAATAAACTCTCAGGAAATATTCAAAGACTGTTTAACGTGCAAGATGGGGGTTACAATTTGAGGGGAACATTTCATTTCAAAAGATACAGTTTTCACGACCATGAATAGTCTTTGTATTTCAATATGCGGAGTAAAATTATGGAACGGTCTGATTGTGGAGTTAAAGCAAACAGTTTAAAATAAAATACAGTCGAATGGTTTTACAGAGATGAAGAATGGGTTTGATAACTGGCAGTATGTGTATGTATGTATATGTGCATATGTAGGTATATAGTTGTATATATGTATACAAAATGGCTAGAGGAACTTTACAGGGTAACATACAGTTTGGCAAATATTAATAAGGTATTATAAAAAAAAGTATTGTTAACTAAGTCTAGTCTAGTAATGTATGAATTAGTAAATAAAATATAGTATGTTCTGATGAGTAAATAGGGGTGGGATTAAACGTGTATGGCCCTTTCCACTCCTTTTCAAAAAAAGAATTATTGAGTTTGACTTTTTTGTTTGTTCTTTGTTATTTTTTATTTTGTATATACATTTATTATTTGAACGGCTTAAGGCTATATATGTACTTGTTGATGTTTGTTTGTTTGTTATGTTGCAAATAAACTTCAATCC